>NC_092458.1:1040000-1410000 GCF_047495875.1 Pithys albifrons albifrons | reverse complement strand
CCTTTTAGTATGAACATCTTCCTGACATGCAAAACATTCTGGAAAAGTTGTTTCATAGTTTCCTTAAGAACAGCAGGAAAAAATTCTTTTGTCTTTAGGGGATCTCAGCATAATTCAGTTTGCTTTTCTGCTTTCAGCAGTTTGTATTGGCATGGTTGTTTTTTTCCTAGTCAGCCATGCTTCATGAGTCTCCATATCTCCTAGCAAAATAATTTCTCCTGATTCTAGCTCCATCTCTTTAGCCCTTCTCTATCCGTTTTCTTACTCTATTGTTTGTATCTATGAATATAAGTATACCAGATGAGGACACATCGTCAATATTTGCACCAACTTAATGATAATTTTATTTTGTTCCTCAGAGCTTTCTTAATAAGTTTAGCTGTCTTTAGAATACTGAGAAATGAATGCAGGGAAAATTTAGATTTTTTTGTAAATGAAACATAATTCTGAATTTGGCCTACTGCATATCTAAAATATAGCAGCATTATCTCCTTTTTAATGTACACTTTAGGAGATGATAGTTTGGATTTTGGGCAAAAACTGTATCTCAGAGGTACCAACTATTTTCGTATTTCCCCTTTCTTAATTGTAAATGTCCACACACTTGTCCACTTTTGTCTTCCAAACTACTTCAGGTATTTTTGAAAATTAAAAAAGCAAACCCATGAGGTGCAGAGAAGTGCACTTGCAGTAGCAGAGAGCTATTGATTAATCATGTGAAGTAAATCAGTGAGGAATTAGCGTGCACTCAGGGGCATTTGTAACAGTGGAATTCTGATTCCCCTGGGCTACATGGCAAACCAGATCAGTGGTGGCAAATGTGCAGAAATAAATCAGTTCCAGCAGAAGTGCTGACTCACAGACGTTACGCATCGTGTTACGTCACCAGCATCAGCAGCACATTTTTCACTGTAGCCCACATTCTACTGTAATGGGCACTCTTTTTCTTTGAAGCACAGGGAAGATGAGCTGCCAAATTATATTTGCAACTCCTACCACAGTTTATCAAAAGGGAGACTGGAACCAAGGAAAACTCCACAGATTCTCCTTCAGATCACCATGCTTTGTAGATGCATTTCAGCTTTATCATTCAAATAACCCTGAGGACTGGTAGTTTTGATAAATTGAAGCTTTACTTTGTATTATCTGTGACTTGTGTCCTTCCTTTCTCAGTCTCATGAGGAGCAGCTGAGAGAAAAGAGATCACTGAAGCCCTTTAATTACAGAGCCGGAACTGCACTGCTTTCATACTCCCAGAATAGCAAAGCTTACATAAAAACCTTAGCAGCATGGAAATGCACAATATTGGAAACAGCTAGCAAGACAAAGATTCAGTAAAGGTAAACAAAAACTGCGTTTAGAAGACAAAGATTCAGTAAAGGTAAACAAAAACTGCGTTTAGAAGACAAAGATTCAGTAAAGGTAAACAAAAACTGCATTTAGAAGACAAAGATTCAGTAAAGGTAAACAAAAACTGCGTTTAGACAACTTCTGACAGAAGCAAACATTAAACTGCAGACAATTCTGTAGTTAACAAGAGAAACAATCCCTCTCTTTGTGGCAATGTTGCCCCCAAATCAAGCCCTTCAGGAGCAAGCCATCTTCCTTAAAACCATGGATTATTGTTACTTGCATTGTAGTAGTGCTGCTCATTGTACCAAAATAAAACACAGCTCCCATGGAAACCCAGAGCATCACAAGTCTTTGCTAAGTCAGACCACAGCAATGACAGACTTAAAAGAACCCAAGCAACAACAGCAAAACCTGCAAAACCTACACCAAAAGCACCCTCTTCTATTTTTTTACTTAGGTCAAAGTGACTTAAAACCTTACATATTTCAGTGTAGTACAAGGTCACATCCAACCAATGGAAATCAGAAAGTTTCTTACTGTAGTGTCACTGAACAGGAGTTGAAATAAATAAAGGCTAGGTTTATTTTTAATAAAATGAACACTCACTAGATGAGGTTTCCTTCTAATCTTTGATGAAAAAGGGAACGGAATTTAACTTTCTCATATTTGAAGAGTAAATCACACCATAGGTGTTAGGTGTAGAGTCACTTTTGCCTCATGATTAACTTTTGAGCATCTGGCTTGGCAGAGTACTAGTAAGGAAGTGTTCTGCTGCAGCCATTACCATTGTAAAAAAAGAAGTGCAGCTGCTGGATGCTGTGGTGTTAGAAATCCTGTGGCACTTATTAAAAGTGTAACAGCAGAGCTCCATTCAAATTCCCATTTTGATGATTAAGATTAGCTCAATTTCGACCTTTTGCTGTTTCAGCTGGTTATTGAATTTCTTGTTTAACCTCCTAAAGACTGGCAGGATCATTACTGTTGTGAGCCATACTTTGGTCAGGTGCTGCATGCAAAATCTTGCAAAAAGTGTTGGAGGTTTTTTTGTAGGAAAGGCTGGGTCAGTATTTTCCGTCTTCACTCTTTTGGAGTCTTCCTTGAGGATTCTCATCTGAAAAGGTAATGATTTAACATTGAGAGCCTGGCTGCTGTCTCACTGTCCTGTTGCCGTAGAAGTCTGTAAAAAAGACTCTGAGCCAAGTTTTGTAGGAGATAAGATAATGAGCAGGCACTTTAATGAGCAGCCCCGCTCATCCAGGAATACATCGACGTGCACCTGCAAGCTCTAAGTTCTACAGCTTTTATAATATAACCTATCCAATCACTACTGTCCACATGTCCAGTTCCACCTCTGTCCCCTCCCAGTTCCCACCCCCGTTGAATTGGGGCTGGGGTCGTTGGGACCCTCTGTCTTCATCCACCTCCTCTTCTTCAGCACACAAAGGTCTCTTGGACGCTCTCCAGGCCTTCGGGTCACACTGCTCCATGTTTATGTTCTCTCTGATATGCTTTAATCAGGTACCTTGAGAGAGAGACTAAACAGCTGGCAGATCTCAGCTGCCTGTTCTGGAGCAGGGGTAGAGATAGAAGGACTTTGTGCTACAAGCTGCTAAATATTAATTCACTAAAATCTACAGCATTGCATCTACTGTGTCTCTAAAATCTACAAAATATGAAAATTGAAAAGTTAAAAAAACCCTTTCGGCATCAGTCCCTAAACCCAATACCACTTTGGCATGTTCATGCAGCACAGCAATGCAGTTGCCTTCTGCCCCTGTGTGCAGCTGCTGAGGTGGAAGGTAAGTCTTCAGCACTCCCAGTGTCTAGCACAGTGGCTCTGTGTATCCCATGACTCAGTAGAGCTGCTGTCTGATATCAGATACATTCATGGCATCTGAATTCAGCTGCACACAGGGTGTGTGCTGAGCTCACATGGTTATATGGCATCTCCCTGCCAGTGAGCAGCACACCCCTGCCACTGCTACAGCACTGAATCAGCCACAGGGTGTGTTTAGTTGTATCAATTACCTTTTAAACATACAAAGGAAACATCCCAGACATCCCAGCAAATGAGACCCATTCGTCAGCTGAATGTAGGTATAATCCTTGCCCCTTTCTGGACTTCGAATGCAGCTGATAGTGACTGTCACTGTCTGGTCGGAGGATGCAGAGTCTGGTCCTCCACACTGTTACCATGAGCTACTAAAGGTGACATGAGCAATAACAATCCAAAGTCACACCACAACAAAAGTTTGCTGTTAATGTTTTATTCATTTACAAACACAAGAAACATATACTAAACCTTCTCTAAGATATTATCATTCTAAACAAAATAAAATGCACCTAGTTGCATTTTCAGGTTGTGGGTGCTACATACTTCTGTCATCATCTCAAGAAGAGTTTCTATATTTTGTTGAAACAGAAGAACCTGAAGGCATTTTCCCTCATACAGAGAACTGCAATACTGAATGTACTGCTAGGAGATAGTCTTCAAGTTGCTACATCTCCATTTCAAGCTGAGAGAGCTAAACTACATTTGACTCATACCAGATGATGAAGCAAAAAAACTCATTAGTTCTGTATCTCAGTTTCTTCAGAGACAGGCATCTGCTTTGGAGAGTCAGTTAAAAATTGAGGCTTATACAGTGAGAAAACAGTTCTGTTCTCCCCTCAAGGGAGCAAGAAGCTCATCTGTTTTTTCTCTCAAGATGCTGTTTTTTTTTTCCAAGGATTCTCCTTCGTTCTTCAGCATCTGCTCTGTTCCTGGCTGTGAAAGATATTTTCTGAGATTTACACCAAAGTGTGGAGTTCTATACTGTAGGTCCAAACACATATGATATTCCATCCACATTTTCCCAGAAGCTGCATCCCTTATTTTCATCAGATTATTAAACATTATTCCAAACCAAACAAAATATCAAAGGTGTGAAGGACACATTAGCTAACTAAAGAGCTAAAATAACATCAGCTTGATTCTGTCTGGCTTATCTTTGGGACCATCAGCCAACATTATCTTTCTAAAGGCTTATGAAGGTTTTACTGAAAGGAGCAATTCTAGGTGTCTTATTATGTTTAGACTTATACATAATACCTCTTTTTTTTCTTTAATAATTGCTTTAACAAACATAAGTAACCAGGTTTCACGGAGAAAAAAGTGGATGAACAGTAATACTCTCTGATACAGAGGAGGCAGTTGTTATATCTCATGTGCACTCTTTACCTCAACCAAACCATGAGCCACCTCTCTTCAGCTTTACTGGAAGGTACAATTCCACTTCTGACCAGATCGAACACTAAAATGCATCCTGGACAGAGGCAAGGAACCATCCAAGTGGAATCTCATGACAGAAATATGGTCTCATATAGGGAACCACAGGGGTGTGTGGTCTTCCTGAATGAGGTCTGAGGAAGGAGAACACGGAGCTTGTCTATCTCTGTCTCTCAGAGCCTAAGCCCTGGGCAGACTGTTTCAGTGCTTGACAACCCTTTCAGTGAAAATATTTTTCTGAATATCTAATCCAAAACTCCCCTGGCACAACTTGAGCAGGCCGTTTCCTCTCATCCTGTCCTTTTTACTTGTGAGAAGAGACCGACCCCCACCTGACCACACCCTTCTTTCAGGTAGGTGTAGAGAGCAATTAGGTGTCCACTGAGCCTCCTTTTCTCCAGGCTAAACACCCTCAGCTCTCTCAAACACTCCTTACCAGACTTGTGCTCCAGGCTCTTCACCAGCTTCGCTGCCCTTCTCTGGACATGCTCCAGCATCTCAGCATCTTTCTTGTAGCAAGGGGCCCAAAATGAAACACAGGATTAGACAAGCAGCCTCACCAGTGCCCACTACAGGCAGTACCCAGTGACAGGACAGTGCTCTGCTTCAGCTGGCCACGCTATTGCTGATTATGGCCAGGATGCCTTTGGCCTTCTTGGCCACCTGGGCACTGGTGGCTCATGTTCAGCTGTCAGTTGACTGACAACCCCCTAATTAGCCATATCATAGGTATTAGAGGATGTTGTTTTCACTCCTTTTGGATGACCCAGAGAAAATAAGACTTGTATTCCTCTCTTAATTTGGTGAATATTTTAACTTGGGTATTACAGGATAATTGAGAGAGAAATACTACTGATCACTGGAAGTGATATGGCTTGAAGCCTGCACCATATAAACAAAAAATATTTTTCAACAAATGCCACATGACTCATAAACTTCACTGAATGTCCTGTGTATAACAGTGCAACACATAGCTCATTATGGGGCAAACACTGCATCACCAAGGGAAGGGTGAAGGATTTTATCCTTTGACTTTCTGGATTTTATTTGATCTCAAGCAGTTACTCTGTGCAAAGCTCTGACTATACTTCATACCCCACAGCACTGGGTGATGAATATCAGGGATGTATGAGCTGCATGCTTTTCCTTAATTTCTTTAACTGAAGAATAATGAGACTAACTTCTTTTGGGAACAGCTATTTAGCTGAATTAAATATATTTATAGAATTAGGTATTATATTCTTTAAACACAGATACCTGTAGATGCATTAGTGAGTCAAGATTAAATGTATAAAGAAATAATCTATTTTACAACCCTGCCCCCCTCTGCAGTATACTTTTGGATACTGCTTTGGTAATTAAAAACTTTATGAGCAGTTCATTGTAGAATAGTAAAAATGTGTTAAAATCCATTAGCACAGATTGAATATATTCATGAAATGCTTCTTTGGTAAATAATGAAATTCACTTCACTTTTTTCTCCCTCCTTTTAGTAAGAAATTATTCCATTGGAAGGAGAGAATAGCTAGAGTAAAATGTGAATAAAATGCAGTATAAATGAAAACAGTTATTTTAAACCAAGTCATGCAAGCTTTTTATTTATGCAGCAACTTTCATCTAATAAAAAATTGTGTGCCATTCTTAACTCTTAGGGAAAAATCCCAGCAACGCAGCAGACGTGAACTAGATAAACTTACACTCTCACAGAAGTATCTGGGAAGTGACTTTGTGAATCCATGTACTACTAAAATATTGGCATAGTGGGAAATAAGAAACCCACACAAGAGGATTTAATGACTTTTTTATGTTGTTCATTTATTTAATTGCTGATTTCATGTGCATTTTATAAGTCAGCTTCTTTTTCTCTTGCTCATGAACAGGCCAGAACAGAGAGATAAAACAGAGTTCCTAAGAGAGTGACTGCTGAAAGTAAACTGTAGTAGTTCCTAAAAATAACACAGAAATACAGACCTAGAAAGGAGGGAAGGCCACTGTAATGCAGACATTGTTATTTGTGCTCTGACTGTTTTGAAAATTTCCTCAGATTTTAATAAGTAGCCATGGTCTAGTTAGAATCTCTGTCAATTGGTGCATAAACCAGAACCAAAAGATACACAGCCAATTTCAAAATCCTAAATGTCAACCGCTTTGTTTTCCTCAGGACTCAGGATCACATGTGCAGAAAACTTGAATTTATGCCGACAAATTCCTTTGCAAATCTTTCCAAGCAACTTGCAGTGCCATATTTGTTTTGATGATATGTTACATAGCCATTAATATGAAAATTAGAACCTCAAAGGTCAAATGATAGATCATGGCAATTTTGTATAAGATATTTGAAATCAAATAAGCCCATAGCAACACCACTGATGCCGGAGAGGGTTTTGATTTTCCAATTTTCATATTTTGTAGATTTTAGAAACACAGTAAATGCAACACTGTAGATTTTAGTGGATTAATATTTAGCAGCTTATAGTATAAGGTCCTTCTATCTCTACCCCTGCTCCAGAACAGGCAGCTAAGATCTGCCAGCTATTTAGTCTCTTCCTCAAGGTACAAGATTGGAGGATATCAGAGGGAAACATAAACATAGAGCAGAGTGACTCAAAACACTGGAGAGCATCCAAAGGACCTTTGTGTGCTGAGGAAGAGGAGGTGGATGAAGACAGAGGGTCCCGATGACCCCAGCCCCAATTCAACAGGGGATGGGAACTGGGAGGGGACAGAGGTGGAACTGGACATGTGGACAGTAGTGAGTGGACAGGTTATATTATAAAAGCTGCAGCAATCAGAGCTTGCCCGCGCACGTGTCTGTGTACTCCTGGATGAGCGAGGTTGTCACTACAGTGATTGCACTTTATCTTATCTCCTACAAGGCTTGGCTCAGGGTCTTTTTTTACAGACTTTTATGGCAACACTACTATAAATATGTTGTTATTAAGGTGAAGAATAATTGATATGAAGCCCAGGTGAATAAAGGAATATTTGCCTTCCCCTCTACTGAGGATGTAGATAGTTTTAGTTTTGTTTTGTTGTTTTTTTATAAATAGAACTAACTATGTAATTTTGTTTTTCTTCCTGGACTCCTGTCTGTCTGCAAATTAGTTCAGACAGACTCTACAGCTTTACCTTACGTCGATTTCTAGCTACGTTAATGTGTAGCCTTCCCAGTGCTTCTGAAGGGTGTCTTCTTTCCCAGTCATGACATCTCTCCTAGCTGAAGCAGATCATCTCTGTTTGGATGCTGGCAGAACTGGTGGCTCAGTCACACTGCATAAAATACACCTGAGAGTGTGGTTAAACCTGTGTGGAGATTTGCTTCCTCAGGTCTAGTTATCCCGTGTCTTTCTTCCTCTGATACCAAATGTGTAATTTATTTTCTGGAAATATTCATCATTCACATCTCTTGTTCACTCATGGATCATACCTGCTCCTGGGGAGAGTGTGCTATATGCTTGTAGGGGAAAAAAATTTACATCAGGACTGTAAGTGGAGGACCAAGAGATAGTATTGTGTGTAGAAGTGATCCCTTTTGGGATGTTTCATTGTTTAGTATGGTCACTGTTTTCCAGTAGCAGCTGTTGGAAGGTGAGAGGGCACCTTCAGTTTTGGGAGCTTAGCCAGGGCTGCTGTGAGAAGGGATGATCACGGGGAGGTTCAGCCCACATCCCCCACAACACTGCCATGTGTGCAACCTCCTCTTTGCTTCAGATGACACAAAACCGTCCCTCATTCCATATCCTGCCTCTTGCACTGGCCAGTAACAAGCATGTTCTTCTTTGATCATTAGTAAAAAGGTACTGGCACCATTAACAGACCAGGTATTTGTTCACATTCTACAGAATAGCATTACAAAAGATAGTCTGAAGCACTTTCTTAAACTAGTCTAAAATTCCAGTGCATTATAACAGTCTCAGAAACAGTGGAAATATTAAACAGAAAGAAGATTTAAAGCCAGGGGTTCCCAGTTCTTCACTTCTGCTTTGGTGGATATCTGCAGATTAACACAGATAAGAATTGTTAACAAGATGAACACTTTGGAGAAATCCCCATAAGAGGAGCAGCTGCATTAATAATCATAAGGAAACTGTTGTGCATAGAAACATAAAATTAAGAACATAGTGTAGCTGTGTACTACATGGCTATTTCTGTGCATAGCTGGTCTGTTTCTGGTTAGTTGCTTCAAGAATATATAGATGACAGAACACACAGTTTTTCACATTTCATCACAACTCAGAACACTTCAATGTGCCAATTTGGACAACATATTCTCCATGTAAAAAGCTTGTCATATGCTATGCAAATTCCAATTAAAAACATAGCTGGAAGGGAGAAAAAGAAAATCTCAGTTCTTCCTGTATTGCATATTTATCGAGTCAACCAGTTGCATATAAAAAATAAATAGGGTCAAACACAGCCTAAACTGCTTAGAGTCTCCTTTGACTTTCATGTCAAAAGCAAAGATTTGATGAAATTACTTTTCTTTTTTAAAAGAAATAAATAGTAGATGCTATATTGCCTAGTATAACTATATGAAGCCAAAAGTAAGATGCCCCTGGGATTTGTTTAAATCTCCCATTACTCTATAGAATTATTAATCTACAGATTCAAATAACTTTGTTTCAGGAGACTCACAGAACTTCACTTGTTGCCCAGAACATAAGGCATATGTAAAGCACAGTGGATAAAATCATACCTATTGTCAATTGAAAAGGCAGAATTAGCCCACTGAATTCTGAAAGTCATGACAGAGGGAATATGACATGCTTCAGTATAGAATTAAATTTCCTGGAAAAAAGATGCCAAAAGTGAATGACTTAGGAGTCTAAGCTCTTAATTATTAAAAATATGCAATATAGGTCTCCCTTTTATGGATAGCAGACCATCCAGGAATCAATATCGCTTATTCATAAGAATTTGTTGAATACACAGGACAAATAGCTCATTAGTTCTTTAAATTCAGTGTTCATTCTTTGCTATTAGCATTGTCTGGTTGCCCACCTATAGCTTTTTTCTTTCTTTCTGTTTTTCTTTTTTTCTTTTTTTTTCTTTTTTGTTGATGATATATTTGTCAAAGAGGTAAGTCATGCACTTCTAGTAGGAGCCTCTGGTGGTTAAACATCAGACTAAAATTGAATTTAGAAAGATTACCTCTCAGTTTTCAGCCTGCTGACAGAGAACATTGGGGATCTGTGAAATAATTTTAAAGGTTTTGAAAGGTAACCAAGGAGAAAAGCAAATCTATCTATTTTTTGTAATTTTTAAATTTACCATTCTAAACTTGTTATGGATCCAAACTTATCAAAGAAAACCTATGGCAAACATATCAAGATCTAATATATAATTAATAAAAAATTTAAAACATTATTTAATTCACAGAACTAATTGAAAAGATTGTTATATATAAAAATCATTTTACTTGCTGAATTTTGCCTCACTAATAGCTACAATATATTGTAACTGTTAAGAAATTATTTCTTACATAACTATTATGCTTAAAATCCATTTCCAAGATATTCTAATTTCTTCAAATGTGAAATTGTTTCTTTTAGAAGGTCCTTCCCTTGGAATTGTGTCTGAACCTGGTGCTTGCAATAATTTTCAAGCACAAGTTGATAACTTTTATTTGTTCCTTTACAAAAGCAGTCAGTCATGTAGATAATAGCAATGGAAGTGGTAAGTAGCAGCTGCTAAGCATTCTGAAAGGTTTTCCCTAAAAATATGTTTATTGTATCCTGTGAACCAAAGCAAAGCATACATGGATCAGTAAAACACTAAATATAGTTAATATGCCAATGGAAAATTATTAGACAGAAGAGTGAATTCCAGAGTGGTAACTTAACAGTTATCCCACACTTCCTTCTAAGGGTTCAACAATAATAACTTTAATCAAAGATACCTGAAGAAATTAACTTTAATATTGTTAAGAATGAATTGAAATGTTGTAGATTATGTCATTGTATTTCTACACTTAGGGATTTTTATTACTGACAGGATGATGAGAAGCTAACTTAGGAAGTGTGGATTTACTAATATTTTTCTGCAGAAAAAGAACTACGACTCCTTTAGAAAAACTCCATAAATTAAAAGAACATAACTTTTGCTATCTAGTGAGAGCAGGCAACTCTATAGATGCAAACCACTGGTCAGCATGTTTTCCTGTCCTAAAATCCACAAAGTTGTAGCCTAACCAAGAGGGGAAGGAAAAGGACATGATGAGCAGAAGAGAAGATATGGGCCATTTCAGGAGTACATCCTGGCTCTGGAAGACATCTCTTAAAGATAGAACTCAAATAAGACCTTCACAAAATCTCTTACTGGCTTTGATAACCAAACTGCATGAGACTAGTACATGCAATCAGAATTTTAGATGTGGCAATAAAGTGTTAAATACACTTGGTGAAACTGTCCAGCAGCTGAGACGCAGAAGGCTCTGATTATACATGGAAAAACTCCTATACTCTGTACTTGGCTAAATCCCCTGCACAAGGCTTTAAAAGTTATGAAATTTCAGCTAGTACAAATGGGGGTGGAGAGGTCTGTTTTTCTTCCATCTTCAAATCTATTAACTCACAAAACTTATTTGTGAAGAACTACATTTTTGGGTAGGCTAAAGATTAATTTGTGCTCTTTTCTTGAGGAAAAGACTTTGCTGCTTTCCTATCAAGCTAAGCCAAGGCCATCAAACATAACAAAGAAAAAAATTTCCAAAGCTCACATTTCCCATCTTTTCAAAAAGTCTGAGACTACCATGTCTCATTTTTACATTCTGAAGTGGATTTTCTAGAGCCTTAGACACCTCAGTACATTAGTGGTTTTTTGAAAGTTATAAAGCCCAGTGATCTTTCCCAGCATATCACACAGAAAACTGGGGAGATGTAAAAGAAGGTTCCTTTTTTCTTCCTTCTGCTTCCTTTTGTGTTTTCAAAGCAAATCTTCCATGATATTATTGTGACTATTTCAGTGTATGAAGTTTCTTGGTCATACCTCATATGAAATAAGTATGGCCTATGGTTATTGCACTGCCAAATCAGTTCTGCTACACACAGCCAAAGGGGCAAGTGTGAATCCATGGTCTGCAGTAAAAAATCCTACAGCAGAAGAAGCTTACTAACATAAAAATAACATGTTAGCATGTAGAACCAGCTATTGTTTTAGGAACTATCCAAACAGTGCAGACAGTGGAGGAAAATGGTCTATTAATGTCCAACTCTTACCTTAGTGGAGACTTACTGCTCTCCCCAGTAAGCAAGACTGTTCTGGGTTATAACTCCCAAAGCCATGGCACTGCTTTCTGCTGAAATAAGGAATGTTCCACAGCAAAGGTAAGAAAAGTTTCCTAGAAGTTAAAAGGGTGTGTTTTGCAAACAGTGACAGAGAATTAATCCTTATATGCTGTTATCAAATGTATCATTGGTGCAAGACAAGTAACAAGTACAGTTGGTTCCACATAATGATCCAAACCTTTCCTGAAGTAACACAGGTTTTCACAGGGGTTTTCCTTTTTCTTACTGAACAAACATCTTTAACACCAGGCTGGCTTTCTTACATCAGCCTTTTTCCCTAGAGGAAGTTCTGTGTAACTCAACTTGGTGTGGCTAAAAATGTGCCCGCTGCCAGCTCTCCAGGAAGAAGATGATCCCTGGGGTACAGCTGTGCTGCCTCTGAGTCTGTCCAATGAGTATTCAGTGGCATGGCTGCTGGAGTACCTGACACTCACAGCTCCTTGCTTAGAAAGGGATAAAAGAAAACTTGTGCTCTTGCTGATTTTGTGTCTTGATTATCTGATTTTGACTCTTATCTCATTCCAGCCCTTCAGCATCCTGTACATTCAGAAGACTTCAGACATTTTCTGTCCTTGTGTTTTTTTTCCAGATCACTGTGCTTATTTCCAGAGATCCCAATATCCTCCTGCATTTTCAGCCATGGGAGTTTGTGCTGATTTGAGATGTGTCATCTGTCCTGATAATTTCTTGATGTAGTGCCAGGACACCAATACCGTAGTAGTAGTAAGTAATTTGTCTTCATGAAAAGATACTGAGAAATAGGGAGAAGTGAAATAAGACAGAAAATGGAGAAATTATTGTTGAAAATTCAGGCTTAGGACTCAGACAGAATGATCAATTAAACTGAATGTTTGGAAATCTGCTTAAACTGTTCATAACTGTATCAAATTATTCATAGCCAATTTGGAGAAAAAAACCTTATGATCTCACTGACTTTATGCTACCAGTGAAATTTGTTACAGCATGATTCAAACCCCTGAAAATACCTGCAAGGAACAACCCTGAACCATAGGGAAACAAAATTGTTCTACAACATTTGAATTGTTTTAGCCTGTCTATGACAAATTTTGAGTAAATATAAATAAATAAAACAAAAAAAAAGTCAAATCTCATTCTTGCAGCAAATAAATTTCACTGTGCCAATTCTGTACAATGTATTGAAACTTTATCCTTTCATCTTGAAGAAATTATTTACTGGAACACACTTTGATGAGAGTGGAGGATCATTTGGGAAATAAAAACCCTCTACCCGTCATAAATTTCCCTAATTCCTTTCAAAAAGAAAAAAAAAATCAAATTATTAAAATACAGACTTTGAAAACAAATATTATACAAGACACATTTGTGGGTTCCTTTTAAAACCAAACATTGATTTACTTATAACAAGCAGTAAATGATGCAAAACTGTATGTAACCAAAGATTTAAATCCGTTGAATTTTACTTAATTATGACACAGCAAACTCAAGATAATGCAAACCAAGCCTATGCCACTCTAGTAACAGAAACTGAATATTGGGCAAGGATATTCTTGCAGTATACAATACTCTTGAAACAAGGAACCTTCCTTTTAAGGTTGAATTATTCCCTCCTCCAAACTTCCAGTTAAGCAGCTGCACACAAACCTTGAATCAATTTTTATAACAAAGATGAGGACACAGAAAAAGGAATTTGAAGTGTGTAGTCAATAAAAGTCAATAAGAGGTAAGAAGAAACCTTGAAGTGAAATAAAAAGCCAAAAGGATGTTAGAGCTTCAAAATAAAATCAGATGTCCTCGTAAATGTGTAAGTGAAAAGGATATTTGATCCTTTCTACATCCTTGAAGTACTGAGAGTAATGCCTTGCACTCTACTGCTTCATTACTTCAAAGCACTATGTAAACATTAGCTAATGAAATCTCATAGTATCTCTGCATTATCTTATGTTTTCTTGTCCAAGGACACACTCCAAGACATGTACAGCACTGGAACTCTTATTTTCTAGCCTGTGATCATTTCATTTACCCTATAGTGATTTTTAGTCTACTTCAGGTGCAAAACAAGAACGCCTTAACTGCCAAAAAAACACAGGTAGCAGAAATAAATGTTTCATTGGAACTATATAAAATTTAGATTTATAATTGTGACACTGTGGGAGGTTTTGATCCATCAAAAATGTATTATTTTCTTTCTTCACACCAACACATACAAAATCAGAAATTTAGGGTGATGAATCAGGTACGTGGTTTTTATAATGTTATTGTTGTGCAAATATTCCACATGACTATACAGAGCAATGTGGTTCATTCTAGTTCATGGAGAAAACTACAGGCAGACAAGTCTCTAAATATATTAGCCTAAGGTGATTTGATCTCATACAGTGTGAACTCAGGTGTGAAAGTAGATAGAAAAATTCTTCTTCTAAAATCTGCAAGAAAGCAGCTCAGGATACAGCACAGTTCTGCAAAGTTTCCATGTATAGTTCAGAGAATTTGTTTTTTCTACCAAACTTACAGCCAGGGAAGTGCACCTGAATTGTAAGTTCTCTTTGCAGAATTTAGGTAGCTCAGTATCCTAAGGCATGGCTAATCTTGAGAAAGACTACAAAAATTGTTTCTCTCATTCTTAATCCCTATTATATGAATATTTAAGATGATCAAATATTACTATATTGAAAAGAACTGTTGTGTTTGCTTTGTTTGTCATATAGTCATATCTTGACTTATGTGCACATGGCCTCAGGCTTTATTAGGCAAATATACAGGTGCTTCTGAGCTATGAGAGTGTAGGTTAGTTCCTCGTGTGAAAGTAATGCAGCAACAGCTTTTTCCCTTTCTCATCTGACTTTCTTTTATGGAGAAGGTTTTCTATAATGATAATTCACATGATTACCTGAGATGTATGACCAGCTGTACTCACCGCTCTTGTGGCCCCTCACTGGAAAGGGATCAAGAACTGAACTGCTGCATCAATAAAACCAGACCTTGCACCACTCAAGTATCTTGCAAGTGCCAGTGTTACTGCAGATAAGTGCATGAGCACAGCTCCTGACCACAGTCAGGTGGGTTTGGCATGGTGTGCATGGCACTTCCCTTGAGACAGAGACACATCTGCTTAAAAATCTTTATGTGCATCATGGTAAGAGGTAAAATCATGAATTAAGCACAGCCTAAGTACATGCCAGCCTCCTGCAATACATGACAGCACTGAAGAGGGCTGCACAGTCCCAGGACAGCCATTTCATGCTTTGCCATCCATATGGCCAGGGGTGGAGGTGACAAAAGGCCTCTTCTTTGCTCTACAGAAACCCCACGCTGCCTTGTACCCTCACAATGCCATGCCAGTGGCAGAACTAGAGTATGTCCCAGCTGTGGGTGTGCTTGTGTGCCTGTGTGTGAGGCTGTACAAAAAGTACATGAAAGAGAGAAATATATATATGTATATTTGTGTACATACATATGTATGCATACACACAGTTAAAAAAATAATTCACTCTTAGCAGATACTCTACAATGAACACTGACTGAAGTACTCCAGAGCATGCCAGATTCAAAAATTCACCTTTTGAAAAGCCGGAGAAATAGACACTCTTGTGGGATTTTCTGAGAGAAACATCATTAAAGGCTAATAGGAAGTTAGACCTGAAGACCTTGAGGAGAAAAGAAATTGGAGTTTCAGCATTAAGAATAGTCAAGAGAGGAGAAAGTAGAATGAAAAAAAACCAGAAGAATTATAAAACATTCAGTCTTTTCTCAGTACTGATCTAAGGAACTGCATGCTAAGCATGTGAAATGTAGGTCAGAATTCCTCAACATATAGAACTGTTATTTTTATCCTAGCACTTTTTTGTTACTTGCTTTGTTTCACTTTCCTTGTATTTCACCTCTCTGTTTTGTTTGTTTTTTTTTTTCCAAGTGGGACTGCTAAGAGATGTCATTTCATATTGTGGCGTGTTGCCCCTGGCTGGATGCCAGGTGCCCACCAGAACTGCTCTGTCACTCCTCTCCTCAGCTGGGCAGGGGAGAGAACATACAGTGAAAGACTTGTGGGTCTAGGTAAGGACAGGGACAGTTCGCTCACCAGTTCTCAATATGGGAAAACCAGACTTGACTCAGAGTAATTAATTTAATTTATTACCAATCAAATCAGAGCAGGATAATAAGACATAAAACGAAATATTAAAAATGTCTTCCTCACACTGTTCTCTTCTCCCTGGACTCATTCTCACTCCTGAATTCTCTACCTCCTCCCCCTCGGCAGTGCAGAGAGACAGAAAATGGGATCTGAGGCAAGTTCATCACACATTGTCTCGGCTGCTCCTTCCTACTTAGCAGGAGGACTCCTCACACTCCTCCTCTGCACCAGCATAGGGTCCATCCCACAGGAGACAGTCCTTCACCAACTTCTATAACATGAGTCCTTCCCACGGGCTGCAGTTCCTCACAAACTGCTCCAGCATGAGTCCCTCCCAGGGGGTTCAGTCCTTCAGGAACAGACTGCTCCAGTGAGGGTCCCCTGTGGGGTCTCAAATGCTGCCAGCAATCCTGCTCCTGTGTGGGCTCCTCTCTCCATGGGGCCACGGGTCCTGCCAGAAAACCTGCTGTGATGTGGACTTCCCCTGGGGTCACAGCCTCCTTTGGGCACCTACCTGCTCCAGGGTTGGGTCCTCCATGGGCTGCGGGTGGGTATTTGCTTCACGGTGGAGTTCCATGGGCAGCAGGGGGGCAGTGTGGCTCACCATGGTTCTCACCATGGGCTGCAGAGGAATCTCATCTTCTTCCCCTCCTACTTCTCTGACCTCCATGTCTGCAGGGCTGTTGCTCTCACACATTCTCACTTCACTCTCCTGCTGCAAATGAATAGATTTTTGTGCCCTTTAAATACTTTACCCCAGCGTTCCTGCCACCATTACGAATGGGTTTGGCCTTGGGCAGCATCAGATTTGTCCTGGAGCTGGCTGACATTGGACACAGGGGAAGCTTCTGGAAACTTCCCAGAAAAAAAACACCTAAGCAGTGTCTCTGCTACCATAACTTTGCCATGCAAACCCAAAACACACACGTAGATAAAAGTTACCAGTGACATTTCCTGTGAATAACAGGCCTTTTCCAAACAAATATATTTATAAACATATGTTTAAAATATATACACCTATACTTTTATAAATATATTCTAAATGCTACTTATATCTGACAATATGTTTATAATAAATGTAATTCTAAATATTATCAATAAGTATATTTCAAAATCTTGAAAATCTAAGTCAAATAAAAAACCCAGGACATTATTTTGAGAGGAAGAGGCATGCTATAGTGAACGATAACACTAAACTCTTTAATGTAGTAAAAATGAAGACTATACCTGAAGTATAAAAAGAAATAGAATTTCTGTTTTCAGAAGAGTTTTACTTACTGACAACATTTGAGGACCTGTATCATGAACTGCTTGCCACAAACTTTCACGGCTTTGCTCCTTCCTGGAGGTTTAAACTACCCTTAAAATAAAACTGTTATTTTGGAATGGTTTAGATATAAATAGGACTTCTATTAACTTCCTGAAGGTGACCTTTCTGAGTCCTTTTCAAAGCTGGCCATGTTTACCATCTCCTTTGGACCATCTAGCCCTCTGAACTGCTGAACATATGCATCTCCCTGATGCTTGTGCAGAATGCAAATGACTTCTGCTAGTTACCATGGGGACATGAGCAAGGACCATGAGATGCATAGCAACAATGCTCCTATTTTTGCCATTTTGCCTTCATGACAAGAATAGGGGAATTGCAACAGATACAAGAGTTTTTTCTTTCTGGTTTGGTTTGGTTTGGTTTAGTTTGGTTTGTTTCTTTTTTTTTTTTTTCTGGATCTTTAAAGCTAAACATGAGCACAAATTACTGTATTTTTGCCTCCCTATAGGAATAAGAGGAAATGATTACAAGAGCTATTATACTTTTGAATTACAAGCTTCTTCAGCAATCTTGAGGCAGTAAAACATATCTGAATTATTGGGCTTTTTAACAAAAAAACAAGTAAAAAAACCAAACCTTGGATAAAATCAAATATACATGCACACATGTATATCTTGAGAGAGATCTAATTTTTAAAAGATCAAGAACTAGTCTACAGTAAAGTTATATAAATTGCAAACACCAATGAATGGATCCAAGGTTATGGTCTTGATTTGCTCTAAAAAAAGTAAAAATACCCCCAGCTGTTAGTTTAATATTTTAAGACGGAACTTACCAACTCTGCTCCCCAGATTCTGTTTCTCACTTCTTTGCTCCCCCTTATATTAAACTTACTCTAGTCCCTGTAAAGAACTTTCTGTATCAGTAGCAATGCATTTAAGCATTGTTCAAATGTCAGTTTTTTGGGGAGATAAGTCATTCAGTAACAAGACAGAAATCAATGTTGCTTAGTCATATGCTATTTCTTATTTTTTTATATAATTAGTATGAAAACTTTGACTTTATTAGACATCTTTTAATAGGTAATTATGTTCTCAAAGGATTAAGATGATGAAGATTTAAACTCTGCTGGTGTCACAACTCAAGCTGTCAGGCTGCCATAGCTCGCTATGCTCATGGTCCCTCCTCCCCTGAATCCTTAGATGAACAAATGCTCTGTCATTGCTCTATTTTGGTGCCACTATTCAGCTGGTAACATTTTATAAAAACATTTCATTCTCCAAGGACTATAATGTTCTAAAAATCTTTCAGTCACAAAAGCAATAAAGAACTGATTAGGATAACAGGAAGACATGGCAACTTGTAACTGCCTACATGATTACATTGATTTAGAAATACCCCAACGTTCTATTTCTAGGGCAGTGGGAGTGGGTTTAGCAAGAGACAATCTTCTCATTACCAACAGAAGAACTAGCAGGCACCTGAGAGACAGATTAACAATTTCCTGTAAAGAAGTACTGGGGATATATCCCCAGATTACAGCCCTTTGAACATCTTCTTCTCTCATATATGGATGAGACCCCAGCAGAGAGGTATCCCAAGGCAAGAGACTGAGGTTGTTTACAAAGATGTGGCACATATAAGGTACAACAGAGCACAGTGTGGATAAATCACGTCAGAGTGAATATGAATTTTCTTTTCTCATAGTATTTGATTAATACTCAGAACCAGGAATATACTGTAGTAGTCCTGCTGGAAAACCTGTTTCTGATTATTTATAAGGACTCATCTAGAGCTCTGGACTTTATGTAGGTCCAGAAGTAATCACAGCTTTATAGCTGTCTGTGGCATATTTTAGGGTTAAATCAATCTTCCACCACAGCCTCACACCACTCATCCCTGTCCCTCCTTTCCCACCTTCAGCAGCCATTCAAGAGGTCCTTTGCCAGCAAGTAGCTGATGGAAATTTTCAAGGCCAACCAGAGAAGACTGTAGTTGTGCAGCTCCCAGGAAACCATAAGCTTTCAGCATCTCAAATACACTTTCCCAATTAAAATGCTTTCCTTCCCTGTGCTCTTGTTCTTTATCTCAGTGTCCTTTTAAGTGGGAGATTAAACTCTGGAAGTGAAATCTGGCTGAAAATCTGTAATTATCAAGGGGGTTAGGGTCAAACAGCAAATGGAACAATGGAAATTAATCTGATATTGTTGGACAGTGCAGTTTTATTGCAATTATATGAATGCCAGTAAACTATGCATACATGACAGATTTTCCATCTATTTATTTAAACAAGAGCTACATTTATGATATCCCGTAGAGGATCATAAATATTCAAGGACCTAAATTTTCATTAGTACACTAGCAAGTAAATTTTCAAAGTGATGCACAGGGATTTAACTGCATGAGTCCCATTAATGTCACTACTTTGAAAATTTACTTCCCATGAACTTCTAGATGAAGAGGAAAAAATGAAAAAGACTGTCATAATTTTAAGAAGAAGACAGGGAAAAGCTTGTCATCACTTTGGCACTCTGGTACTTTAATGGGTAAAAAATAATTTAAGTCACATCTTCAAAAGTAAGCTCCATTTTAGGCACAGACACAGATGGTGACATTCCATCAAGAGTTTCTGTTGCACGTTCATAGATAATATACTAAGAGGCCTTTTACTTTCCTGTAAATATTAACAGTAGGCCAATCCTTCTGTTCTTCTGGGAAAAATTTAATGGAAGTTCTGGGGTTTAAAATTAACAATCAGACTCTTTATTTAGGATCTGGAATTTAAAACTCTGGCAGTGGGATTTTTTATATTTTTTTTATAATTTTTTGAGACCTCAACTCCCTTTGGTCCAGTTATTATGTTGCATCAATGCAACTAGAAAATTCTTTCACTCAGGAAAAAAATTTGAAATATTTATTTATTTATGACTGGTAGAATTTTAATTCAATAAACAGTAATATATTTTGTCATGCACAGCATTACCAACATATTCTCATACCAACATATTCTCTGAAAGATGTTTAAAATAAATTTTTTATCCATCCTATTGATGCTGGGAATGACCCTTCTCCCAAAAACAGGACTCTGAGCCACGTTAGTGCAGGGTAAGATAAAAAGTAAAGGTCCTTTAATATCACAGGGCCTACAGCCCACAGGAATACAGGATGACATGCATGTACCCCAGTTCTTGTTTCCATGGCTTTTATAATAAGATCCCTCCAATCATTGCTTTACACATTTCTCAGTCCAACCCCAGTCCCACCCCTGGACCAAGCCCTGGAACTGGGTCTGGGGTCGTCAAGACCCTCTGTCTTCATCAACTCTTCTTCCTCAGGCACACAAAGGTCTCTTGGAGTTCATCCAGTTCTGGCTTTTGGGTCACTCTGACCTGTGTTTATGTTTCATTCTGTGGGCCTTCTGATATCCTTCAGCTCTACCTTGGAAAGGAGTCTAAACAAGATTAATTAACTAAAGGAATTTGAGCTCCCTGTTCTGGGACAGGGGTAGTGATAGAAAGGCATTAAACTTAAACTGTTAGAAATATTAACCCTCTAAAAATCCCCAACTACTGTGTTCCTAAAATCTACAAAATGTGAAAATCAGAACAAAAACCCCTTTGGCATCGCTATATTTTTCTATTATGTCTATAATAGAACATATGAGAGCAATCATGGCTAACAATATTTGTACAGTTTTTCTCAAAGAATGCATCAAAAATTGTGACAATTCATGCATTAATGCTAATTTTGTGGTTCAGCTGGGAGTAACAAAGAAAACCATGGGAGAAGCCCTTATCTTGAGGTTACAAAGTTACAGACTCAAGAGGTTGTGAGGGAACCATGCTAAGCAGCCTATACTTTGTGTGGGCATCACTAGAATCATAGAATTACAGAATCATAGAATCGATTGGGTTGGAAAAGACCTCCAAGATCATCGAGTCCAACCCTTGGTCCAACTCTAGTTCATTTACCAGATCATGGCACTCAGTGCCACGTCCAATCTGTGTTTAAAAATCTCCAGGGATGGTGAATCCACCACCTCTCTGGGCAGCCCATTCCAATGCCTGAGCACTCTCTCTGTAAAAAATTTTTTCTGATCTCCAACTTAAATTTCCCCTGGCAGAGCTTGAGCCCATCGTGCCCCCTTGTCCTATTGCTGAGTGCCTGGGAGAAGAGACCAGCCCCCACCTGGCTATAACTTCCCTTCAGGCAGTTCCAGACAGTGATGAGGTCACCTCTGAGCCTCCTCTTCTCCAGGCTAAACAACCCCAGCTCCCTCAGCCTCTCCCCATAGGGCTTGTGCTCCAGTCCCTTCACCAGCCTCATTGCTCTTCTCTGGACCCGCTCCAGCCCCTCAATATCCTTTCTGAACTGAGGGGCCCAGAACTGAACACAACACTCAAGGTGTGGCCTCACCAACGCAGAGTACAGGGGAAGGGTCACTGCCCTGGTCCTGCTGGCCACGCTATTTTTGATACAGGACAGGATCCCATTGGCCTTCTTGGCCACCTGGGCACACTGTTGGGCTCATGTTGAGCTTCCTGTCAATTAGTACTCCAAGGTCCCTCTGCCTGGCTGCTCTCCAGCCACTCTGTGCCCAGCCTGGAGCGCTGCAGGGGGTTGTTGTGGCCGAAGAGGAAAGGGCGAAGGTGAATAGACATTCTAGGCCTGATTTCAGTATGTGGACATGTGTGAAAGTGCAAATTGACACTTGCTGGTTGAGTTGAACATAGGTCTTTGGAGATAAAAAGAGCAAATAAAGATGCAGATTGTTCTCTGCTGTAGAGAATGAGTGGCATTTTCTGTAGGGCTGACTTTACCTGTCAATAAGGATGACAAGCTCTTAATGATTAAGCCGTCATAACAAAAGATGCTGAAAGAAAGTGATAATTGAAAAGCTTCAAGTCAACAGGCCTAAATTATAGATACGTCATCGAATTCAGAGGAAGCTTAAGTTTGTCAGGGCAGAGCAGCTAACAAAGTGCACAGGCTTTAATTAAAAGTGCCTAGTATATCAGTAACTTAGAGGGTGGCAAATTTTATATCTCTAATTAAAAAGGCTTCATAAGTGATCCAAGAATTTACAGATGAATAAGCACTGCATCTATATCAGGAAAGTAAAACAATAAACACCTGAAAGACCAGGGTGTGATAAAGTCTAGCCTGCTGAGTTTTCTGAAGAGTCTCACTGATATGTTAAATTCAGTGAGTGTCACCAAAGCAATAGATAGCAGGCAGCTTATTCAATCCTCTGACAAAGTCCTGAACAGAAAATTAGTACAGAAAGTAAATATTTGTGAACTAAAGTATTACTGGGAATAAAAAGTGTCTAAGAGCCAGAAGAGAAGGACTAGAATTAAACTGTCGGTTTCTGCTTTGGAAAATAGAGAGTGCCTCAAAATCCTATTCTGAGACCAAGGTTTTCTGGCATAGTTGTGGCCTGAAGTAGTAAAGCAAGTGGGTTGCAAAAGTTATGAAGGTTATGGAAGAGCAGAGTGGACTGTGAGGAACTTCAGGGAGACCAGACCCTGAGCTCACAGAAGCCATCATTAGGTTCAATACTTTTGAAGCACAGAAAATATGCACCTGGGGAAAAAATATTTACATTCCTCATATACTTTAAACAATATTAAATAACTTTCCTCCTGCTTCAGGGAGGAAGAATGCAAATGCAAGGAAAATGAGAGATGGCATATTGTAAATGGAAATATCTGCTCAGAGTATTTTTCAGTAGACTATGGAACTCACTGCACCTACAACTCATTAAGGCTGAGAATTTAAAGAGACTCTGACTTGCATTTTACAAAAATAAGAAATTAATGCTTATACAGACTTATGCCTAATTCTAGGGAAGCAAAGAGATGAAGGGAATTTAACCTTGTGTTGACTTGTATTTGTCTTTAAAGTAGTAAATCTGCCAGTATCTGGGTTTTACATTCTTTACAGCAGTAACTAGTTCTGCAAACAGCCTGTTGTTTCTTGATTAAAAAAAATATTTTCCGTAATCTGATTATTTTTCAGATTATTTTCTGGTTCCTCAGATTCATATGTTCAAGTTACAGAAGAGCGAGTGGCAAAGCCAAAACTGTTCAGAGTAAGAGAGGCCATCATTTTTTCCCCTTTTCACTGTCTCACTGAAGGGTACTCAGCACTTGCCTTCACAATTGCAAGCACAACTGGGAAACCCAGCAAGTGAGCAGTGGAAGAAAGGTTGATTTTAAATGTGATTTCTGAAGCAATAGGACTATTACCTGTGGAAAATCATAAACTGTTGTAAAGCAGAAACCTGTGCCCAGGGAAAGTAGGGATGTTTAAACATGGGATATGAGGGAAAATGAAAGGGCAAATTATTACAGGGAAGGACCCAATACTTGGCATAATGTATAATTAAAATGTACCCAAGATAATGTTAAGTAGATATATAGATTGGGAGAAGAAGGTGAGTCTGGGTATGGAGGAAACACAGCCATGAAAAATCCAGTCGTTTTAATAGTTTGTTCTCAAGTGTGTCTTTGGAACCTTGATTTTTTTTTATTTTCATGTTCCTGCTTGACACCTGAAGTCTCTGCTTCCTCCCTGTGCCTTCTGTTTGGAGGTTGTGACAAATGTGGAGGATATTTCAATTAGAGAGAAAAACTAGTTACAAACCTGTGACTGCTTTTCTCCCTCGCAGAGTGACTAGCACATTTTAGAAACCCAAGCCTGGGGAAGAAAGGAAAAATCAAGTGATGTTTTAAATGTATGCACAGTAAATCAGAACTGCCCTAGACAAGCAAAGGAAAATTTCCTAACATTAATCTACACAGCAAAGAAGATTATTTTGCCAGTTTAGTTTTAAGTGCAAAATCTTTCATACACCTCCAGAGAGGCTCTTTACTGGCAGAACAGTAATATAAAGATTCTAATGTGTCAAATCAAAATGTCACTCCCCTCCCCCTTATACAGATTCATCTTTCTCCCTCTCCTTGGCTGCCCCCCTCTGCATGCTCCAAGTTTAATCTGCAGTTTGACTTCAAATGCAATAATTCACTAGCTTTAGGCATGTGCTTAAAGGACTATGTATAATTGTAATTCTAAAGAGATTAATACCTTATATTGATCCCCTATTTCTTCATCTATCTTGACAGCATGTAGTAATTTTTAAGGAAAGGAAAAGTGATTTGTTTCCAGAAGGATTTTGGTTTATTGCCTATTCATACAGTTGCTTGAACTCCTGTGTTCTCCTAAAAACAGTGTGATAGAGCATGTAGAGCAAATATATGTTTAGATTTATTGGTTACAGTTGAGAGCAGATGGAAAAAGCTATAGTCTAGAACGAAAGCCTGCAGAAGTGTTTGTTGATTTGAAAAGACAGGCTTTATCTATTAAAAATAGCCCTTGCTGTGCACATGCATTTTGTGTCCCTATTCAATGGCTGCATTTCACAGAAAATATGGACATTTTCTATACCTTAAACTGTGACAGTGTTTCTTAATTTTTTTGAATGTATTGCATGTCCTGACAGAAGTGAACTATGTCTTTGGTAAACAGTTCTTATCTTGGGTCATTTGTCTGCATTATTTGCTCATTACACATTTATTTGTGAGGAACTTCAGGGAGACCAGACCCTGAGCTCACAGAAGCCATCATTAGGTTCAATACTTTTGAAGTACAGAAAATATTCACCTGGGGAAAAAATATTTACATTCCTCATATACTTTCGGTGGCGTTTTTGTGGGGTTTTGGGGGAGTGTCGGTTTGGGTTTTTTTGGTTGATTGGTTGGTTGGTTGTTTCTTAAATAGGCACTTAAAATGGAAATGCAAAACTAATATGGAACAACAGGCTTCACGATATTCTTCAGGGTGTATAGAAATAGATTAACTAAAAAAATAAGGGGCAACTACAGATGCTTACATTGCTTTGGCTTAAATATGCCAAAAAGACAGACACCATAGTGTGCAACCAGGAACTACACAAACCATTAAGGGAAACACTTTCTAAAAGGTTTACCTTGATTTGGTAAAATGCTGAATACCTGCTACTCCTATTTATTTAAACGAGAATTTATGCGACTCCTTGCAGTGTATCTAAGTCTTTACTACATAAAATAGAATATGGCTCCTCAGTTACACAGCATGTATCTGCACTGCTTTTGGAAAATTATCTCAGCCTTCAGTGGAGAAAGAAATATTTAAAAGCATAAGCATGCACAACATAGATTTAAATGTTTGATACTGATGATTCCAGACTTGGAGATTTTAGGACTATATTAGTAGATGCAGGCATACAAATATAAGTGGTTGCCACTTAACAGAATCTGCTAAATCTTTATAGAGATGGAAGAGAACACCATTATTTGAACAAAAAAATGTCATCACAATAAGGAAAATATTTAGATTGCTGTAGTATCAAGGACCAAATAACTTCTGTGGAAAATGACAATATGCAATCTCACACTGCATTCAAAATTCTCTCAGCCACCTCATAAATAGCTGCTCTCTGTGCATTTAAAGTGAATTTCTTGAGCTCTATTGCACTGATTGTTAATACCAGCCCCTTGACTATGTATTTTGCACTAAATGAATCCACTCTTCTGTTATGATATTGAGGCAATATGATTTTGGTCTACAATTTATGCATAGAATATCTATGCAAAATACTGTTAGTTGAAGTTGTATGAAAAAAATAACATAATTTGAAATATCTTTAGTTTTGTAAAGTTAAACTAGAAGCTTGTGAAGTTTTCCAGTTAACATGAAGAAAGTTACTTGCAGACAGATAGGAAAAAATATACATATTGTTGACTGGCACAGGCTGTGTCTGCATTTGCATTTTGGACCATTTTGCAGGGCAATTCAGGCACACAAGAACTAGGGTTTTTTTCAGATAAAATTAAACAGGTTAGGTGAAGATTTAATGCACTACAAACCCTAATGGGCTTTAACCAGTGATATTGGCTCAGGACATTTCCAAACCACATGCATGGTTAGGACATTCGATTCTGCAGGCCAGGCTAAATGTAGTCTAAAATAAAATGTGAAAATTGCATATAATATTGTGGCTTCAGCATCAAATGCTTTGATCTAGTGCTATGCTCCTACTGAGCTACCCACTTGCTAATGTAGGCACAGCCTTATACCTGCTTTCAGATCATCAGTGGTGTGCCTATTAAGGCCAGAAGCATAGATCAAATGGAAATAACAGACTCAGAATTAATCAAAAACCTTTATAGTTTTAGTCACCTTTTTCTTTTCATTAAAACTTCATGGAAGCAAGGCCAGGTATAATTAATGAAGAAGTCTTTTCTCAGCCAGGATTATTCTGAGGTATAAGCCTGATTAGTTTTCGCTCATTCTCTGCCTCATTTCATGTTAGTTATATAGAGCCAACATCAAAAAAACAACTGTTATTCCTTTCCTTTGAAAAAACTGAACCCCTGAGATGAGAAAGCATAGGTTATCCAGACCATTCAATGAAGTTTTTTGTTACCAAAAGAGAGGAGGGAAGGCAGTTTTAAGAAAGTGTTAATATGAATTTTGCTATTGTTCCCATATTGCAAGCTTAAATGAGAGTGACAAAACTGGACGCAGAAATATTTCAATGCAACAGTGACCCAAGAACCTTTTCTGTACAAGCCAATTGGTAACATAAAATAAGAGAAAAATAAAGATATCTTGAGGAAGTAAATTAGATTTTTCTGGGTGTTTCTTTTATGTACAGATCACTTCCAGTGTCAGGATATGAGGCTTTTAAGCATTAAAGTACTGCAACCCCCATTAACAGCATTATTGTGCATGTTTTCAAAAGACAAATGCCTGGATGACAAAAGCCTGACTTTTTTTTTCTAATTTCACTTTATGTGTGACTTGCTGAGAAGATGTGAACTGGGAAACTAAATTTCACATATGCTAATAGTGACTGGCTCAGATGTAAGAATATATTACTTGCTTCTATTCAGAAATAATTTATACAGGCTATAATCCAGCATGACACCCATGGTTAGTTGATGAGTGTGCTATTAATCAAAAAGAAGAGTTGACAATTTTTCAATCTTTAACAAATAAAAGTATTGCTATCCCATTGAAACCAGTAATTCAGCAGTGATGCTTTAAAAACCATCTTCGATTGTAGTATTCTATAAATCTTGGTTACATAAACACAATCTAATTTTTTCTTTTTTTAGCCTTGATATGGGTTTAGTCAAGTAGGCCAAGAAGTTAGGCTTTGAAATTGTCAGCTGACTTGAGCTGGACTGAGCTAGCTAACAGCTGACTTCTTCTAGCCAATAATATTGTATTCCATACCATATTGCATCATCTCTAAAGGGGTAAGAGCTGGTGTGTGGGGGTGGCTTGGGCAGTTGCTTCCCAGCTGTGGTGCCAGCAAGACACTCTGCTGTCCCAGGAGGGATGGGGAGGCCCAAGCCCAGAGCACTGGCTTAACATCATGTTATCTGAGGGAAGTAAAATGTTTGTTCTTAGCTTTTCTCTCTGCTTAAGTCTGTCTCTGAAGAACCAACTTCTCTAGAATGATTTGTAGTTAAAATGGTAGAACTTGTGTTTACTGGGAAGTGGGAAGTTATTTCTTGTTATACATAACTTGTGTAAGTGTGTGTTATATTGTAGTATCCTCTTAATTTTCTCTTTTCTGTATAAATACATGTAGTTAGTTTCAGCATAGACCTGGCTTTGGAAGTTTGTTTTTTCCTCTCTTCCTCTTCATTTTCCCTTGGCTGGTTGGGGGGAGGAGGAACCTTTTCACCCTGTCCTGGACAGTTGGCGATTTGCCAGCTCAACCCAGGACAAGCCTCTACTCTCTGTTGACAGTTTTCTTTCCTCACTCCCTTTTCCAGGTTTGTGTGTAGAACACCACAAGTACTTTTGCAGCTTGAGTTGTATCGACGCAAGTTTTACTTCCTTGTCCTTTCCACCTAAGATGTGTCCACCTCAGCTTCTGGCTGCCAGAATCAAAGTTTCTCAGCTAGCCCTATGCCTCTGTGACTTATCCTGCCTTCCTGTAAACTTTATAGCTCCCCATTGCATTGCTCCATTGATTTCTATCCATCTGCTGTATTTCTGCAGGAGCCATCATGTCAAGTCCCCTTTCCTTTCCCGGGCACTGCACCACATCTGTCTTTCATTTCACAAGTTTCACAGTACTGAGAAAGCATTTATGGCTATTTTTGGCCAGCTGCACACTATGCTTCTACAGGACTTGTTTATTTAAAAAAAAAATCCTAAGTATTAAATTAATACAGAAATTACAGAAATAATAAATATTCTTTCGCTTGTTATTGTACAGAAAACAAAGTGCAAAACGTGAGGCTCAGATTTTATATCTCTGAGTTCTAAGAATTTGGAAGCAATCCTGGAATGCTTTACAAACTGCTGAAACCTGCAAGGCAGCTGAGTGAGGAGGCTGCACAGGTATGTTCAGAGAGGTTTAGAGCTGAATTGAGTTGCATTGCAAAAAAAAAAAAAAGGACAGATGAAAACATTTCCTTGCCACGGGGAAAATCAGATCTGGGTTAGACAGATTAAGAGTTTTCTCTAAATGTAATATGAGATGTGAGTCAGTTATTTTATCAACTATCAACTTTTTGTACAACAAATGCTGAGGTGACAGGCTACCAAGAAGCAGTGGGATTTCATGTAAACAGTATGACACTGAGTCAGAAAACCTAAATTCTCCTCCTGATCTTGCTCAGTAGTTTTGGCAAAATTATTTCTTTGCCTGTCCTTGTTTTGAGCACTGTTTAAGTTCTGATTAATACCAGTAATAGGCAGGAACAGTAGCAAGATTCCTGAAATACAGTGGAAGGGAAAAATGTTTTACTTTCCTCAGTATAGGGAGAGAAAATAATCTGATTGAACTACTTTAGAGAAAAAGCTGAAAAAATATTCTTACAAATGTCTGCAATAAATCCTGTAAAAGTGTAATGTACAGGTTTAAGTAGTATTTAACTGTGTTAGTCATATATTTTTAGATGAACTTTTACATAAAAGAAAAAAAACCTATTTATTTTTAATTACAGTAACCTAACCACATAATTATATGCAAGGAAATGTGCCATAGTTATTGACTAGAAAACCATAGCTGAAGAACAGCCATGCCAGATTAAAGTCTCCCTTTTCAGCAGACAATTCCTTCTGAAAACTCTGCCTATCCTTTGCATCTTTGCCTATGCAGGCTGCAGGCCACAGGGGTAAGTAGTCAAAGCACAACATGCCTCCCTTATGCAGAAATCATTCATGTTCTAAACCTTTAGAGAGATGCACTGAAGCTTGATATATGTCCCAGGAGCCAAGAAAACTTACTGTCAGATCTGCTGTCAGGATCACCTGCAAGCAAGCTGATAGCTCATTTTCTGGAGCAGTGTCTAAGGTTCCCCTCTGGTTTTCTAGGTTTTTGCATGATGTTAAGAAACTAATTTTCTCTGTTTCTCTTAAATGGCATGGTAGGAGATGTAAGAAACAGACAAAAAGTTCCACAACTGATTCTAATTTATACTTTACAGGAAATTCTGCTATTTTGACAGCTGGCATATCTGCCATTGTAATATCAGAGTGACTGTTGCAATCTGTATATGAATACACACACTTTAGCAAAGAGCAATGAAGCAAAAGACTTGTAATTATAGCTCAGAATAATCAGTCTCTTTAAATAGTTGCAGGGATCTCTAGTCTTCCCTAAGTCCTGCATTTGACGGACAGTCACAGTAATAGACAGTATGAAAGCTGAAAGAGATGGAATCTTTTATGTATATCACTCAATCAAATGAGGAATAAGAAGGGAAAAAAAAGGAAAAAAAGAAAAGGGGGGAAGGGGACTGTTTCTCACTTTGCTGGAGCAGAACAGTTTTGCAAGTTCTGCATCCACCAACAAACAAAAAATGAAAGGGCTTTCTGCTTCTTCCAGCCATTCTCACTGTAATTAAGATGCTTGAGGTCACTCTTCTATTAGGGCAGCCATTTTCTATTTATTCTTGCATGTGAGAAAAGAGCATATGGCACTGGAAGTTTTAAGCTGAAATTTTTCATCTTTAGACCAAGTGAAGCTACACATCAATTGAAAAGGTAACACACCAACCAACAACAGATAGTTGAGAAAGTGTCTCTAAAGCAGGAGCTGTTAGGCCATGACCTCAGCAGCCAAGAATAAATCCATAGGAGGATGAACACAAACTGCTGTGACCTGTAGGTCCAGAACATAAATCACCACCATACCAGACCTTGCTTGAAACCAGTGAGCTGTGGTCAGTGGAGTCAAATTGTTTTCTTTGTTCTGTAGAGGTTAGTAATGGAGCAAAACTATCAGAGGATGAAGCTATAAGAATTGGGCTTTTTGAGGTTAAATTTTTGAAGCTGTTTATTTATTTACAGGAATTTATCAGAGTGGCTGATAGTTTTTCTCCTGTTTTAATCTGAACACCATTCACCTCCTATCTCAAGGTAAGAAAACTACCTTGCCAACTTATGGGCTTGTGGGACTAACACTCTTAGAAAAGCTTTCTCTAATTGTTAGGAAGACTTTTCTTTTTCCTGCTTACTTCTGCTCATTAGTGAAGCAAAACTTACACACAAAAAATCCCTCTGAAATTTTGGAAGCAGCAAAGTTTTCACAATTGCTCAGAAAGAAGTGAGAACAGAGTTAAGCAGAATAGAGTTTTTCTTATATATCACTCAGGAAAGAATAGCCTATCTCTAGGGCTCCTAGATTCCTGCCACTGTGGCAATTTTATAATTCCAGTGAGACAGCAAATATGACAACTTGGTAAAAATGGCTTTGTTGAAATAGTCTGTTCATGAGAGAGTTTCTCTCCCCGCATTCAGGAGACTCAAGAGATGCTCTCAGCTGCCTGCAATACTTGGACCTGTAGGTTTCCTCAACTTTTAAATCTAAATCATGAGGACTCTGCTGCAGTTTTGCCAATCCTGGTATCCCTGCAGGGCTTCCCTTCTGCCTTCAGGTAGTCTACCTCTCCACTGAGATTTGCTGATGACATCTAAGAGCTGAAGGGAGATGCTAAAAGTGCTGATAGAGGAAGATGTATGGATGGACTTTCTCAAGACTGTGGGGAAAGGGCTGAACACACAGATACCTTCATGGAGGCTTTCCATAGTGTCAAGCAGAAATAAAAGAGACAGTTCTGATTTCTGCAGTATGAGGATGGAATTAGCAGATAAGATGCTTTATTTCTCATTTCTGAACTTTTCTGTAGACAGGGCAGAGGAAAGAAAGATCTTGAAGAACATTACAGGACACAGGATTACACAGCATGATAAACCAATGGTACGGTGCAGTGAGTCCAACTTGCCATTTTCATGACAAGGCTTGACACTGAATTACTGCAGCCACAGAGCTGGCCAAGCCACACTGAATGTCAATCCACGATCTGTTCTTCTACTTGCCTGTCAGCTGAGGGACCTCCTGCTATCTGGTTTGACTGTCTCAGTCTGTAGTGACTGCCTGTCCTACAGGCATGGCAGAGATGACAACTAGTTTATGCATACATGATCTTGCTTTAAACCATCAAGTGCAGACTTTGATAGAAGAGGAGAAGTGAGTGCAGTTTGGCATTTGCTCAATTAGATTTACTTTAACACACATAATTTGCTGCCATATGTCTGTTAGACCCCCACCTTAAGGCTTGTTGTACAGAGACTCTTTACTGTCTACTGCCTTCAAAAAATGAGCCTTTGGAATTTTTATAAGCATTTTATCTCTTCAGACAGCAGTAAAACAAAATAGAAATAATAAATGAAAATACATGTATAAAATATAATAAGGAAACATAAACATTACTTTCATCTAATTGTTATTTAATCATCTGCCATTATTGCTAAAGGAAAATAAGATTATTATCCACCAGGTGAGTCACTGGAAGCTCACTTCCATAATAAATCACTTTGGCAGATGATGTCCAAAGAAAGTTTAGCATTCCAAAAATTCTGAAATGTACATGCCAGCTATCACTTAAATAGCATCTAGGATTTATTTTGAATACAGGCAGCCAGAGAATTACATTGGCAAGAACAGCTGCAGAAACATTTTAGACCTTGACCTTCAACACTGATGAGGAGACAAAGCTGTTTTCTGTAGTATTTACTCTGAGTGTTGTTTGTCTTTCTACTTAGCTGCTACCTCCAGCTATACCTTCTGTTTTCTCATGTCAACCCTAACACATTTTCCCCATTAATCTCTTCACATTATTTTCTCGTGCATACTCTCTCTTTCCTTCTTTGTTTTGTTGGTTTGTTTGTTTTTACAGCTACATCACTGTATTTTTCTTTTTCCCATTTACATTAAAAATACAAAATTCACACTGGCAGTTGCACAGTAACACCCTGCATGCATATTACAGTTCTTACTGTCCTTGGAGCATTAGCTTCTGGGAACTTGAACTATCTTCCTATGTTTCTCTGTATTATATAGGGCTGGGATCAGGGCTTACAGTACCAGGGTAATAATAGCATATGCTGCACTTTTCAGAAACCAGTAAGATAAAACCAATTTTCACAAGTTCTAGTTCATTTAACTAGATGTTACCTGTGCCTACGCACAACTAAGAAGTAGAACAACAGAGACTAAATGTCTGCTTTCAGTGAAGACTTTGGATATTTGTCTATAGCAAAGGGACATTTTATCCTGTGTATTGATATAAGAAATCATTATGTACTTTAAAATAATTTGCCATCCCATTTACATTCTGTCTTTATTCACATTAACTCATCTGGCTTGCTCACATTCTAGTGGTTAATGAACCTGTCTTCAGTGTAGATGTGGAGACATTCGTAGTTCTTATTGCTTTAACATAGTTTCTTCTAGGCCTCTAAATATTTAGTATTCTAATTTTTTTCTTTTCTCTGAGTCCAATTCTGGTTCTCATGAAGACAACAACAAAACACAGAGGTTTGTCACAGTGATCACTATGTCACAGGTAGCTTTCGGACACCAGAAATGTCTAGACCTCTGTCCTGTTACCTGACATTTCTGCTGTGGGTTGACATTAGCCCAAGCAGCACTTTGGACCTTCATCTAACTCAGGTGCTTGTTTGCCCTCCATTATATCTGTGTCCATCAGCTTAAGCCTCACTGCGTGAGGGGCATGGATCATCATCAGCAGCAAAGAAGTGGAAAGCTTAAACTGAGAACAGGACACTGCTCAGGGACTATACATGTACAGCTTTTATTAAACAGCCTCCCCAAGGCTTACTCACTAATAAACCTTAGAAATGTATTATGTCATTACTATGACAATTGTCCATCCTGAATACTTGTGCGTGAGACCACTCAGCATTGCCAGTACCAGGCTGAAAGACCCACATCTTGGCTGTATGACCCCTCCTAGAGAGGACTGACCCTTGGTTCCACTCCTGTAGTGACTGTAGCTGTGGACATTTTTCAAAGATGTGCCACAGTCAAGATGTGTTGGAGGTGTCAGTGGTCTAGGCTGGCCCCATGAGCTGGCAGAGACACCTGGAAACAGGGCTGTGTCTGGAGGAGATGCAGCCCCACTGGCTGTGCACATCAGCCTCCAGCGTTCCAAGGCATGGGCTGTGTTTGTGGTCACGCCAGCCTGGCACCCCAGCTGTGACCTGAAGGCTCAGCTGCACTCCTGTGCCAGGGACAGCAGCCAAATCTGACCTCCAAAGTGTCATTAGGAGACTGTGGAGTGACAGACAATGAGACAAAGCCTGTGTTCTGTATAAATTAGAGAATCACCTGAGAATGCAGTTTTGAGACACAATGGCAAAAAAGGCATCCACTGAAAGAAGGGAATAGTGTTAGGGCATTTTTATTGAAGCACAAAATATTTGAATGTACATTTTTACAGTCTGAATAATTTAGGAATGCAAACATATTAGAACTTGCCTTATTCCAATACTCTGTCAAGGTTATCTTCATTACACAGTGGTTTACCACAGATAGAAAGCTGTAGCATTGACCGAAAAATGATATTATAGCAGCCAGAAGCCCCTTGAATTATATGTGCCCATAAAAATCACTTGCAGTAGTTTTTTACTACATTTTTCTTGCATTTAAACTCTCTGTCAGCTTTAGACATCTCAAAAGTCAGATACTACTATAAGATGTACCAAGTATGGAAAGGAAAAAGTTGGCATTGTGCTATGCTTTGGATTTTTAAAATATTTAGTGTTAGAAAGTGTTTGTAAATTTGAAGAAATGTGATCTGGAAAATTTGTCTTAGCACCAAGCAATTGATAAGGATACACTGAATACCAGTATGCAAACATATGGATTGGCTGCAGAGAGTTTAAAGGCCTGGCATGTTACATAATTTAAAAAACTCTCAGTTGACCCTTCAGGGTACAAGAAAATGCCCTTCAGTATAGTTCCCTGGAAACTGCTAGGAGATTGTGTCTTCTTTAATGCTGAAGAGGCTATTGACTAATATGTGATTCATAAATCCAATTTTTCTGCTGACTCGTAGAGAGGGATATGTGTACTGATCGTGGCCTTGCATACATTTTCCAGATGCAGAACTATCAGCTTATTCACATCTCCAACCATCTCAACAAACACCATCACGAGCAGAGGAGGTGGCTGCCCTCTCAGACTTCTCCTTCTGGGAAAACAGGGCTGCCACAGAGTGAACAGTGGAAGAGAAAATAGCACCAACTGCACACAACAGGGACAAAAGAAAGTGGTCCAGGAAAGAGGAGAAAAGGAAGGAGAAACAAAAGAGCCATGAGATGAATGTTCAAGGTGTAGGTGCATGAGAGAGGCTTACCAAATGCTGAGATTTTTATTGCCAGTAGTTCTTAGTCAGAAGATGCTTGAAGAAAATCCATCATTTCCTTGATTCAATTTTCTTGATTCACAGCATCAAGGAGAAGCTCAAGTTTTTCCTGAGTTCTGACAACCTCATTTTATAAACAGGGAAGTCTGAGCAATGACAGTACAATCTGCACGCATTTCAAGTCTCATGCTCAATTTTCTCAAAACAAAAGAAGACTTAGGCTTTTCCAAATAATAGCAGATAAAACTATGCATGTGTGTATATGTATGTGCACATACAGACACAAAAGCATTTTTCAAACTTTTTACACAAGCACAGGATTGTTACAGGCAAGAAAAGGTGGCTTAGGGGAACTGTGAATACTCATCAAGGGAAAAAAGCACAAAAAATAGAAGGAGCCTGACTTACATATCTATAGACCAATTACAGGAAAATGCTTGTACTTTACCTACCACCCTCCCCAAGCTTTACTCCCTAACGGCAATTTAGGAATTTATGATGTCATTATTATTACAGTTGTTCATCCTACATACTTCAGTAACCTACAGTGCATTATTATGGACCTCCATAAATAAACTTTTGTCTTTTATATATGCAACATCCACTCTGCCCCATGCATTCCAAATTGTGGAAATTCATAGATGTTTAAACTTCTGCGACACATAGGACTTAGCAGATTTACAGAGCAGTAAAAAAATAAAAGTCAAGTGAAAACCACCAATCTGTTCAAAACCAGACAGCCAAGAAAACACATATACTTCCCAGGATATTGCATATGTGCAGCACTCTTGCCTAGCCACTGCCTTTCTAGCTTTATATCTATCTTTCCTCTTCCTGATACCCAAAATTCTATTTGAAAATGGTAATACAAATAATGCTGAAAATAAAGCATCTTGCAAATTGTTAGCATTTGGAAACCTCCATACTTTTCTTCCCAAACATCAACACAGTGCAGTCGCACTTTGACAGATGGAGAAATGCAAGCCATCAGACAGTGAAAAACAGAAAACTCCAAGTTTTTGCATGGCAAGGAATGATTAGGCCATTGCCCCTGGTGTGAAACCCACCAAAGAAACTCTCTGTCTGGCAGACTCAGGCATTTCTTCTAAAGGCATACAGAATCAATGGTGGGTCACAGGGGAAAGAGAATTGTGGGATGGAGCAGATGACACATTTAGGATCATGCAAGATCGATTGGCTATTTAGGCAGGATGGTAATGGGAGAGATCAGGGCAGATCAGGGAGGAGCAAGAATGGGAAAAATATAGGAGGGAAGATAAACGGGTGCCGTTGCATGTAGGCAGGCAGCTGATCAGTTTATTCAGCAGAGCACTATGCTTGATGGCTACAGTCTGGTCTATTTTCCTTTTAAATCTCACTTCTAACTCCCTGTAGGAGTTAGAATGCTTGCCCTCATTCAGAGCAAGTGCCAGGGACCTTGACATGAGGCAGCACAATGATGGGATATGAGCAGCATGTCCCCTGCTCAGGAAAGGCATACCATGGGCTTTCACAGTGTGTGCATGTGTGCAAACAGCTAGCAAACTCCAGGTCAGAGTATAGAATCATAGAATCATAGAATCAGTTGGGTTGGAAGAGACCTCCGAGATCATCAAGTCCAACCCTTAATCCAAACCCACTTTGATTATCAGATCACGGCACTAGAGGAGCAGGCAAGTAGAAAAGACAAGAGCTATGAAAGTGTTTTTTCCTTCCCTGAGGATGAGGATTGGGTGTCTGAAGCTGAGACCTGGGACGAAATGAGCAACTTTGGCTTTGCCACAGGAAGGAGGAGATCTCCTTGGTCCTACAGTCCACCAGGTTCAGCTACCTCAGACTCCAAAGCAGTTAACCCTTTAGTGATCTTCAGTCATCATGGGCCAGTCAGGGACACAGGGTTGTGTCATATCTCACTGCTCAGCCATGCTGACTCCAGTGGCTGGACATCATCACTTTGCTCCTGCTCTCCTGTTGTAACACAACAACAGGCATAGGAAGACTGTTCAGAATGCCATGCCAGCGATGCTGTTTATCTTGTCCAACAATCCTGGGATAATTCTTTCAGCCCCATAGCACAGGTGTTGAAGAGAGACTCAAGCACAGGGCAGTCAAGAAATTATCTCATGACTGTGATGGAATTAGCTGAGAAAGAACAGACTCACTGGAATGAGAATGCAATCAAAACAGGAAGACAAGTCTAATATTTTCTGTCTTTTATTAACTGACTTCAAGTTCTAATAAACTTCTTCAGCTTTTCTTCTATGAAAAAGAATATTTTTCATGTTGCAATATAATCTCAGCTTCAGAAGCACAGTTTATCCAGAGGATATTTATTTTTCTGAATTCAGTGTGAAGTCCAAAGGCTCCTGAGAGATAAAATCAAAGTATTTTTATAAAATTTGCAAAGCAGAATACAAAAAGCACACACGTACATCATAAATCTGCATCTATATCTATAATATCTATATCTATATCTATATATCTATCTATATCATCTACATCTATCTCTACATCTATATCTAATATATATCTATCTATATATCTATATCTACATATCTATATATCTATAATGTGATATTAAATCATCCTAGTACACTAATCATAATATTGTAGCTCCAATTAAGCCAGCAATTCCAGTGCCATTAAAGAAGCTCAGAACAAAAAATGAAATTTGTTGAGCATCCAGAAGGCCAACTATTTTTGACAGTGATAGTCCAAAGGGAAGGAAGCAAATTTCAGAGATGATCTTACATCCCTGAAAATAGTATTTTCAAATTTGATTAAGTACCCATTAGGGTGAGTGCCTCTGTCGATTTCAATCATTACAGTGAACTGCAAAAATAGTGCTGAACTTGGAGAAATCCAGGATTTAAAACAATTCATAGTGCTCTGGAGAACCATTGCACATCTGGATAAGACTATACAGCAACCTTATTTCCATTAAGTATTAATGGGTCTGGTCAGTCATATCTAATAAAAAAATTCTGACTATTGCCTTGCATTACATGATACTCCCATAGTAGAGTGTAACAGAAGAGTTACCATCCCAGCAACTTCTCTGCCTTCATTTAAATTCATATAAAATGGAGGCCAAGCTGAGAAAGGAATTTCTTTAACAGCAAGACTCTGACAGACTCATAAATGTGACTCACAGGCAGCACTGCTTCTGGAGCTGTCTGCAAGCACAAATGGCTTGTTTGCATCTCAGCAGAGGGACATCCAAGGCTAAGCAAAAGTGCAAGACTGAAGGTGAGGATTGGAAACTGCTTTACAGAAACAAGGCAGGGAAGGCAGACTGTACAGTGCCAGGAGGGGAAAAGAAAAAAAAGGATGGACTAGATACTCCTAGAGTTACTATTCCAGAATAAAGTGCTTCTTATGTGTGATCCCTCTTGCAGCCTCTCCTTGTCCATGATACACTATTTGTAAGCTGAAGAACTAACTGTACCTCTGGCAATTACTCCTGCTCAGAATGAGGACAAGAGGGGAACTGAAAGCTTTGTGCAGAACGAGTGGCCACCCGCTACAGGTACCACGTGCACAGCACACTCAGAGCTCTTTTTCCGTCCAAAGAGACAAAAGCAAGCAGGAAGATGCAAAAGTCTACTCTCTGTAGTCAGTGCTAAGCAGAGGTTTTACTCATTTGTCTTACTAAGTATCTGGCTGAACTTTTCATAGATCAGGACCTCATTGCACGAAACCACTGTACAGTGATTAAACAAAAAGACAGTATCTTTCCCTGAGAGATTGCAAGAGATAACAGATGGATCAATGCAGAGGAAATCTACAAGCCTGACTAGCCAAAGGTTGCATAATGTTGGTCAAAATAAGAAACTGTGGTCTCAGCAATCTTACATACTTCTGATGACTGGACTGGAAAGCTCTTCTCTCTCTACATAGTAACCATCAAACTGAAAGCTGGCCAGTTTGAATACATCAGTGATCATCAGGGACTGACATAAATATTAAAGTTCTTCATTCCAATAATTTTTCCCTATTACTAAGAAAGATCAGCAGAGCAAAATTGGAGTAGTATTAAATGAATATATTCATACAATTTATTAGTCAATGTAATAAATTTACAACCCAATCTGTTCCAAAAATACTCACACCAAAATAAACATAATTAAAAACACCCAAGCTGACATATGTCAGGACAAAGTATATGTTAGTAGATAACTACTGCTGATTGTGAATCATACAATCAGAACGGAAATGAAACTTTTTGTTAACTTTAAGAGGTGTCAGACCTACTTTTGATTCTAATCTAGATTATAGTATAATTGCATTTTAATGAACTCAGACAACAAACAGACCTGCTAACAGGCAGAAGTTCACAGAAGCAATGCAATTTAATCTTGGTTGGGGTTTTTTTTGTTTGTTTGTTTTTTCCATATTCTGGTGAACATCTGTGAAAGAAGGAAAAAGATGGGATAGAAAAACTTGTTTCATATGCTATGTGGCTGCATAAGCCCTTCTTACTCTGCCTTCCAGAAAGAGCTGTATTTCTATTCCACCCAAAGCTTGATCTTGTTGATTACATTTCTGAAAAAAATCCAGGACCCATAAGCCAGCACTAGGCTGATAGGCAAGTATCCAATAGGCAACTTCTTTTTCTCTCTCTCTGCCAAAGGGAAATCTACATTGCATTTGTTAAGGAAACAGTCTCCTTGAAACTAAATTAGATGTCAATTTTTCAATTAACATACAGCAAGAAATCATACTTCCTTGTGATGTTTCCCATTTCTTCAGCCAGTTGCCAGCTCACCACATGCGTGTCCCTTGGAATCTGCTTGGTGATCCAGCCAGGACAAGTTTAGACCTTCTGAAAGTTAACACAAGAGTGGAAGGAGTCACATGGCCTATACCTAAGGTATATCTGGCCCCCACATCCAGATGTCCCCTTGATAGCTTCTCTCCTCCTCTAGCATTCTGGGAGTGCTCAAACAACTGAAGCCTGGGGAGATGTAGCAGGTGTTGGAGCTGCAGCCCGCTCTGCATAGTTCCCTCTATAAAACAGGACTACCAGGTAGGACCACAGGTAAGACCTAAGGTCAAACTGACATAGTCTCTGCAGCATTCTGACTTTGGATAGCTACTGCTTTTGGAAGAAAGCTGTGATCTAAAGGGCCTGCTACTTGACCAGAAAACAGAGCATCAGAACATCTCCTTTGCTCTCGCCAAGCACTGCTGAACCTGCATGCTGCTGCTTTCAGGAAGAAACAGAGCAGATCGGTTAGTACCAATAACTCAGCACTAGTCTGTCTCTGACAGCTTCTCCAAATTCTCATGTCAAACAGACCACTGAATCTCCCTTTGCACCCAGAGGCTCATTTTTCAGCTCATTCCCCATGACTCTAGAAAGCTGTACAGTGAGCTCATAATGAAATCATATCTTTTGTGTTGATATGGCTAAAATGCAATTAGGACACTACTGAGAATGTTGTATATGGAAACTCCAGTATTTGTTTTTCTGCAGAGACTAGAATGTCTGGAGCTATCAGTTATACTCGGTATCAGGAAGGGAGTGAATACTGAGCTCATAATAATTTTTGATACACAAACACAGCACTTGATAATACCACTGTTATTTAGCAATGCTGAGAGAATTCATTTTCATATGAGGATTTAGTAATTGCACATGCACCTTGATAAAGCAGAAGTTTATAAAATAACAATTCACTCTCTATAGCACTTATTTCAAGTACTGTGTCTGCCTTTAGTGTGTTAAATAAAAATAATTTTAACAACCTACACGAATTTCTGAGCCAGCTGTGACTGAGCTGTCATGTTGACTGCACAGATTCTGAAACAAGTATTTTGTTTTGCATCACCCCTGCTCCCAAAGTTTGTGTAGTAGAAGTCCCAATGTACACGAAAGAGTGGACATAAATATTTAATAATTCTTATAGATCAGTTAGATTTTAGTAACGAAAAGCCAATCTTATTTTTTTTCTTTCTGCTTCTATAATTTCCTGTTCGCCCTTAGTAAAGTTTAGGAAGTGTCTGCTTAGGTGCTGGTAGTGTCTATATCAAGGACTCCTTAACAATTAAAAATATTAGTTTTGACAACTTTTTTTTTTTTTAGTATTGGTCTGCCTTGCCAACAAAACACTGCTAACATAGAGAATCTTTGATTTCCATCTTCTACTTTAATCCAGTCAAAAGAGAGAAACAATTTGCAAGTTGTGAAAGCACATTGTCGTGCTCTTCTCTCCTTCTCAGTTTATCACAGATACTCCAGATGTTATGATTCATAAAGCGAAATGCAGCGTGTTTAAGTTTCAATGCAGTGCCTCACTTCCAGCAGAACAGAAATAACAGTGAATTCCAGTTTCTTTTTCTGTAGTTCTTTCCTTGATCAAGCCTAACCACATTTTTCTTGTACCTACAAATCTCTCAGATAGATAGATGATGCTTAATGGCCTGCCTTGAGACATGATTTTTAATCCTCAGAGGGAGAGATCAGAAAATCCTCAAATACAAAAAAAACCCTAAAGTTGATTTATAGATTACACCTCTCTTCAAAACCCTGATAGAGGAGGAAATACATTTTTTGGATTGTAAGGAATTTAAATGAGCATAGCTTTATGATGGATTCTAAACTATGCACGAAGGGGTGAAATGAAAATGCATTTAGCAACCTGGTGTATTCTTATTCTGACCCACACTGGCAGACCAAAGGAGGCAGCTTTAGTTATTCAAGTTTAGACTATAACATCTGCAAAAAGCTGCAGTGTAAACAAAGACAATATTTAAAAAAAAATGAAAGAATAATTATAATTCCTACTTAGAAGGTCAAGTGATTAGCTTCAGATTCAAGGCATATGTGTTAAAATCAGTCACTCAACTTGATTTATTAAAAAAATAAACAAATAAGGAAGGGAAGTCATCATATAAATAGTTAAAAAGATAACTCAAGGCCAATCATAATCCACATTCTCTCTTTTTTTTTTTAAATAAATAAAATCATCAAAAGTCTTTGAAAATCTTTGAAAAATTGTTTGTTCATCAAAGTAGTTCAAAAGGAAATATTTGTTTGGGCACTGTATAACCCTTTGTAGTCAATTGGTAAAAGGTGAACAGAGCATGCTATTCAAAAACAACAGTAAAAACTGTTCTTACAAAAGGCTTAAATAAAGCACTTTAGCATTACTAAAATGAGTCATTAATACTGATGCCCACCTTGGTACAGTTCAACAAAGCATCCTACAAAATGGCTTCTTCCCCTCATTGCACACGTGACTCTACTTGGCTTTCAATATCATATGACAAAATTATGGGGAAAACAATATGGTGGAGGCCTTAGCTGACCTAGAAGAAGGGTGAACATGGCATGGTCTCTACCAAACATCAGGCACACATCTCATTCAAAGCCTCTCATTAATTGCTTATCTGCCCTCCTGGAGCTCAGGTATCAAAACCTTGTGTCCATTTGAAAAGGGAAAGATAAAAGCACACATCCCTGCCTTCTGGATTGGCAAAGAGACCCATGAGCACTGCAAATTCACACAAAGAAAGTTAGACCCACCAGGTCTTCACCTATGAAGCAATACTCCTTCTTCTTACCCGAGTTCTGTCAGTTCTACCCAACCACAATATCCAGCTACAATTTTTAGGTAAAACAGTCTCGATGAATGTATTCATAAAGCCAATAAAAGCTCATCTGATTCTTCTATGTTGAGAACAATTTGCATTCAGTCTTAGCTTTTGAAAGGAAAAATAATGATGTAGATAATTTCTTCCTGTTCATTAACAGCAGTGGATATTTTTATACTGTTGGGCATTTCTGCAGCATTTAGAAACACTATTTCAGGGTGACCTAGTGTTATCTGACATAGAGAAAAAAATCCATGCATAATGTATCAGAATGCTTTTATAGGAGCATACAAAAGAAGGAGTCACAGCCAGCTGTAATTCCAGTGTTTTAGTCTTACCACAAAAGGTGTAAAAACACTTCCTCAGGAGAGAAGAAGAAATGACACTGTGTGAGCCCAGTAAGAAAAACAGGATTAAAGTAAACCATCATCATCATGGCCAGGCTTCGCGAATGAAGATTTGGGAAGGGCACTACCCAGGCTTGCTCCAAGCTGCTGGTGGCTAAAAAGGCCGATACGGGATAGGCAGCTCCGGTCACAGAAGGCACAGGGGAACGTCTCCCTGGGTGACATTGGCAAGGAACGGTTCTGTCTGCGTTGTCTTTTCTCCTCCAGACTGACTCTCCGTGCATTCTCAAAGGAAGCAGCAGCGTCGTGAATGGTGTGTCTCCATGAATCCCAATTGGAGGCCAGAGTGGACCATTGGTGGCAGTCAATATGGCCAAGGCTGAGGTGTTGTTTCAGGGAGTCCTTGTATCTCTTCTTCGGGGCTCCTCTCTTGCGGCAGTCGGTGGCGAGTTCACCATAGAGCACAATCTTTGGGAGGCGGTGGGTGATCCTCCATCCTGGAGACGTGCCCTGCCCAGCACAGCTGCGTTCTCACCAGCATGGCCTCCATACTGCTGACCCTGCCTGTTCCAGAACAGACACATTGGTCACGTAATCAGACCAGTGGATGTTTAGGATTGAACGGAGGCAGCGCTGATGGAAGCGTTCGAGGAGCCGCAGGTGGTGGCGGTAGATGACCCAGGATTCAGACCCATAGAAAAGAGTAGACAGTACAATGGCTCTGCAGACACAGATCTTTGTACTTTACTTCAGGTGTTTATTGGACCAGACTCTTTTATGGAGTTTTCCAAAGGCTCTGTATGCCTTTGCCAGTGCACCACCATGTCGAATCATCCCACTGTTACTAAGACTTTTTTTCTTTATATGGTGAGTTCATAAATGAAAACCAGGTTACTGAGATTGGACACAAGTAAAAAGGCTCACCACTCAAGGGGACCTTCAGCAAAGCCATAGTCCTTGTTTGAAAATATGTGCCACATGTAGTCATTTTTTTCCTGCAGTTAGAAGAATTGTGTAAAGTTCTCACTAATGTCAGGTGCTGGTGTGGTTACAGAGTACTTTTCTGTCCTAATAAATGCAATGTGCTTTATTCATGCATTTCAGTATCACTTTTCAATGATAAACTTCACCATGAATGCATTAGGAAATTACATAAACATCCAAAACCTCTCCAAATTATTGTCTCATTAACTAACACTTGCTAATCTTTAAATATACAGAAGCTTGGGACACACCTGAAGGTCCAAGTTGAATAATCACTTTAATAACATTCTACTAGGACAGCTGTACTATTTACTATTAAATAATATGCTGGATTTTATCTCAAGATAGAGAGTAGAGTCTGGGACTGCCAGATCAATTCCTGCAGGAACTGTAAAATCGAATATGTAGTGAGTAAAGGTTTGTGTTATTACCCAACATATTTAGTTAGAACATCTAATACACTAAAAAAAAACTACTTAAAAAAACAAGGCATTTTTTTACATATTCTGAGGGGACATGGGAAATAGGATGATGAAAATATGAGCAGTGTGTGGGAACTCTGTAAACACTTAATGCACCATGACAAGCACAGTGTAAGCAAAAGTACTGTGTAGATGAGCAGAGCAAGAATTTACAGACAGTATTGTCAACAGGAAAGTGAAAAGTTTATTTTAATACAGATTTATTGCTAATACAATCAGAATTTTCCTACAAGTTTATTGCTAATAATGTTACTTAGAAAGAGATTTTAGGTTTCCTTTCCTGTTATAATGTTATAAAGCATAAATGAAGGCAATTATTCAGTATTCCTCTAATACTACTACAAGTTGTTTTCCATAAATTTATGCAGATTTAACACACACACATATATTAAAATATTTTTATTAATAACACATGTATATATGATTGCATATGTGTGTGTGTCTCTGTGTGTGTGTGCACACATACACACATATTTATAACATTGGATTGCATAATAGATTGGGAATTACATACATTGATTTCTGATATATATGTAGATATACATGTAGGCATATTTGGTATTAAAATCTTTAGTGTGGAACCGGGTGTTAAAATGGTTAGAATTCTAAATGAATATTATAGGACAGCTTTTTCTCAGTCAAAATAACAAATGAGACTTGTGTATATAATAGGGATTTTCTATCAAATGGTGTGGGTTACAGTTTTATCCACAAAATTCTGGGCATGAAAATTGGAAAGATATTTGTTATTTCCACAAAATACCATTCAACAAAATTAGTTTTTATCTGTAGCAGAAAGCAGTGCATTATAAAATAAGAAAAGTATCACTCCTATGTTAAAAAACTATGACTTTAACTAGTTAGAGAAATTTTGTAATTCTGAAAAGATAACTGATAATAGACTCAGGTTATAGATTGCCATTATAGTGACTGTGTATTGGCCCTTTCAAAATAAATAGGTTGGTTCTTTCAAATAAGCATCTTGTGACACTTTAGGTGATTCTCTCAACTCTGTCTCTTAGCCCCTATTGTGTCCCCAAAGACCCTTTTTTACACTCATTTCAGGGCCATACACCGGTTTTCTTCAAGCTTTTCTCAGCCTCAGGCATCTCATACTGCTTTGCCCTCAGCAATATTGTACAAAGACCCTCTGCCAAGATCATCCAATTTCCTGAGTAATCTTGCATTAGCATATGTTTTGAAAGAAAACATTTGCTTTAATTGCTCTTACTTTCCTCCCTGGCTTCAGATACAACTGGAGATGGGAGTAGAAACAGATTTTAATGTTCCTCTCTAGGAAGGTCTGGGATAGGTTTGCAATCTGGAAAGAAATATGGTCTCGGAGGTAATCTTTGGGTTTCCCCAGGAGCTTCTGTAGAAAGATTCATAGTGTTTAATCCCCCTTACATCATTATATTCTGCAGGTATATTTTTAACTTTCTTCTAAATTATTATTTCAGAATGCAACAGCACAGCATGGCATATATGTATAGCAAAAAACAGTCTCCATGGACATCAGAAGAGATCTGGGTTCATCAGTAAAGTCCTGCACAGCTAAGCCATCATAGCTTGGCTCAGATGAATTTTCCCTTAAAGCCCCTAAAGTACTTTCCTCATGTCCTAGTTCAGCAGGAGGGACCAGCTAACCCTGTGTGGGGGTGATCAAAGCTGTGTATTCTACCCCCTCTATTCATTCCACAAGGACAATGGGCCATTAGCAGCAGCTGCCCAGGGAGTCATTATCACCTTCACACCCAGCCTGAGGGGGCGGAGCTGCCAATGGGCCATCAACAGCTCAACACCCCCTGGCTCCCAGAGTTAATCACCCATTGTGTGAGTCCCCACCCAGGGGGAGGGACTGGGTGCTCCCTGAGGGTACATAAGTGGTGGGTAAGAAGACCTTGGGAACTTCTCGTCGGATCCAGAGGAGCAGCAGGACCTCGACAGGAGGAGATCCCCGCTCTTGACCAGACCACAGCCCTCGCCTGCACCAACAGGTTTTTCTTTTCCTTTTGCTCTGGACTTGGGGGAACCACAGGGGTCTCAGCACAAGGGCAAACAAACCCCCTTGGGTTTGTGCCCCAGGACACTGGGTTATACTGCTGGGGTTTGTGAGTTGAAAGCAATTTCCCTTTTGTGTGTCAGTGTTGTTATTGTAATATTATTATTAAATTTTAGGTCTGACTTATAATCTCTCTCGTGGTGAGTTCATTTCCCCTGCTGGTTCACCTTTAAACCAGCACACCTCATTTAAATAAAAATGGCATTAGTGAATTTTGGTTTGCATGTGGTAAAAGAAATACAGCAAATGTTTGCCTTTCACTGCAGTGCCACATAGCTGTGCTCCCAGGGGGGGAAGCAAGGACTGCCCACGCTGCATAACCCAGCCTGTGCACCACCAAAAAGGCAAATTGGCCGTGGTCCTGCTCAGTGCTGGAATCTGCGATGCCTCTTTTGGATCAGGAGAGGATTGTTAAAGTGCTTCATCACCACCTACTGCAGGTTGGTCTTTGGTGTGCAGGGGTATCTGAGTCTGCTGCCAGTGCTCCTCTTGGATGAGCCTAAACCAGAAACTGTGTCCTGAAAGTGTACCTAATGTGGTCCAACTGATAGTAAAGTTTCAGTCCATGGGAGGATACCAGAGTGATGTGGAAGTAAAACTCTCACTTTGAGGGTAAACTTGCCACTGTCTCAGTGCTGTTTGACTGCAAATCCAATCTTACTGGGTTGTATTTAAAAAAAATCAAAAAAACAAAACCAAAAAATCCACACAACTGAAAAAACTACAGACAAACAGAAAAGGAAGTGATACACTCCCAGGAAGTGTTCAGCACCAGGCTGGATGGGACCCTGGTCAATCTAAACTGGTGTGTGGCATCCCTGACCACGGTGGAGGGGATAGAACTGGATGAGCTTTAAGGTCCTTTCAAAACCAAGACATTCCACAATTCTGTGAAGCTGAATATGTGTTTTACTGCAGATGGCAATAGATGAGGCCCTTCAAGGTTATATAAAATACCAGATTCTTACACTCCCTTTGGGAACCTGACTCTTTAATCCTCTACATCCACTAAAAAATTGACCTACGTCTAACAATATTATTTCTTACCTGTGTCTATCTGTAGACAAGCTCCATATAAACCTCATTTGCTACCTCCTGGCTAGCTCAGGGACACTGATCTTCAAAGCACACTTATGGAATGGTTTCTTAACAACAGCAGTGTATTAAACTATGCCACTCTGGGAGTGTTCAAGGTGCTCCCCAGAAGTTTCTCTTCCAGTAATACAATACCAGCCTCATTCACCTTATGAGGTCAGAAGGAGTCACAACACAAAATAGCTCAGCTGATGATATGGTGAATAACTGTCAGTTATTTGTCTGACACGATTATGCTGGCTCTCCAGGCTCCTGGGAGAAAGTAAATGTCAAAAGCACCTTTAATGCTGAATCCAAGCTTCAGCGAGAGCTGGTGTTCAATATATTCATGGCAGGCTAAAAAGGATGGGTGACACAGGTAATCTGACTTCATCTTCTATGCCTAAGCACCATCTGGCAGTATACTGAAGAAGGGCACATTGAAACCAGATCATATTCACCTGAAAAAAATTAAAAAAATTGCTGAAGTTTAAAGCAGGCATTCAAAGGCCAACCTCTTCCCTGCTGACTCCAGGCCAGAATGAGATTATGAGCTGTCCTAATTTATCTTACTTCCACTTCATGTAAGCAGGGAAATAGAAACCTAAGTAAAGTGAGCAGTATATACATTCTGTGGTGTGCAGAGACCTCTCTTCTCCTCTCTGCCCTCTCAAATATCTTGTGAAACAGAATGAACTTGTTTGCTATATTTCTCTGCATCTTCAGAATAAGATACTGGTAGGGTCATCATGCTGGAGGCAGGAGGGACTGCCAGGGAGCAGCAGGTTAGGGAGAGAAAGTGGAGAAGATGGTATTAATGTGATAGGGATCCCTGGGGACCCACAACTTGCACACCACTCCAGTGCCCCTCAGTTCAGGAGTTGCTCTCCTGAGAAGCAAGAGGAGAGAAAGGAAATTTCCTGTTTCCCTTGAAGGTAGGTCCTCCAGTGATCTCCCTTTTTTCCTAGAGGGGAAAGTTTTAGCTCCACATTTACTTTCTGCTGTGTCCCACGCAATCTATTGTATCTGGACTTGATGATTTTGGAAGTTTTTTTCAACCTTTATGATTCTATGATTCTGTGATATATTAAGTCTTTCTGAACTGGTAAGGGTTTCCCATGTAGGAAATAATCTCTAAGCTGTTCAAGCTGATGTGAATTTGAATGAAATTTTCAGGGTTAAGTATCCCTGGTAAGACAAGAACCATTTGGAAAGTCCACAACACTGAAAACCTTTTTTCATATTTTTGAAAGCTTTTCTTTAAGCCAATCATATTTAAATTGTATAACCTGGTCTACTGTTTGTGAAATGTGTTTTGTACAATACATCCTCAGAGGGTCTTTGAGAGGTGGAGAGAGGGAGCAATGAGCAACAGAAGGTGAAAATAATGAAGAAGTTTTGGAGTCCATGATGTTCACTGATTTTTCTTTTGCCATAGACTCCTGGGAAGGGAGGCTTTGTCCCACAATTATTAGGATTTTTCAAAGACTCGATGTCCCACAAAAGGGAAATCTTCATTCTCAAGAATAAGAAAAGATGACAAAAATTTTATTTCCCCTAACATATTCAGGATTAAAATAACAGGTCCAAATGTGAAGACTGACTAGAACAAAACTTTCAGAAACCTGAAATAGTACTGATTTAGCATCACGACCTCTTTCATACTCTTTTGTCTGAAGGGATTTCTAAAAGCTGAATTCTTCTCCAGTGGTCTTGGGGGCAGTACAAACATACAAAAAAGGACTATTTTTGGGGTTTGTTTTTGTTTGGTTTTAATGTATGTATAATAATACATAATTATATTAAACTATTATACAATAGTCTATGCATTATACTATATAAATATGCTATATTATTTTACTATAATATATAACAATTATACAATAAATCATTATTAATAGAATATTCGTGCTATACATGTTATAGAATTATGTAATAGTGGGAGGTTTTATATATGTAAATAAATTTGCTAAAATTATTGGGTTTGCTGTGTCTACTCTGGAATTTACTTTAAATCAAGTACTTGTGGGTTTTGAGTACTCTCTCACCAACAGAGTATGATGACTTTTGCCCTGAATATCTCTTGGTTCTGAGCTCTCAGAAATCATATTGAAGGCTGAGGTCATTTGTTCCCCTCTTAAGTGGTTTTTTCTCCTTACATTTCTCCTTCTTTAAAACCCAAATGACTACAGTCACTGCTTTCAGGCAGATGGACAGTACTGTGAGGCAATATCTAGTCTGTGCATTAGGTGAAGAAGAAAAGTCAGCTGCTGTAATCATTGTCTGCTCACTCTTGAACCACTTGATACGGGAACACAATACACCTCTATCACTGATGATGTTTGAATATTCAGCCCTCGGCTTCTCCTGCTTTTCAAGCACAACTGGAAATAAATTTCATTTTGCATTGAAAGTTTTATCATGGAAATAAGGGGATGAAAAAATGTTTTAGTCTGAAGACACATAATATGCAGCCTTGCTTAGGTGTTTACTGAGTACAACTGAGACTGCAGTGCTCCTGCAGAAGTCTGCATCTAAAATAAAAGTTACAGAGCAACGAAATTCAGTGTTCAAGGATGCATTTCACAAATAAGATATTAACTTCTAATCAGGAGAGACACCACAATCTTAAACCTATCCAAGTAAAGAAAATACCCTACTCAAGGAAAGGAATATCAGAATTTCATTCCACAAAAAGTCATCAAACTAAAACAGAGAGCTTGTAATGCAACATAAAATACAGGTTGTAAAGACATACTCCACAACTTCTATTTCATTTCTATTTAATTTTCCATATTCATATCCAAAGTCTAAATGTAGTTACTGTTGTGTGAACTTAGCAAGGAGAAACATTAAAATCTATTGTTGTTCTTTCAAAAGACAAATTGAAAGACAACCTAGAGAAGTTAAAACCTAGAAAGGTGTTTTACTTATGGACATGCTGTCACTCAGAGGTGCACACAAATGCCCTCTTTCAAAATATACCTTGCAATCCATGCATACGGATGAAGGAAATAATATATTCTTACTTCCACATTAATATATTTTCCTAAATATTTTTCAAAATATTTAATTTTGTATTTCCTCTGAATTTTTCCTTCAAACACATACAATAAAAGTACAGAAAAGTGCAATTAAAATTAGTTTTAAACAACAAAACACTGCATCTACCAGTATGCATCTATGCCATAGAACAAATATGGAATGAATGTTAATGAATCCACCTTGCTGTGCTACCCTGATGAAGACAATGGACTAAATGCATGATGAAAGACTGCTTAACAAATCTTGTAGTCTAATTCAATGGAATGGACTATCTCTCCCCTTTGTGAAATTCTCTTTTTTTTTTTCATCCATAGAGATGATCATTTATTTTTCTGTACACTTGCACAGGGTGCAGTATCTTTGGCTCTAATTTGAGAATTACAGAATGTCGCACAAAAACCCTCTGAAATGTCTTGTGTCTGATCATTATTTTAATTGAAACAGGCTGGTAAAGTAAAGCACATACAAGCTGCTAATGTGTGTGTGGTTTATCTTCATTTAAGGAAATGTCAGGTTCAGGACAGAAGAAACGTGGACTTTCCTATGCTGTGAGGAATTTCAGTGTAATAAGATTGTGTTTCCAACATTGCCACAACCATTTGAATTTTCTGAAGGAGTGAGAAGGGCTGTACATGAGGTGAAAAACTTTGCCTCCTTATAATTTGTTTCCCTTTAATTCTAAAAGTCAATTCTGAAAGGTGTGCTGTCACTGATCAGCATGTACAATTTGCACTAAGGCTACAGGGAGCTGATACAGAAATCAGCATCAGTGGATGCTCCTAAATACACCTTGCTCCCAAAATAATTGAAAAACATGTTTTTACAGTACAGTTCTTGACTGCAAAAAGAGACAAAACACCCTGCCCACTATAATTCTATTTCTTTTATTTTTTTCCCTTTTTCCCATGGCCTTGCATGGAGCAAAGCACACTGCTGAATGACAGGCTTAAGGAACAGCTTGCTATGCTGGTACCTAACTACTACATAAGAGGGAGAGAAATTAAAAGACAAATGGGTGATAATTTCTGATTACATGGGAAGAATTCTCATTTCAAAGATCTTCGCTGTCATAGAATTGTAGAATCATGAAATATCCTGAGTTGGAAGGAACCCACAAAGATCATTGAAGTCTAATTCCTGGCCCTGCACAGGACAGCCCCAAGAATCACACCATGTGCCTGAAAACATTGTTTGAATGCTTCTTGAACCACCTCTGGTAGGCTTGGTGCTGTGACCACTTCCCAGGTGAGCCTGTTCCAGTGCTCAGCCACCCTATGGATGAAGAACCTTTCCCTAATATTCAACTTTAAAAAAATCAATAGCCCAGCTCTTCTCTAGAATTATAGGTAAAATTATTTCAGTCTTTTCTGCATGGATTATTACTAAACAAGAATACATGGACATGGTTTAATCACAACGTGAGTTGAATAGTAGGCAAACTTATAAAACAGTCATGTTGCATTACAGCAAGAGTTATTCAACTATGGCAGTCCAAAGTACTATCTTATAGATTGGTTCAAGTAAATGACATTTCCCCTCCAAGTCCCATCTAGGTTATTTTGCTGAAACTGCTAAAAACCATTCAATTTTCTGATCTTCATTACTCAGAGACATATGTATATTTATTAATTTCTAAGAATAAAATGAAAACATGCTTGGTAAACTGAAGTTTTCAATGTCACTCTAAAATAAATTTCCCTTCTTAAGGTGGAGCAGAGTTGCCAGACTTTTGACCTCAGTATTGTGAAGTACTGTAAATATATTCACTTAGAGTATTTTCTCATCTTTGAAAGGAGAAAAGAAAAGCTAAACTGCATTTGAAATAAGCTAGAGGCATGAAATAAAATGCTATAAATACAATATATCTTTTATATCAAAAAGTTTGTATGATTCAAAAGCAAAGCTGTGGGGAAAAGGCTATTGAACATTCCTTGGAGTGTGACAGAAATAAATGTCCTACTCTAATTTACCAGCTATTGAGGGACTGGAGTCTCTCCAGTCAGAAGACATTGAGATCTATATATGAAGTGCATGAAAAAAGAAAAGGAAAATGAAACACTCCAGAAGCTCTAACCTTAACAGATTCAGATAGACTTACAGACTTCAAATAGGTACAAAGTCAATAGACACTGTAATAAAAGAACAGTGTTCTTAAGACAGAAAAAGTCTTTGTTATATGCTGACAGGTGTATATTCATGCTTTAAACCAATGAGATACTGTGTATTTATTCTAATAGCATATTTTGAAAGTGGAAGATGTAAGCACTGCTATGGAGATTTGGATGTTAAGGACTCACAACATTGTTTTTTTAAAAACTCTTCCTCACTGGTATTTTTTCCTTTTATGTCCCATTGACAGAGCTGAGAAAAGTACTTTGGCTAAATGTAAAAAACTTACAAACCAGATTTGCTCAGTTTGAGTCTTTATTATAAAACCTCTCAGGAATCTAAAGTGCAGCCAGCTTGCTGATGTTTGGGGCTAGATATGCATGTCCAAGCGTGTGGTGATGTGGCCAACTGGGACACTGGTGGTGCTGCTCCAAAAGGCAGCACTCTGAGCACCTGGAGGTGTCACACTTTCTCCTGTAGGAAGGATCTGTCAGTACATGGTGGGCCTTGTCCAGTGGTCAGCACCCTGAATGTGACAAAGCTTGGTAACTGCTAAGTTATAAACTACTAATAGCTTACAATAGTTTAAAAATGTTAATGATGCCATCACCCTGTAATTAATGTTACGAGGTTTATATAATGTTTCCTACTCTTCTTGAATTCTTGTAACTGAGTAAGCACTTTTAGACAACTTGTTAATTTACTAATCAAGACATTGGGGAAAAACAACAAAAACCCCTTAAATTTTCACTTTAATTCTACTTGCTTTGTTTTGTGCATTAAATGTCTTGCAGGGATGTTACTTTTGGCTTGAGTCACTCTGCAGTGCCACAAGTTGCGTGTCCCCTGAGCTCCTTGTGCATTTTTTAAAGATCTCAGTGTTTCAGATAATTGGACTGGGAACTGTTTCCTGTGCACTGGTTGCAGATTAAGGAAATTAAGGGAGCAAGAGTTAGAAAGGTGCATTTCTGATTTAATTTGCTCTCTAGAATGACAGAGCTGTTCAATCAATTTCTGAGCATTGCTGTTATTCTGGAAGGCTGCCAGCCAGAGAACTATAACTAACTTTTTAGTTGGATTTGAAACAAACAAAACAGAACACTGAAGCAATTGGTGCTGTTGTAATATGAAACAACTGGAGGTTTGCAGAACAAGCTGACTTCAATAGGCGCTGACTTTTAATTACAGAGGAAGTCATTATTTTAAAAATCCTTCCTTTGCAAGGCATCTGAAGAGGTGAACAGAGATAGAAGGTGACATGCCACTTTTTTTTTTCCCCGAAAAAAACTATGAATAAAATTATAAAGAAAGCAAAAGTAGACTTTTTACAAGTGGAGAGTAGATAACTAGGAAGAAGGAAATAGAAATTTTAAAGATGGTTATTGGAACACATTTGGCAGATTAAATAGTAGAAGAGATTGCTATTAATGAGGATGAAGCTACTTTCTTTGTTCCCTAACATCCATAAGTGCATTTTGTGCATTTTCTGAAAAGGAGTTTGAATGAATATGTATTAGACATTTGGTTGCTGTCATTTGATTATCTTCCAGTCTCTCTTTTATACTGAGGAATAGTAGTAGTGAAACTGGATAACTGTATTAGTGGGTCACTGATTGTCTCAAAAGCAGGAATACTGTGATATGGCTTGCCATTGTTGTCCTGCTTTGGATTAGGTCCAAGTCTGAACAACATGCAGCCCATTGCAGGAATTTTATTTAATGTTGACAACATCAGCCATTGGCTGAAATAAAAACCTATTAATTTTCCCCTAAATTCTCACTATGAAAATCAAAGACTGTTTTCTTTTAAATTCATAAATACTGAGGAGGATCCAAAAAATTATAGCAGACATTCTAAGTTTTGATAGATTCATCATAACCTGGCTCAATTTGAATTATAAAGGAATACACTTTTGGTGGTCTAGAAGGGTTAAATTTTATAAACTAAGAAATGTATGTAAGTACCTGAAGGGAGGGTGTGGAGGGGATGGAGCCAGGCTTTGGGTTTATGAACAGGAAAAGCATCAATTAACAAGCCATATTTTAGCTATCCATTAATGTGGGGCTTAAGCAAGAATTTCCAAAAGTCAAGTTGAGAGCTGAGACCTCACAATAAAGTAAAAGAAACAGTTAAAGAAACAAAAATAAATGATGAGAAGTGGGGTTCCTAAGCATAGAACCAGAAGAGGTAATCTAAACAAGGAGAGCTAATCTAACTTTGGGAGTAGTAAATATAAATAGACATTTAAAGCAATCAAAAAAAAATTACTAAGAGATTGAGGACTTATTTACACCTGGGAATCTGATGTCTAAAGTATGCATATTTTTGTAATAAATTTTAAAGGAAATGTTATAAATGAGATGTAAAGGGGAAATGAGGATAAAATGTAACCGTTCATGTAGAAGAAATTGGCTTAGTTGACTTGCCACTTTAGGAGGCTTTACAGACAATAGAAATGCAGCAATTCTTCCATCTCTGGGTTTTTAAGATATCTGATCTAGTGAAAATTTGTGAAATATTGGCCCAGTTGAAAAAGATGCAAGTGGTAAATTAAGATGCAGATAAGGAAGTGTTAAAAAAAAAAGGAACTATAACATTTAACTACTGGGACTGAAGTGGAGAGATCAGACTTAAGCTATGAGCAATTACTAGATTTCACTTAATATTTTTGCATTTAGTGTACTAAAAAAACCCCACTACCAACAAAAAATAAACCCCAAAACTAAAAAATGAACAAATCAAGAAAACAAAGAGAAGGTGGAGCATGACAGCTCTGCACAATATACATTGGAAAAAATATCAACAAAACGGAAGACCTACTAAAAAAAAAATAAAAAGGAAAATATTTGACTATTTCAAAGAGATATAAAATGCATTTTACTGAAATTATAAGGTTTCTAATTCTTAGAACTTCAAACTTTTGGGATGTAGAACAGCTGTCCAGTAGCCATTGATGGAGAGAAAAAAAAACAAGCCACAAATCAATTCCCTAATTATTTATAATACTATCCTCTGTAAGATCATGAAAGTCACTACACTGTGCATTGTTTGTGGTGGCAGCTGGTTAGTTTTGCTGACCTCAAAGGTCTTGTACAGTCCTAAGTACCTTAGTGCAGTGACCTAACAATTCTACAACTCTAAAAGAAAAATTATGCCGTATATTTATATCAACTCTGACCTTACCTCTGGCTTTCCAGCACTGGACTGTTGCAACCATGCCTAGAGGAGACTGCACACACCAATGTGATGTAAAGCAAATCCCAAGTTTATTCAAAAACACAGGTATATATGACCTCAAGTGACCCCGCCCCAGGTGCGGTGGTCTGACCCCAATTGGTTGAGGCTGGAAACATGTCCTTTTAAGGTGAAAACGAAACCTGTAAGGTGGTCACTCAGACCCACCTGAATCGGGCTGCAACACTGGACTGCTGAGCCTACAGACATTTGCCTTGCCTGTACCATGGGACATCACATCTTTCATCTATGCCTGAGCTGCCTTGCAACTCAAAGTGCTGGGACCACCACTTCATGTTCACACACTGCAATTACAGAAATAAAAGATGGCACTTTTTAAAGAAATTTTCCAGAAAATAAGAGTTTTTGTGAATATGAATGATGACAATGAATAGCATTGACAAGTAAGTACAAAGTTTGATAGGAGAGCAGCACACATAAATCAGAAAATCAAGACCTGAAATGAAAATAAACCCCACATGACGGATGAGAAAATAATCCAGAAATAAGCATAAAAATCTGCCAGAGAACTGTCAAGCTTTTCAGTTAAAACTCCCTAAGTACAAGTCAAGACCAGAAATGATTAAAATTGTATGTTCTCCAAGTGATATTTTCCAAATTATTAGCATCTTAAATTTCATCCCGAGTAGAATGAAAAATGAGCCAAGACTTTAAAAATATATTCCTTTAATGTAGTTACATGTGGCACAAAAGAAATTAGTTTCTTTCTTCATGTGATTGGCAGCATCAATAAAAGACATACTCTGATTTTTGAAATAAATGCTTCTTACAGCTTTTAAATTGCAGTTTTCAGTGTCTACAGGGTTTTTTTAAAAAACAAAGCTCTAATCTTAACAACAGTTACATCAAGTAGAAGATGTAATCTGATTAAAGAAGCTCCTTCTAGGCTTATGAGAATTGATTATTGAAAATGCTTTGCCCCAACCCTACAACCTCTGTAAAACTAAAGTTTTTCCTTTTTCTATTACATAGCTTGTTTCTGAGAAAGCAAAACAGGCTTTGATCTTGAAGCTGAGTGATGGTGGTTTCCAGCGTCAATTCACTGACTCACTGTGAAGCATATGCTGGCATTTCTGCCTTTCCATCTCTGAGAGCACCTGAAATGATCTCTTCATTCTCTCAGGCCAACATTTTCATTTAGCTTGTCAAAACTGAGCAGCTTTGAGACTTCATGCTTCAATAAGAGCTCATAAAAATTATTCAACAGTGTTCTCTACAGGAGGGTAAAGATAGACAAATAGATATGTAAAAAATGGAAATTTCACATCTTTAATATGCCAGGTGTGGTGGTGCATCTCCATCACACCACCACTGGGCTTACTCTGCAATCTCAGGAGCTCCTGGCAAGTCTTGATCCTGCCAGTTGAGTGGTGAAATGTCCCTGACCATATGAAATGCTGTTGCATGACACAGGTGGGAACAACACCGACCAGGGCACCAACATCAGCTGCCTGACCAAGATGGGGAACAAAGGGTAATCAGTCATCCCCTGATGGCCTGTTGTTGTCATGAATCTATAATAAGTAATTGTTATAATTGTAGTAAATTCTATTTAACCACTTTATAATTACTTAATGAATGATAAAGTGCTGCTAAATTCTTTTGCACCCTTATCTTTTGTATTTATATCCTTTACACTCTTACCCTTTTGCATCCCCAGTATCCATGTAAATAATTCTAAACTGACTCTCTGGGTGTGCTTCATCTGTGCAGTAAATAATAGAGGGAACACTGCCTCTGGACTCTGCTAAAATCACACTTTCACCCATTCATATGAAACCCTGCCTTTTGCCAATACCTTTGACAGTGATCCTTTAAGTGGCCAAACCCACTGATTGACACAAAGCTGTAAGAACATGTGTAAATTAGTTCAAATGTGCAGGGAGCCTTAAAATTGAATTACTCCACAATACAGTGTTTTGTCCACCTAAATGAAGAAAGGGACCTACTTCCTATTGTTCTCTTTGTGATGTAATTTGTAGCATGTTGTGCAGAGATTTTGAAAATTGCTAGATATATTTTGGATCTGCTTGTGGTACAAGCATGTATTCTTCTGAGATAAGAAAGGGAGACATCAGGGAAATGCAGCCTCAGGAAAAGAAATGTGTAAAATAGAGAAAAGACATTGCTGATAAATATTGTGTAGAAGTTCAAGACCATCTCTGCATTAAATTCTACATATTTTAACACTGACTGGTCACCACAATGGATAAAAAGAACAGAAAGTAATAGCTATCTAAGCACTACAAATTGTCTTCAAGGCCACAATCTGAAAAACACAAAAGACATAGTGTTATTTTCTTCCTTCTTTCAGGGCTTTGAGAAGATTTTCAGTGATGCTATTCAGGTCATGAAAGTGAGGTGAGGTAGGGAAACAGGCATGAGCAAGTCCTCTTCCAGGTTATGTTTCTTCTAGTCTGTGAAGTTCTTAGCACTCTGTTCCTTTCAGAATAAAAAGATTTTTTCTTGGTGTTCGATACAATACATGATAGAGGCTCAGCTAGCAAAGACAGAAGAAAGGAAAAACCCCCAACAGAAACCCTAACATGCAGATGAGACATTTCACATTCCGCGTTATGTGCGTGTGGTATAAAAGTGCTCTCACTTTTGCAAGCATGAGTCTGGAGACTGATGTACTGACCTTTCATGCACTTCTAATTAGGAGTGTATTGATCAGTTCAAGAACTAAAAGGCCTAATTATGAACCACTGCTTATAACAGAGATACTCTCTCAAAAGTGCTAAGTTGTAACGTGTGTAGTACAAGAGAATTGCAGGTATATTCTCCTGTCTAAACACAAAAAGCTTATTTTGATTTCTTCATCTTCCTGCCTTCTTTTGGCTTATTTTTAAAGACAAACCAGAACAAAATTCTGAATATCCCATTTTCAGTGTTGCAATTGAACCAATAAAGCTGTGAAAGCTCCACTGCCAGGAGCACTGAAAATCAAGGCTTCTTCAGAAATGGATATGAAGGATATTTTCTTGGATTTCAAGTTTCTGGTATACAAATTCCTAATTCCTTGTGTCTGCTTTGAAAGCTCTCTAATGAATGTGAAAAACAGAGGGCAGAGTTATGCCACAGGGCTGTTTCCATGCAAACAGCAACTGTGGGACTCATCTCTAACTGGGCTCAAGTTAACTCATTGTCAGAGTCTTCAAAATTCCTTTAAGGAATATGCATAAGAGAATGTGCTGAAGGAAACAAAATTAGAATTGAGGCATTTACCATTATCATATTTCATGCCTCTTAAAAGACAATATAAACAGTACTAGACAGAGTAATTTGGATGAGTATTTTACTACCCCTGGCATTCTCAGAGACTGTAAAATTTCTTTTTCATGAGCAGCTATAGACACGGATTTTATAGAAGACAAATTTAAAAGAAAACATAGAAATATACTGCTACAGATTGGAGAAGTATTTTAGAGATATTTGGAAGTAATGAAGATAACAGCATAGAACAGTCATGGAAAGCTTGATACTTAGACATCAATCTTAATAAAAAACAAATACTACCTGATCTAGTAAATTTATATTGAAGCAATTATGGAAATGGGAGAGGCTTGTTTTCTTTCAATATTATAAAACATTTTCTCAGTCATATTTATTCAAATTCTTCATGCTTCTCTGCCTCTAGCTGCGAAAATCAGAGGACAGAGGTGCTAAAGAAAAAAGTTTGTCTCTGACTTGTCACAAAGAATAAATCTTGTCCATTTGTTCTTTACTTCAAATATTTAAGTCTGAAATTTCTTTCTCTCTATTCTTTGTTCTGTTCAAACTTATTAACATATAGGGATTCTTAAACTGTGATGAAAAGCTTTATTGTCAACATGCAAGGTCCCAAAGTCTGCACCTAAATTAAATAAAATAAAGCAGATTGTCTCTGCATTAGTACAGAAATATTGTGTGCGCCTCATATTTATAAGGAAAGCAGTTGCCTGATGAAACTACTCTAAAAGCTACATAAACACATGCTTAAATTTCTGCCTGAAAGAGAAAAGTACTTAATCATGTACAACCCTTTGCCTTTGGTGGTATTTAATCATATGTTCATTGCTTCTGATTAAGTACTTTCCTGCATTTTGCTGCTTTCTTCTATCAGTGCAATGAGAGTTCATCCACCTTCATCAGGTACACAACCACTCTAGTGAATAATAGCACACAAGACTTGCAGAACACATGCTACAGCTAAAATCACTCTGTAGCACAGAGACATAGAATATGCAGATTTGGAAGGACCCATCTGAATCATCCACTCCAACTCCTGGCCGTGGGTAAGGCGCTCCAAGAATCACACCAAGCATTGTCTGAAATGCTTCTTGAACTCTTCCAGGCTTGGTGTTGGGATCACTTCCCTGGGGAGCCTGTTCCAGTGTGTGATCACCCTCTGGGTGAAGAATCTTTTCCTGAAATCTAACCTAAACCTCCTCTGGCTCAGCTGGCCTTGGGCAGAATGCTCCAAGAATCACACCAAGCATTGTCTGAAATGCTTCTTGACCTCTTCCAGGCTTGGTGTTGGGATCACTTCCCTGGGGAACCTGTTCCAGTGTCTGATCACCCTTTGGGTGAAGAATCTTTTCCTGATATCTAACCTAAATCTCCTCTGGCTCAGCTTAATGCTATTTCCTTGAGTCCTATCACTGGTCATGAGAGTGAAGAGATTAGTGACTGTCCCTCTGCTTCCACTTGTGAGACTGTCAAAGACCTCAGTGAGATCTCCCCTCAGTCTTCTTGTCTCCAGGTTGAACTAGTCAAGTGACTTCAGCCACTCCACATAAGGCTCCCCCTCCAAACCCTTCACCATCCTCATGAACCTCTTTTAAATGCTCTCTAATGCCTTAATGACTTTTTTATATTGTGGTGCCCAAAACTGTACACAATATTCAAGGTGAGGCCTCCCCAGTGCATAGCAGGGACAATGCCCTACTTCGCTTGGCTGGTGATGCTTCACCTGATGCCCCCCAGGACATGATTGGCCCTCCTGGATGCCAGGGCATTGCTGACTCATATTCAGCTTTCCATCGACCAGGATCCCCAGGTGCCGTCCCTCAGTGCTTCTCTCCAGCCCCCCATTCCGAAGCGTATGCACACATCCAAGGTTGCTCCATCCCAGGAGCAGAATCCAGCACTCACCCTTATTAATCTTCATACAGCTGGTGATTGTGCATCCTTCTAATTTGTTGAAGTCTCTCTGAAGGGCCACTCTGCCCTTGAGGGAGTTGACAGCTCATTCCAATTTAGTGTCATCAGCAAACTTACTTAGTATTCCTTCCAGTCCTGCGTCCAAGCCGTTAATGAAGGTGTTGAAGAGAACTGAGCACGAATGGGTTCTGTGCTTTGCATCCTAGGGTACATTGCCTTAAATCAGAATGCCCTTATAAGTGTGCACCACAACTCCTTCTCTGCTGACATGTCCTACTTTTTTCTTAAACACAGCAGGACCAGGGCAGTGACCCTTCCCCTGTACTCTGCATTGGTGAGGCCACACCTTGAGTGTTGTGTTCAGTTCTGGGCCCCTCAGTTCAGAAAGGATATTGAGGTGCTGGAGCGAGTCCAGAGAAGAGCAACAAGGCTGGTGAAGGGACTGGAGCACAAGCCCTATGGGGAGAGGCTGAGGGAGCTGGGGTTGTTTAGCCTGGAGAAGAGGAGGCTCAGAGGTGACCTCAGCACTGTCTGGAACTCCCTGAAGGGAAGTTGTGGCCAGGTGGGGGTTGGTCTCTTCTCCCAGGCACTCAGCAATAGGACAAGGGGGCACGATGGGCTCAAGCTCTGCCAGGGGAAATTGAAGTTGGAGAGCAGAAAAAAATTCTTTGCAGAGAGAGTAATCAGGCATTGGAATGGGCTGCCCAGAGAGGGGGTGGATTCACCATCCCTGGAGATTTTTAAACACAGATTGGACGTGGCACTGAGTGCCATGATCTGGTAAAGGGACTGGAGTTGGACCAAGGGTTGGACTCGATGATCTTGGAGGTCTTTTCCAACCCAATCAATTCTATGATTCTATGATTCTATTCTAAGTATGCAGAGAAATACCAAAATGATCCCAAAATGAAGCCACACAGAAACAAGATGTACACATGTCACTAAGGTTTACTAGATACTCCCTGAACTATATCAGCAATGTGGTTGCACTTGCATTCTTTGTTCTTAAGTTTTCAGGGATTTTCCTCTTTAGTTGTCTTACCTCTCCTTTGTTTTCATCTTCCACCAATATTATCCTGTATCCACATGGCTGCAGGACTTTTGCACACTGCTCACACATTTAGAATCAATAGACAAAACTCTCTGGAATGCTTCAGAAAAGAGAGCTTTTTGAAATATTATATTGAGTTCAATTAACTGAAAAATAGGATCCTTGAATAGCTATTCCAAAGAGATATATTTTTGAAGACCAACACAAAGCTTACAAAAATTGATTCTCCAATGGTCACTTTCATCTTATTTTCCCAGTAGTTACTGAAAACAGAACATTCTACGTCTCTAAAATAATTACAAAGAAAAATAAAAGTATTCCTAAGTTCTTGATGCTGAGCATACTGAGAGCAAAACTGTCTTTAGAGACAAACATCATTGTAATTCATGAAAGACCACTTAAATGAATGCCAGGTAATCCTTTGAAACAGTTATCAACCTTCCTTTACCACTTCAAAACTCAGTATGAGTGTTTTAAATGCCTGGCTAATTTATACCTACATTTTGAAACCTACTTCCACAATTTCTAGATACATAGATCCTCATAATAAAGAGTTTTGCTTCTTTGCTTTTTGACTTGCTTGTGTCAATGACTAAGTTTATAAAAAAAAATTTCTTTGTGTTCCAAAGTGTTCCATGTACTTTCACTAAGTCTGTGATCTATAATCACAAATTAAATAACTGTCCTCACCCTTGTACATGCAAGAACATGTTTGTAGGCCACATATGCAGAGAGAGATGCAAAATAAAAAGAGCCCAGGCTCTTAGGGAGGACTTTATAAGACCAACTGTAGTGGCTTCCCATGGGAGGGGACTGTGAGAAGTTGGCATTCTGCAGGGAGCCCTGTCCACTGCCTGAGCTTGGGTGCTTCCTGCAGACTCTTGATGTTGCCACAAGGGAAGCATTCTGAAGATTCATAAAGCTGCAGGTTTTGAGTGTTGTGACCTCCCCTGAATGCTACTGATAACCACTCTCATACAATCTTCAGGTAGTCCCCTTGATAATCAAGTTGTTGAGCTATAACAGTGTGACATTGAGTCTCCAGTCTTCCAGAGTCCTTACGTGATCTTGTGCAAGGAACTTAAATATTTATTCAAAACTTTATCTTCCTGTTTGTACAATGGAGTAGTTCCTTGCCTCTCATATGGATAAATATTAAGAATTTCAATGCACTTAATGATAATGGAAGACATTAAGTACCTAAATCAGCAACTCTGCATTGATCCATGAGACTCATCTGTTAAAAAGAATATCTTGCAACATAATAGGAAAATATCTCTTACCTTATTTTGAAAATACTTTTGTAATTCTGAGGCTAAACTTGGTAGAAGTTACTTATGTTTCTAAGGTAGGTTTATTTATAACACTTTTCAGATATAGACTAGTTATTCCCCAAATTATAACTGGTTTTATCCCCTTCAAAATAAAGTGCTATAAATACTGGTATAACTGTTTGTATTATACACAAAGGAATCCAACCCATATCATCATTTACATGGACTTTCTTCGGAGCATTCATGTCCAAATTATGCAAGTCTTTTAAGTGCTGTGATGTGAATGTTTTCTTCCTTCCTTGAATAATTGTTTGTTCCTTTCTGATACTATTACATTTGTTTGTTGTGCTGAAGTGGGCAGAGCTGGACACAATCAATGAATATATTATTATTTTTCCTTTCTGCAGGAACAAAGACATCTTACTATATAACTTGTTTTCTGATGACTTCAGATCCATATAAGAACAAAGCCTAAATTCAGCATTTGAGATTGTTACACCAGCAAAAAGTCACATTAAAAATTACATTCCTCATCAGCCTTTTAAAATAAATCCTATTTTAAGGAAACACAAATTGTTCCATGTAACACTGGTCCCTAGAAACTGCTTCTCTAAGAGCTGAAAGAATGAAATGTAAATAAATTGTGTCTGAATAATTAAAATTTCATTAATATATTTCACTGTGTTATAAAACCCCTTCCCAACTATTCACAGGGCCTTCAAGATAGTTCCCTCCTATGTCTTTGTCACCACAAAATAATTCTTGCACACAGTATGCATTAAGCTTCTGAAAGCCCAAAGGACAGAGGAACAAAACAGTTTCTGTTTCGCCTTATTCTGCTTTTCTCCAAGGACAATGGCATAAATTAGTGTAGCTATACAAGAGTCCACAGCCACCAAAGCAATACAAATTGCTCAATTGCCCTTCTCAGACCAGCTCACCAGAGCTGCGACCCAGCAGGTGCACTGTGACAGGATTTATAACAGCACAGCTATAGCAAGGCTAGTAAGACAAGTTTAGTTAATTAACTAAGCATAGCACCAACTCCAGAGAGCACTGCTTCAAATTTCACTGTCAGGGAGTTCTTTACATCTTGCAATATCACCTTTCTCTACTTGCCACTAGGTTTTCTTAGTACCTCAGAGTACTGCACACCACCTGCAATGCCACTGGAAAGCAATTTTTCAGTCCCAGTTTGCAATGCAGATCAACACTCATGCATCATTCCTTCTTTGCTTACTTCTTGTGCTGCTTCTAAACACTCATGCTGTACCCTCTAATAATGGTGATTCCCACAGTCTTATCTCTTTCTGAATGTTTTAGCAGTGTCAAGTATAAGTCCTGCTTATGCCTTTTAGAGACATCAGAGCTACATTTTTTTTCTTCTTTTTTATGGAGGAATCAGGGGGGTTGGAGGGATGGGGGGGGGATGGTTCAAGCTAAAATTCAAGTTTAGCCAAGATTTTGCAGGAATTAATTTAATAACAGTTGAGACAAAATTTCATGTTTCTATCAGGAGAGAAACTTCTCCTTCATGATCAGGGCCGTTTTTTCCCAGTGCGAGAAGATATGACATATTATGAGAGCATACATTCAATATTTTAGTTGGAAAGACAGTTGTCTTCTCACAAGATAGAATGAAGCTCAGCTAGGAAAGTACATTTCCACCTAAATTATTTATATATCTTATAGGAGAATTGTATTGAATTGAATTTTATTGTTGCTTTCAAAAGCCACTTAAGTTAGAAAACCATTGCATGTCTAAACAGCCTGGCTTTGCTGCAATTTACTTGGATGCAAAGAGAGAGATGCTGACAGTCCTTGATTGGTATTCCATCTGGCCTTTGCTATATAGTCACATGAAAATAATTTGCTTTAAAATACTGAAGTCAACCAAAGTATAAATAATTTCATTTTTTTAAAAGGGAGCTTAGTAATTAGGTTTAGAAATTTAGTGTGTATGTAACATCAAAGGTTTACATTGACAGTAGCTACCAGAGAGAAACAAGTTCTAACCATCTAAGGAATTTTTTAGGTTCATAGTCAAACCTCACAGAGTTTTTTCAGGAGAAGAAAGCACTCATCTGATTTGGATATTGACACAAGATCTCTTGGGAAATGAAGATGCTTAGACTTGCTTGTCTGTTTTTTTCAGTGAAACAGATGAGGAACTTTTAGATAAACTGCTGGGTTATTATTACAATAAAGATTATAATTTCTTAAACCATTCAAATATTTCTGGAGCAATTTGGTGACTGGACTTCTTTTCTTTGAGGAAAATAATTACTCTCATCAGCATCAGTCAGAAATTTCCCGAAGTAAATATACCTGTGCATGTACATACTGTGCTGGTTTAAAGGTGAACCAGCAGGGGAAATGAACTCACCACGAGAGAGATTATAAGTCAGACCTAAAATTTAATAATAATATTACAATAACAACACTGACACACAAGGGAAATTGCTTTCAACTCACAAAACCCCAGCAGTATAACCCAGTGTCCTGGGGCACAAACCCAAGGGGGTTTGTTTGTCCTTGTGCTGAGACCCCTGTGGCTCCCCCAAGTCCAGAGCAAAAGGAAAAGAAAATCCTGTTGGTGCAGGCGAGGGCTGTGGTCTGGGCGAGAGCGGGGATCTCCTCCTGTCGAGGTCCTGCTGCTCCTCTGGATCCAACGAGAAGTTCCTGAGGTCTTCTTACCCACCACTTATGTACCCTCAGGGAGCACCCAGTCCCTCCCCGTGGGCGGGGACTCACACAATGGGTGATTAACTCTGGGAGCCAGGGGGTGTTGAACTGTTGATGGCCCATTGGCAGCTCCGCCCCCTCAGGCTGGGTGTGAAGGTGCCAATGGCTCCCTGGGCAGCTGCTGCTAATGGCCCATTGTCCTTGGGGAATGAATAGAGGGGGTAGAATACACAGCTTTGATCACCCCCACACAGGGTTAGCTGGTCCCTCCTGCTGAACTAGGACACATACAAAGACTAAAATCAAGATGTTAAAATTCATAAGAATTTCTGTGGTACAGTAAAAAGGTGAAACAAATTATATATGAAGATCTGCGAGTTCAACCTTTTCTTGTCTCTTTCTAAAAGTAAAATATTTTCAGAATTATCATGGCACATGAGAATGGACTACAGTTTGATATGAGTCAGTATAATTTGTCACTGTCATGTGCAATGGGCCATGCTATTTACATCCACTAAACTAACAAGACCAGTCTGCAAAAACATAATTTTCCAGTTCAGTACTTTTCTTTTTTAATGACTCCTATCATTAAAACCTGTACCCACAAAAACATTAGGTGTATCAAACATAAGATAAACTACACATTAACAGCATCAGCATGCATTGCCAAGTCCTGAAGTCAGGCAGGACAACACGCATCACAATCTCAATGCAGAAAATAGCAGTAGAGGGAGCAGGATGATCTCATCATTAATACCAAGATTATTTGCTTGAGTTGTTTTTGTGGAACTGTACTCCAACTCTCTACATGTCCTTGCACTCCTTGAGTGAGACATAGACAATTCTTTTACCCTTTCATTGCCACCAGAAAAGCATTTTAGTGGGTCTATGACTCCTTCATAATATGATGTATGCATTTAATTGTATGCCATACTGGATCAATGAATGCATGCATGATGGCTAACTGTAACAATTTCTAGCCCAAAAGTCTTATGCAATGGTCTGCCTTCTAGGCTGTGAAAGGAAGGAAAGCTTTCCTGTAACAGAGCTGAGGCTAGTTCCTGGGAAGGCTGTTTCCCTTGGCAAAAGGAAATCCCAGTGTGTTTTCAACTGGCTGTGTTACCTCTCAGGGCTTCCAGCAGGCACACAGAGAAGGGGAAATACACAAATACTGTGATAAAACAAACACACAAGCAAACAAATTGCTAAGAAAAGAGAAAGTCATAAGCTTCCAATCTGAGCTACAATGAGCCACAGATACTTTGTCATAGACATATCACTACTATATTCATGCATACAGATGTGCACACTCATCTACTGATTCCCAGATCCCAGGGCCAATATCAGCCCTGACGAGGTTTCTCACTGCTGTGTTCTTCCACTCACTGTCTTCATGGTTTGGTTTTAGTTCTGCCCCATAAGATATTCAGAAAACCCTCAGTGTCATACAGAAGGTCACTTTATGCTGTGACTGAACTCCAGCCATGCTTTGACACAGAACAGTCACTGTGTCCTGCAAGACACTTTTCCGCACACAACAATGTTGTGTAAGAGATAACTATTTAAGCCCTTTATGCTACTGATTTCTTGTTCTACTGAAATAAAGTATTGGCAAACCAAATAAATAAATAAATAGGGTACAGAACAAATAAATAGGGTACAGGTACTTTTCCTTACAAGAACATGGAAATTGCAGTTTATCCCACATACAGTGGGATAAATGGGATAAGTAAGGTGAGGCTTTTTGGATTAGATTTGTGAAAAGAGAAAAAAAAGGTCAGATAATGGAATTCATGATAATTATATTTCTCTCTAGGACTGTGGATATGTGCATGCATTTTTATAAATAGAAATGTTAAAGAAAAAAAATGAAGGAGTAAGTACAATTTACAGAAGTTCTGACTCACAGATCAAACTGGACAAGAGGAGAAAGAGAATGTCTCTTCCTTAATAAGTGTTTAGTTTTTAATCTGTCTGTATTTCCAAGGAGAAACAAAAAAAAGAATCATTTAAGTTTCTGACCATAAAATGTAGCTTCCTTAGGAAGCTGAATGTTCAACTATCAATTACAGAAAATGAAAACTCTTTAGAAAGTAATGGCTTTTTTTTCAAAGTGTAAGACAGGAGTAACAGAGGTAGGTATCTCATATTCAAAGTAGAGAAACTGAGAAAAATATAGAAACTTGCTTCTTAAAAATAAATTCTTGAATAAAAAAAACATTTGCTAACCACCACCTCCTTTTCCCCAATGTCTGCTTTATTTATATTGAAGAGTAAGAACAAAAGCAGAGGAGCCGTGTTTAGGAATCCTGGGAGATCAATTAATTTTGATTGTATGGCTGACAGGACCCCAGTAAGAGAGGAAAGCAGCTAATTACTCTGTGCAAGCAAACTGGAACTCTAATTCTTTAGCAATGGGAGTTAGCAGGGGTAGGTAACTTCCAGTGGAATGGCTTTGTCTTACTATACCTTACTTAGCTGTGAGGTATTTCAGCTGGCTTTGTGCTTTTGTGCCATATTTGTGTTTCATAAAGCTTTATTAATGGAGACTCAGCCAAGATTCTCCAGTCTCTTTTGTGTATTCTTGTGCTCATCAGCACTTTCTCTGCTGAACTACAAAACAGCAGAAAAACAAAGTCACAATTTTCTGGTTTTTTGACATGTCCTTATATTTGGCATACTAAAGACCACTTTAAGGGTGGATGTTTTAATTCTTTTGAACTAGGCTTAAAGTAATTGATCAAAATGTTACATATATTTCAGCTTACCTTGAAATACAACAGAGGATGCTTTCTTCCACACTCCCAGGGAATTTATCCTCCTGCATCACTACAGCAGCCCCTCAGCACACATATGCACTGAATGAGGCAAACAACCCATAAAACCCAGCTGTTAATCCCATTGAATAGCCCAACTGCCAGTTAGTTTGCTAATTCATGGCACACTCTTCCAACTGCAGTTGTGACTTCAGGACCTGGCCAGCATCGTGACACTGACATATTTCTAAATTACTTTCCCTTTTGCTTTATAGAAGTCCATTCCCAATATAACTCCTCAGAGCCTGAGAAACTCCTGCCAAGGGTTAAAGGTTAGTTTTAAATAAACTGAGAGCATGCCTACTACCTTGGTCCAGGTGTGGTTTATTTTACTTACTACACAGAAAACAGGGTGTGTCCTGGGAAATGGGAGCTGCAATAAGGTCAGACCTGGTATTTCCTCAGAACCACTGGGACATAAAACAATCCTGAGCAGTCAAGCCAGAGATGTGTGACATTGACTGCTGGTACTAAAAGCAATGCACTCTTTGCACTGCTTTGAGGGGTTTTTTTCCTCTCAATCTTCTTTTTCCCTTAGCTGGTTGGGGGGGGAGGAGGAACCCTTTTCACTCTGTCCTGGACAGTTGGTGTTTTTCCAGCTCAACCCAGGACACTTAGAACTTGAAAAATCCCTTTCTTTCAGATGTTCAGTCCTGCCACATTCTGCTTGGTGAGAGAAGCAGAGAAATCTTTGCACACTCTGTGTTAAACCTCATTTATGAAATAAAGAACTTTTGATCTTTCCATCTGGCTCAGGAGAGGGAGAAAACAGTCATGTCCTACACTGTGGGCTTGATCTTTGTCTTCAACCTGTTGGCAATAACCTGTAGGCAATAGGCTTCCAGCTAACCCCTGTGCAGTAAACCAGTCAGGACAAGACTTTTAGCATGTTTCTGTCTATTTTGCAGCCATGGACATTTGTCAGCAGTGTGGTATTTTTGACCTGGTGGGAAAATCTTTTTTTTTTTTTTTTTAAATAGAAATATCCTAAATTTGTTCATAGTATTTTCTACAGAATGTAACCAGTTTTGCCATGTGTCTCAGGTGATTTATTGGAGTCAGCAGATGACCTCTGTTCTAAGATACTGTAATATTTATTTTATATTTGTGTGCATGTATACAACCATAATCATACATGTTTACTTCAATTAATACCAAGGAAACCAAAGAAAGTTGGGGTAGAGAACAGGAATTTCTTTACCTGTAATAATATATGGCTTTTACTATAATGTGTTTCAGAATCTAGGTTTTGTGTGAATTGACTGAGAAGTAATTTCTTATTCTACATCTACAGAAATCATTCCTTCTCAGTTTCAAAATAGATTTTTCAACACTGTGCTTTGACACCTTCCTCAGAATGCCTATTCAGTACAATGACAGCTCAAATACTATGTGCAGTGGGAGGTGGAGATACACCATTCTCAGAGATTGACATATAGAAAGAAGTAGCAGTGATTATGTGTGCTTATAAGATTTCTTTCTAACTCACTTCACATGGGTTTCACACTACCTATAGTATTCTCTAACAATCAACAAGATATTGAATACATTTTCCCCTTGACACAGTATTTAACAAACTCAAATGCCTAGAACTGAACAATCAGAAAGAAAACTCCTGCTGCTCTGGAAGGTCTCGAGTCTCTTAGGACTTCCTTTTCTTAAATTACTTTGTTTCAAACAAGTAGTGTATTTGTTTTTGGAGAAGGATGTGGGACTATTCGTGCTCCCAGACAAGCAGAGAGGGTTTCCTTTTAAGTAGCCATCTACACATGGGAGCAAGCAACTCTGTAAGCCTTGAAGGAGAGCACACTCTTGGAGAAAACACAGTAGCATTCACCAGTACTTTCATTCATTAAAATTAATCTCTTCCTGAAACTGGAGTCAGACTTGATGTGACATTCTGTGCAAATTTAGGGTCTGCTGCTGAAGAAAGTACTAAAGGGCCAAGACAGGGAAATGTGCACAGTCTGCCTGCATCTCCTGTACATGCAATGGGTCAGCCTAGTAGTTGAGATATTTTTAATAACTTTGGAGAACAAATAACACAGAGAAGAAATTAAGCAGTAAAGGAATTTAAGACTAAACAGAAGCTCCTAATTCGTAACTTCCTGTCTCCTTTTCTACTGCAAAATGATCACATTATGTAATTGTTTTTATAAAAGAACTGTGAATCACTCTAAAATGAGTTTACTCACTATTAGCATAGAGGAAATAAAAGGTTCTTTACCCTCAGATGACAGGACACTTACTTATTTCCAGCCTGGGCTTGTTGACAGTTACGGGCCCATTGCTCTTTGTGCAGCATTGCCTTTCAGCTTAACAATATCTTCTTACTTCTGGTGATCCTCAAAACTCCACATTGAATTGTTCTGACTTGCAAAATTAAGTCAAATTATTTTGGTCTAATCCCATGAGATAAAAATTCAGTTATTTTGGTCATAGTTTTCATCTTTCTCTGAACCTCTTCCTGCCGAGATTTGTATCACAATTAAATAAATTCAGAAAGAATTTTCAGAAGGTTATAGACCAAGACTTTCTGTATTTCCCTCTGCTTCCATAATTATAATAAAAACATCTCCCTTTTAGTTGCATTAGTCATTTTTACTGCACAGAAAACTCTCACATCCATTTTGGGATCTGGTAGTTCAATGGAGGGCTTCCTATTTTTTTTTTCGTTCTGGAGAATGAGTTCCCAGAAGAACTTTTGTTCCCAAGAACAAATTGTTATCTTCACCCATGTATTTAGCCTTGCATTTTGTGCTTCTCACTCTGAAACATTTCCATGGGATTGTTATGGGTTCCCCCAGGTGGGCCTAGATTTGGGCTCTGAAGTCTGGACTAGGCTGAAGCTGTCAGCTGACTTGAGCTGGGCTGAGCTAACAGCTGACCTCTTCTAGCCAGTAACTTTGTATTCCATCCCACACTATGACATCATCTCCAGGGCAGTAGGAACCAGTGTGGGAGTGGTTAAGGCAGTGGCTTCTCAGTCCTCCTCTTGGGAGGACGCACGATGCTGTCCCAGGGGGGATGGAGAGGACCAGGCCCACCACTGGCTCACAGGGTATCTCAGGAAAGTCAAATGTGTTGTTCTGGGTCTCTCCTTTCTGCTTGGGTTTGTCTCCCTGGGGAATAAGCTTCTTCTTAAGTAATGTGTAGTTAAGACAGTAGAATTTGTGTGTTCGTTAAGAAGTTGAGGTGGGGAACTTGTTGTTGCAGACTTGTGTGAGTGTATATTTGTACTCTCTTCTAATTGTCTCTTTCTTTCTGTGAAAAATATATGTAGATTTAGTATAAATGTGGTTTGAAGTGTTTTCTTTTCTTTCCCCTCTCTTTTCCTCCCTTTCCCTGGTGTTGGGAGGGAGGCTTTTCTCTCTGTGCTTGGGGGGGTTGGCAGTTGCTTATCTCAAACCAAGACAGGGATGAACTATGCTCCTAGAGGAGCTCATGCAGCTTCACTGGCTGGAGGGAAGACAAGGAGGTTGCCTGTTGTATGGTGGCATATGCTCTGTCTTCAGAGACACACATGAGGTCCAGGGGTTAAATACATTACTGCCTCTATAAAGGGCAAACTGTTCAGACTAATGCCAAAGAAGATCCTCAAGGTTTTGCTCTCCTATGAAGCTCCTCTAAACCTGCCTTTTCATGAGAAGACTAGTGCTCTTCCCTATTAACTATCTATTAACTATCCAAGTGCATGGCAGAAATTACAACAGCAGAAGTAAATAAATTCAGACATTGATTTCCAGCTTGATACTTGACTTTTCATTAGTCTATCTGCACTGGAAGGTGAATTGAAATGGCATGAGCCCCAGAATAGATTTGGAAGACGTGTTTTATCTTGTTGGAGATTTGCTATCAATAAAGATGCTGCTGGCTAGACATGCTGCTTGAATTTAAGAGAAAATAGCTATCTTCCTTTTAGCATACTTCTGTGCCAAATAGAATAATTGGTTCTTTGAAAGAGAAATTAGTTCTTCGTTCACACTTCCTGGAAGAAAGCTCAAAATGGAAAAGTTGTCTAAAATAGTTGAATTCAGAGATAACACTTTGCACAATGGAATTGACCAGTTTAATTAAAAGCTTGATTGTCAGTCACTGTTTTCTTTCAAACTAAGGTAAGTCTGAGATTGAAGTAACACTCATCACTAAAGACAGAGAAGTGCAAATAACGGGTTCTGTTTCAACTGTGAAATGAACAAAGATCTTTAAAAATGGGTAGAAAGCTCTGCCTAATTTTTTTTTTTTTTTGAGGAAGGGGTTTTTTACACTTTGAAATGAAAGTCTGAAGAACTGTGTAAAACACATCAGAAGCAGAAGAAATTATTTCAGCTTGTCCAGGTAGAATGGGATTCAGATCTGTGTGTTGTAGGGCACAACACAAGTTGAAATTCTACCAGAATTGCATATGACAAAGCCAGCTTAAAGTCAATGAATTCCCCAGAAGGGTTTAGAGGAACACCAGCAGTACTAAATAGGTGAAGACCCTTGTCTGTGCATTGCCATCTCCTCCCTCTGCTTGTGGCTTCCTTGACTAAGTCCTTTTAGAAAGATTTCTCATTGCAGGCTGAGTCTTCACATGAGACACTGATACAGCTGACCTTTGGAGTCACAACAGAGCTCACATATCTCCCACACAGTCTGCTTTTCAGCTTCTATCATTTCTCTGCAGCCTGCATTAGACAGACCCCAGAGCTATAGTTTTATTTGGCTTTCCCTTCAGTTTGGCAGTTTTTATCCAGAATAGTTAGTGTCCAGCTTGTTGAGGATTTATATCTCCTTAGGCTTCTTTCCATGGGCAAGTAAAAACCTTAAATTATTTTGGAAAGTCACTATACAGAGATGATTTTCTTTCTAGGTTCTGCAGGCTATTAGTCTAAACTCTGAAAACTGCAAATAATTACAGACCCTTTGCTTTGTAACCCATCACCCTTAGCTCCTTATCCTCTTTTGCTGATTTGTATAAGCAGACTTGTAAAAAAATCCAGCTTAATCTTAAAAATTAAAATAATTACATTAAAATATATTTTAAAAGTTAAAAATTTGAAAGCTAAACAGCAAATAATAAAAATATTTAAACTTGTCTTTTACATCCAGAGGATAAGAGTATGGAATTCATTAATGACCAATCTGTGCAATTAAATCTATAGTTCTTAGTATATACCACATAAAACCCCACACAACAGAAAACACTGTAATTCAATTTACTCTCTTTAACTTAATTATCCACTTGATTTCTTATAGCTGTATAAAAATGCTATTGTTTTTGGTTTTTTCTTAAAGCTTGTTGTGAGTTCATAAACAGAATTTATATGGCTGTGTCACTGCATGTATCTCAGTTATGTCTTGCCTGAATTCTGGAAGCCAGACTATCCTCAAAAAGGAAAGGATGTAAAGATTTGTTTTTACTTAATTTCAAAATGCTTTGTTAACTGCTAGAGTGCTGCCAAATGAAGCTGCTAAATCCCAACAAGAAGCATTTAATCCTATAATACCATCAACATTCAAAAGAAAGCTGACAAATATGACCTTCTTCACAGAACAGCAATGTAGGCAATGTAGACTTGAGCATGCAAAAGGAAGTGGGGTTTGGGTTGGCTTTTCACCATGTTTCCACTAGGGTGACTTTCACTGGAATAATTCACTAACCCTTGGTGCAGTATTTCCATTCTTTTTACCGAACCTTCTGCTTTTTGGACATTTTCAGGAACACTTACAACTCTTCAGAGGTGGCTCCTCCAGCAAACAGATCTGACCTAGAGTCCTATGGGGCAGCAGTCAGCAGCCATTGTCACCACTACCTAAATCCATAGCTGTGGTTTGCTACTTCCCAACTGCCTCTTCCTCTTGTGGCTTGTGGTTGCTGCTGCAGCAATTACTGGAAGTGTGGTGAGAGGCAGAAGACCCTTGGTCCACCTGCCCAATTGCCAGGGCGGATGAGCAGCACTGCATCCTGCACAGAGGGAATGTGACATCTTATTGTTTGCTGAAGAAATCTGGCACAACTTAGAGCCTCGTGTTGGGTAAGTTTCCATATCCCAATGTACTGGTTTGACCCATGGCTCCCTCAGTAACCATTGTATCTAAGGAAGTTACAAGTATTCCACACGTGTCTTCCACGTAGCGAGGGGGGTGTGGTTTTTGGTTGCTGTCTCCCTTCCTGGGCTGAGGAGCTTGTGGGAGGTGGTTGGAGTCTGGTCCCTCCGGTTGTTGGTGGTTCTCCTATCCTGGGTGAGATTGTTTAATTCTTGTTCCCCTTCCTTGAGGTTTTTAATTGTGTTTGTTTTGATTCATTCGGTTTCTTTAGGTTGGGTTGGTGTCTTCCCTATTTTCTGACTAATCAATCCCCTTTTCTCCCTTCCCCTCTCCTGGGGGGTGGGATCCTTTGTACTGTGTATACAGTGTGGTTTGTAAATATTAGTAAATACAATTTACTCTTTTTATTCAGTTCAGTTTCTTTAGAGTGCGTGTCTTTTCTGTTTTTTTTTTTTTTTCTTTTCCCTTTCCTTTGCTGGGAAGGTTCTGGGAGGGGAAAGGGGGGCCAGTCCAGGGTTGGCAACAGCCAGGCCAAACCTGCGCCACCCAGAGATACAGTCAGCGGCAACCGGGGTGGAGCCCAACAGGTGTGTCAGCACAGCAAGACATCTGTGCAATTCCAGTTTCCTGGATTTGGGCTTACTGAAATGTTGTTGCCTGTTCATGTCCAGTTAGTTTCTTAAGCCAGGATCACTCATAACATTTCTGTGCTTCCTGCACCTGTTTAGAAAGAGAATTTGCTGTATAATGACATGAAGCAAAAGTGGGGGAGAGTCAGAGTGCCAGTGTTCTGAAGTGCAGAAAAGGGTCCTTCACCATAAGAAAAGATTCCACACAGGGAGTGAGGATCGGCAGTTTTTCTCCTAGAAGGCTAAAAGGAATGAACCCCAAATCTACTGCATTTAGTGGTAAAAGATACTGTTATGAAAAGGAAAATACCGATGAATGATAAACATATTGACTACCTGGAGCTAACACTGGGTGGAGTTAATATCTGCTAAAATTATATCTAGGTCTTATGCAAAACCCTGAAGACCAAAATCCTGTTTCAAACTATAATCTAGTAAAATCAAAGTACATGGCAATGGAAACCATTACTTGAATGCTTGGAAAATAATACTTGAGTGAAATATTTCTTCTTTCTGTTAGCACTGCACTTGAGAAACATTCTTTGTGGTGGAGCAATAACTTCTGACACAATTTTATCATAATATGACAGTTATTTTGTTGTTGTTGTTTTTATGGAAGAAACTAAAAGTAAGGGAAAAAACTCCATGTATTCTTCTGTCTCTCAGAACCAAAAATATACTGTGAACATTTAGCAAGAGAAAGCAGCTAACTGCACAGAAGCATTTAACACAGATTCTTGGGCTGTTTCTCTCTGACATATTTAATATTTTGTTCTTCTGGTACCTGATGTTCTACTGTGGCCAGCATTGAGGTAAAAAGGGGTTAACTGATTAGAACATTTATACTGTTTGTTCCAGGTGGCCTTCTGATTAGTCTTGGGATCAGGTTTGACTGTCATTTTTATCCCCAGGCTGCAAGTATTTATTTCAGAAGCACTAACAGTGTGCCCTCCAGAAATTCCACATGGTATGCTGTTTGCTAGGCAACCATGTAAATGACAGACATTGTTTCAATTGTTTCATTTCAAATTAGTTTAACATCATATGCCTTCAAACAAAAGATACAATATTAGTAATAAATCCTCCAAAAACCCCCAACAACAACAAAAAAACCCCAAAAGAATAAACAAAAAAGTTTATTCCTTAGTACAGAAGGAGAGTTAAAGGCACCATATTAAGTAATAGATAATGAAATAATGTGTATAGTCGGAAAGGCAGAAGATTTATACATAAACTGCAGTTGGACACTGGATAGTGAATAGGAAAAGATGGACCAGTGTGGTATCAAGGGGCTGGATAGTCTTGTAGCACTTATGTTTCTAAGTAGCTTGTAATTAGTATTCAGAGGTCTCAAAAGAACACTGCAAATTGACAAGGACACACTTTCAAGACGATAAAAGTCAGTAAAAGAAGTGGAATTCAGAAGTCTCTAATCCCAAGACACTTCTGATACTGCATGCATTCATAATTGTTTCTTCATATTAATGTAACGTATTTGCATAGCAAGAACAAAAATTATTAATTTTTGAAACACAAAATTCAGGCATATATCAACACATCACACTAAGACTGCTTTGGAAGTGCTGTCCTGATGAGACTTTGGTTTGACTTTAATGTCAAGAGGAGTAATTCAATTTGCAGTCAGAAGGACCTGAAAGTCTATTCTGTTCCCTGGCCTGCAGCCAGGTCACACTGGGTTGTGAACTCATAAACTAAGAGGAGTCAGCATGGATCAGAATTTGAGGAAATGAGCATTCATTGATTTAGAAGCGATGCTTCTCATTTCAAATCAGCAATGCCTCAAGATGGCATTGAGGGCTGAGTTCCCCAATGGAGCCATCATTCAAACTGAATATAAACCCGATGCTTTGACAACTCATATTTATTAGAGATCCAAGCTACTTTTCAGTGTCCTGAGCTTAAACTCCTACTCAGATTTCCAAGCTGACCTCTGCATGCTCCTGGTGCACTGACCAATGAACTCTGAAAGTGCATTATTGCATCTCATGCCTAATGGGTTTTCTACACAACTTTTGCTGCTGTACAAAATGTTGTCCTAGTTCAGCAGGAGGGACCAGCTAACCCTGTGTGGGGGTGATCAAAGCTGTGTATTCTACCCCCTCTATTCATTCCCCAAGGTCAATGGGCCATTAGCAGCAGCTGCCCAGGGAGTCATTATCACCTTCACACTCAGCCTGAGGGGGCGGAGCTGCCAATGGGCCATCAACAGTTCAACACCCCCCTGGCTCCCAGAGTTAATCACCCATTGTGTGAGTCCCCGCCCAGGGGGAGGGACTGGGTGCTCCCTGAGGGTACATAAGTGGTGGGTAAGAAGACCTCAAGAACTTCTTGTTGGATCCAGAGGAGCAGCAGGACCTCGACAGGAGGAGATCACCGCTCTCGCCCAGACCACAGCCCTCGCCTGCACCAACAGGTTTTTCATTTCCTTTTGCTTTGGACTTGGGGGGAACCACAGGGGTCTCAGCACAAGGGCAAACAAACCCCCTTGGGTTTGTGTCCCAGGACACTGGGTTATACTGCTGGGGTTTTGTGAGTTGAAAGCAATTTCCCTTTTGTGTCAGTGTTTTTATTGTAATATTATTATTAAATTTTAGCTCTGACTTATAATCTCTCTCTCGTGGTGAGTTCATTTCCCCTGCTGGTTCACCTTTAAACCAGCACAAATGTACATCACTCAATGGGAGGTGCAGCCATCTCTGCTTCTTTACTGCTAGACTCATGTTAAAGTACACAAAAGTTTTGAGTGTTGGTGCAGTCAAGACTAATCTTAGAAATTTTTGGAAAAAAATACAACTATAGGTAGAACAAAGAATATGTTTTTTTCTAGAAAGAGTGGCCATCTCTACGTAGTTTACAACACATGATATTTATATTCCTTAGGGCCTTCAGAATGAGTGATATGACTGTGGCATGAAACTGGTTATCTGGGAACCATATGAACTATGTCCACCAATAAATTGAGAATCATGAAGGAGAAAAAGATAAGCAATCAGAAGCTTTCTGATATCAACATATTTTTGAGAAACAACAGAGGCAAAGGACAGGTGACAGAAAAAAAGAAGTGGATGGTCACATGGCAAAGGAACATAATTGTTGAAATGTCAAAAGAAGATTGAGGTAAGAAATAGCATCTGTAACCAATTCAGAAATTTTTCTTTATTTTCAGATTTTAAGTCAAAAGTATCATTTAAACAGAGGAGAATTTTTTTAGCAAATTGCTTGGCACAGCACAGCAGGCCAAAAATCTAGTTCCAAGAAATAGTGTTAGCAGAACTACTTATCTAATGAGGCCTTTGTACAGTACTACTAGAGAACCAAAGGAGTGTTTTTGAAAAGTTATAGGCTGGCACTTACTGAGATTTGTGACTGGGTGTTGTACCACCTTCAGCATAGATGTAATTTAGGCTTGGTCTTCAAGGAGTGGGAAAGAATATATCTCACAAATCTGTGTCTGTGCCACGTACAATGAATACTAAGCCATTTAAAATCTGCAGTTCAGTGACTACTTGGGGTAATTCTTTGCCTATACAATTAGTTTGTTTTATCAATCACTAAATTTTAATGTCCAGATTTACTTTTGATGTGAAGTTGTAAATGAATATAGGTGAATGAAGTTGTAAGAGAACACAGGTAATTAGGTTTATGTTACACTTGTCCTGAGATGTCAAGGGAGAAAGAGGAAGAGAGATAAGTACTCTATTTCAGTTTTCATGATTCCAGGGTCTCCAAAGGTAGCAGAACAAACTGCAAGTCAGGTGGCCCAGAAAGGTCAGCACAATCTAGGAGAGTACCAAAGAATTTATTCCTGTTCTGTTTGGTTTTCTTTACAGCTGAGCTGGAAGTGTTTCTCCTACTGAAACATAAACTTCCCAAACAGGGATGATTGCTGTACCAATCAATATCATTAGTGTCATCTCCTTCCTTGAGTAATTCTGTGAAATAATTGAAGCAGATCTTGAACTAAGTTAAAGAAATAGAACAAGGGCATCCTGATCTGTATATCTCTTGATATTTTGGTTTTCATTAGTTCAGATGATCAATATTACAAAAAGGCATCTCAGAGTTTATATTGAATGCCTTTCTGGTACTTTGGACCCACATGAATAAGAAGGGATATTTTTAATTCCTAAACTCAGCATCATAATTCAAGTCACACATTCTATTTTATGATTTTATTAAATAGAATTATTGCCTGCAGATGTTAATTTCCAAAGAGAACAGAGTTCTCTGTTCAGAAGAAGTTATTATGGGGAGTTGTGTAGCTAAACTATACTCACTGTCACTAAGGAAGAGAGAAAGCCTCAAACCAATGGGAAATATGATAAGGGGAAATGCTAGGAAAGTAGTTTAATTTTTAATATATAGTAATCTTTAGCTCTTGGAAAAAAAGGCTTATCACAAGCTAAAATATGAAGAAAAAAGCAAGACTAAAATAATAATAAGATATCACTACAAAGATAAAAATTTGCAGGAATTTAACCCACTGAGGTTGCATTAGAATCCTGATAACTTTGGGGACATTTAAACTAAACATTTAAATATTTGAACTGGAGATAAAATGTTGGCATTGTCACATAAGTGTGAGACATATCCTGGAAAAGAGACGTAAGAGGTGACAACATCACTCACTTGAAAAGGCTTTGCATAAATACAATATAAAAACAGTAGAATAATACAAGATAAATAAATAGATGCATATCATATGCACTAAGAATTCCAGTGAAGTGAACAGAAATGTCAAAGGGATTGTATAAATATAGTCTATGCAAAGTATAAAGTACTGTGTCTCTCTGCGAGAACATTCTGGGAGAGTGATAATTTTTCTAGTTCATCTCTACTTAAATGATCTATTTCTCTAATTCTTCTTCTGGCAGAAATTATCACTAATACAAGAAAATCGAGAGAGGGAACAATTGTTCACCTGAGAATTTCTTCCTGTGTCAGATCTTGTACTGTTTGGTTTAGAATATAAACTGGATAGAAACAGATGCATTTTCCATTTTTTTTTTTAATTCCCACTTTGTCCATAATGGGGTTCTTTTGAAATGTTGGAAGCATGCAAGCAAGCCTGATATTTGCTCCACTTTCTTTCTTTTCCACACCTTGGTCTTTAAGTCCCCTCAGCCAACGACTCCTCAAGTGCAACTGCATCTCCTTCCCAGTCAAGCAGTTTTTATAAGGGAATTTTTTATAAAGGAATTGATCAAAAGCTGCTCTCAGTCAGAATGCTCCTTCCATGCCCTAGGAATGCTCATCTGCTCATGAATATTAAGAATTCACCATGAAAGAGGATTAAAGAATCAACTCCTGGTAAATGGAGGAACAGGAGTGATCCTGACTGAAAACTGATCACTGAAATGACTTCACGGCTGAATAAAGCACCTGAAGACTGATCTCAGCTTACAGCAGAGACAAGAAACACTATCACTGATGAAGGATCAAACACATTTGCTGTTAAAACAGCCTTCATGTTACAAAGTGATGGCATGCACACAATTCAGGTGCCAGCTGAGTGTGCAGAATTGTGCTAAGGGTGCGTAGCTCTCAATGAATGGCTGACAGACAAAAACCGAGAGCGAATCAGGCAAATCTTACCAAGCAATCCCTGTGAAGGATAAAGGTTGGATTTTTTTTCAGGAAGGTTATGTAAATATGTTGAGCTAGTACTCCCCACTGAGCTATTACTCACTGTGCAGTTGGCTTAAGGCAATTACAATTCAACATGAAACCTAATCTGCATGTAGACTCAGTTCAATAACCCAAAATCATGTCCAACAACATTTGTAACTGCATACAATCCCACAGAAAATCACTGAGAAATTCCTGTGCAACTTTCATTGTACTTTTGCATCATAAAAATGTATAAGAAAGCCTCAAAGTTCAAAGTAACTTGCAATAATCTATCTGAAGTATTTAGAATTTAATTTTTTAAGGGAGAGTCATAAGAAAAAATGATTTAAGAAAGATTCTCTGAGTGGCTTTGTGGCACACGTTTACAGAAATCACAATATAGTGGAAAAACCTGTTTTCAACAATGGAAGACCATAAACTTTTATTTTCTTTCAGCTTTAATAGTATTTAAAATGTCATGGAGATTGTTGTTGTCTTTACTAAAAGGTCAAAGAGCAAGATTAATGCACTTGGAAAGACCCTTTAAAAGTGTGAAGCTTCAAAACAGTGTCACTTTTCTATGGTTAACATTTATTTCCTGTTCTTGGGTTTAATGCAATTTTTGATCATTGAGTTTTAATAAAAAAAATCTTTTGAGGCTTTAGGTTTCATAATTACTAAGTTATATTAAAACAATAATAAAAAATAAAATACCTTGGAGATAGAAGATACTGTCAATGAAAGCTTGACTTGTTAAAGAGAAAAGAGACCAAAAAACCCTAGTTTTGTGAAATTTTCTAATACTGCTTTGCAAAGAGGTGTTTGCACAGCAGGGCTTCTAAACAGCATAAAGTGCTAAAGCCACTTTGTTCTAGGACAAATTGTCTAGTAATTATAGAAACTAGTGTACCATGAGTTAGAAGTCGTACATTAAACTAAGCTAGACATTTCAATAGGATGAAATGGTAAAGATCCAAGATTTTGTAGAGTTGAAGCCAAAGTTTGACAGGTTTGACAGGTCATGTCATCGAACAAAGAAAAGGCAGAAGTCCAACAGTGATGAAGATGCTTCAAGACCACCCCGAGGGATGAAGTCAGGAGACCACTACCCAAATTCGGAGCCAAAAGGAAAGCTCCAGTCAAGACTTCACCCAGTCATTAATATGGAAATTAAAGGGTGTTAACTATGAACATAAACCTATAAATGGCTTGTTTTGCACAAGCAAGCTAGGCAAGTTTTTGCCCAGTATGAACTGGCTGCCTCCAACGTTGTCAATAAATACCTTGCTGCTATTAGAATTCAAAAGTTTCTTTGAGCAGTTATTTTTGTGGCGTTTTTGCTTATCACTTGTTATTATGATAATGAAATGCCACACATAGCTTCAGTTTCAGCATTCCTTCTGTAGTAATCTAGATTCAAAAATCTGGAATATATGTTCAACTTCTGCTGTCTGAAACAACAGAAACTACAGAGCCCAGACCATTTAAGAAAAAATAATGGTGACTTTAAACTTTCAGACTGCATGCATTATTTGAACAATTTATTTCTTGCCAGTTTAGGCCCTTGGCAAAGGAACTTCCATACTAAACTGCTTAAGATCAAACCAGATAATGGTGCAAAAGCCTCAAAGATCAGATTGGGAGGAAAAAGAAGACAGTATGATTGATTACTCAAAGTGAGTAGTGTTCAAATCCTGAGCAAGGCACATGCCTACTGCTCAGTGAAAGGGAAAGAAAGCCAATGGAAGGAAGGAGTTAGAAAGCCATTTTTGCTTTATTTTTTATATTACTCATAGTTTTAAACACTTCTATCATGCCTCTGTCATCCATCTCTTTTGTAAACTACATACCTTAAGTCTCTTCAGTGTTCCCTACTGAGAAAGTTCAACCAAATTTACAATTTGCCCTCCATCCTAGTTTTCCTATATTCTTTTCTGTAAGTTAACAGGAACAATTAAAAAGAACTATGTTAGATAATTAACATTGATTTAGAGAAGCAATAATTATCATTATTTATAAATTGTTTGAGTGGGAATGTATCCCTAATATTATATATTCTGGTTTAATTTCCAATGAAGTCTCGATCATGTCTTATGTGAGAAGAGGCAGTGGTACCCAGGAGAGAGGTGTCAAACCACAATCTTTTATACCAGTGTGGAAAACAAGAGCCAAAGGCATCAATATGAGTTATGGCTTCGTGTTTGTCAGCAGGAACTATGCAGGAGCCTTTTTGACATTGGAGTGAAAAGTTATGAATGTCAAGTATATCAATGACTTTCTCTCACTGGACAACCACAGTATGAGAGCTGTGTACTTGCTTTTCATTTGCCTCTTGCTGCCCATAGTGGCATAAAAGACTTTGGGCTGGAAAATCCTACCAGGTTATCTGTGCATTTTACATGACACAAAATCTCATGACATCTCACAGGATCTGTATCTGTCATCCCCTCTTCCAAACAGCATATGCTTGAAATCTTGTGACTTCATTTGTCCTTATTCAGTTTTTTAGGCACACTTCCAGCTGGGAATCTTCAGTGGTGCATGTAAAAAGCTTCAATACTGATCCTTTATTCAAGCAAGACCTCATTGCCTGTCTGCATTTTCTGACAGACAAAGAATAAAACAAAGGGATTCCCTATTTGATTAGGTGATACAGCTACTGACATTGAAGAAATTCCCCACATCTGCTTCACATTTTGAAGCATCAAAATTGGGTTAGGAAAAGTATTTTTAAAAATCACATGTAAAGAAACTATATTGGCCAGTCCTACTCTTGATTTCTGAGATTTTTTCCCCCTAGTGCAGTGTATGTAAGGTTATTTCCCTGATTCTGGTTACCAATAATCCCAGGGGATGAACGGAGTGGGGTAATGACCTCAGGCTGAAGAAATGAGAGAAATGGTGATGTTCACAAGTAGAAGAAGTACATTTCATATCTACCTATAGCAATAAAGTTCCCAAAATATCCTAACGGGTTATTCAGCCATAGAAAGCAGTAAGTCCAGAGTGCAAAGCTATGGTAAAACTCAGCAAACACATCTGGGACAGAGAATACACCAGATGTCATTAGAATAGCTGTCAGAATGTCCATCTCTAAATATGAATAAACTAATAATAATAATTAATAAGTTAATTACAAGAATAATTATAAGCAGGTAGATTAAATAAAAGATGAATTAGCAGGATGACTGGTAAATCAGTTTCCTTTGGAAATAGCAAATGAACTGAGACAGAGAGTCATTTTACTGTCAAAGCACACTGTGATAGAAACAATACACATCAGCCTTTTATAAGATCTTATAAGGTCTCAAACCAAGACAGATCTCTCATGAGAATCCCAAAGAAAATGGCTTTTAAAAGAATTTATACAGCCTCCTACCAGAGACACCATTTTCCACATATGAAGAAAAAAATCTAATTTTCCTTGGACTAATATTGACAAAAGTTACAGCTATTTGAAAGAATCCTGCTGATGAAAAGAGTTTGGACAAGGCATTTTTGCTATTACAGGCAAGCATGATTCTTTTCTGTTTGGCTTTTTATTCACTTTGCAAGCTCAAAACTGCTGTTTGTTGGGTATATATCTAAATGTTAATCCTGTGAAAGAGAGACACAAAGAAACTTTTATTTCTATTCTTACTTAGAAGTAAATTGCATTCTTACTTAGTATTTCTTATAATCCAAAGTTGTAAAGGGAACTTAAAGTCTCTCCTGTCCATTCATGTCCATGCATAGCTATCAATAATTGCACCATTGATCCCTCTCATCTGTTTCAATTTGCTTATACCCATCCAAATATATTCAAACAGTTTCTTTTATAAACTGCTATGACCCACCCCTCTATCATATATTCTTTTGGGCATTCACATGCATACCTAATTTTGTATGAGTCCAGCTATACAAATATGTTAATTTGCCTTAGATTTCAGTCATAAGTATTGCAGAAAACACTCATAATTATCCCAGGCAATTAACACCACTATTCAAAGCTAGGTCTTACTCATAGCACACTGAGACCCATTTGCTAAGTGTCCAGTTAGGGTTTTGAACATCTCCAGTGGGGGAGACCCCATAACATTTCAGGGCACCCAGTTCTTGAGTGTCTTCTTAGGAAAAAGTTTTTTATGTTCAGACAGAACTCTGTGTTTCAGTTTGTACCCACTGCTCCTTGTGCTCTCAATGGGATTCACTGAGAAGGGTCTGACTCTGTCCTATTTACTCCCCTCATCAACCTATGCATTGGTAAGTTCCCCCAAGTCTTCCCTTCTCCAAACTGAATAGTCCTGGCTCTCTAAGGCTCTCCTCATATATAAGGTTCTCCAGTCCCTTAATCGTCTTTGTGACACTTTGCCAGTCTCAGTCCATTATGTCTGTGACTCTCTCGTACTGGTTGAGTAAGAGGAAGGATCATTTCCCTTGATGTGCAGGTGCTGTCCTGTTCATTGCAGCCCGAGGTGTGCTGGCTTTTGACTCGTTTGCAGCAAGGTCAGGTTGCTGGTTTATGTCCAAGTAGATGTTGTCCAGGACCTTTTCTGCAGAGGTGTTTCCCCACCAGTCAGCCCTTTACCTGTACTAGTGCACAGTGCTATTCCTCCCCAGGTTTAGGACTTGGCACTTCCCGTTGTTTGTCTTTGTAAGGATCCTGTTGGCCCATTTCTTCAGCCTGCCAATGTCCCTCTAAATGGCATCGCACCCCTGTGCTGCATCAACCACTCCTCCCAGCTTTGTATCTCCTGCAAAATTGCTGAGTGCACTCTATATCTCCTCTTTTAAGTCACTGCTGCAGAGTTTACCTTACCTTGATCAATTAATTTGGTGACCTGTTCTGTGTTACTTTTTACAAACCAGATCCAGAGGATAGAAATCCTGGGTGTAAATATAATCACAAACTACCATCATACCCCTGAAAAAATATTTCTTTCTTTGAAGTACAAAAATTTCCCCAACTACTCTGCATTTGATGTGAATTTAAAAAAAGATTTGACAACAGTGTTGTGCAGCATCATTCCAAATAGTGTGCCAACTTGCCACAAATTTAGAGTCTGGACTGGGGGAAAAAGCCAACATTTTCAAATTTGAGTCCTTGATAATGAGTATTTATCATCACAATAAAGTGTTTAATGAAGCTAATGGAGTCTTAGATGTCTTGAGCATTTCCTGGCCCCTGTGAAGGCTGGAAAGGTTAAGACCAATCTACTTAAGATACAGAAATATGAAGATAACTGTCAGTCTTAAGAATTTTCATATTTTCAAATAGAACTATGATTCATATTAAAAGGATATGATGATCCCATGTTTAGCCCAGTTTAACTGAGGGCTGCCAAAAACAGCAGTGGAAAGGTAATGAGCTTCCTACATTGTACATCTTCATGAGACATGAGCTTCAAAGACTATGTAGGCAACTGAAAACCTAATGCAATTAGTTAATCATTTTTCCCCCTCCTTTATTAGTGCTACATTTAGAGTTCTATATTTGAAACACACAAAGGGAGGAAATAAGCATCTACAGCTCACCTACGTCACAAATATTGCATATTTTGCAAAGCATTTTTTAATATAACATTTTTTTCAGTGCAATGAGAGGTTCTTATTTTCACCATTAATACAGCTTGCTGAGTAGCTCACTAAATGGTAGTGAATGGCAAAATATCTGATTTCCTTCATGGTGTGCTTCTGGGAAAATGGTACTGTGCTGTATCCTACCTGAGCATTTGGCCTTAGCCCTAAGTGGAGAATCCACTTCATAGTGTTCTTTTTGCATAGCTCTTGTATTCATGAGGTAGTTTCTTAGAACTACTAGGCCACCAGTGTCCTTGTAGTAAAAATTAAATAGTCATTATTATTAATAGTATTAATTACTATTATTTACATGTAAGGGAACACTCAACTGCTTTTTCAAACAGTGACTACTAACAATATTAAAAAGAAAATTCTTCAAAGAGAAGCAACTACTGTCTGGTAATTGTTTCTTTTCTCTCATGTGCCACTCATTCTTATAAGATTTTATATTTTATTAAAAGAGAGTTTCTAAATTTAAACAAAGGTAGGCTTCAGCTTCTGAACAAAAATCTGTTTCATGTTCTACAGGTGAATTTGTGAAGCTTTTGGTGTTTACAAAGGGAAAATCTGTCTTTAGCTTCACATCATATCATTAGAATCATACATTACAAAGAAATTTAAGACTCACGCTTCAGCTGTGTTGGAAAAACAAAATAAATCTATGAAAAAAAGAATGGAACAGCATGTTAAACACCAGACATGGTGGAAAAAAAATGTTTTCAATGCCAGCATGTTGGCTCACAACTTCCAGTATTTCTGTGAAGGATTCCTAGTTAGTGCAACGTCAACTCAAAAGACCATGTAACATGTTAGAAAAAGTACATTTAAAAATTTATACTTCCTGCAATTTATATGGATCTCAAATCTAGAATCTTTTGGTCTTTAAAATTAATTTCCACATTAATAAGTCATTATAAAGATGAATATACTTGTAACCAATCACAGAAATGTCTTCTAGTGATATTCAATTTTGAGGACTTATTCACACACTGTCAGTGTTTTCATTTATGGAAGCATGATCACAGGAAATGATGAAAGAGTAGCTTTTATAGCTTCTAGGTGAGTGTCAAAACTTCAAATCCAAATCCAAGTCTGGCAGAGTGAACAAAACTCTTCAGAAGCTAATGGGACTGAACCCAATTATGTCAGACTGAATTTGGCCCAGAGACCAAATTGTTAACTCTATGTACAAGCATCCTTTCCTTTGAGGTTAGGGAGAGCTATGCATGACATTTATGTCCTTAGGGGAAGGCAACAATCATCTCTAGTAGATTTATTCCTACCTTTGTCCTATTTTAACCATTTTCTTCAAATACTGTATTGTACACGTGAATTCATGCTCTAAGTCTTCCCATATATACCCCCAAGTTAAAGTCTTTAAATCTCTTCTAAGTCATCACATTAAGCACAGTGCTAGATAATTTCCAGAATATTTCTTTCAAGGAGAGCAACAGTTTCAATTTAAGTATATGTTGTGTATTGTGCTGTTTTCAGTTAGAAAAATATTACTGTCCTCTTTGCAGCCTTGATTAACTTTCAGGGGATTATTTTTTGGAGTGTTTCCTACTGATAATTAACTAAAACCAGAATCAGATGAATTCATAAAATTCAGAATACACAAAATTCACTTTAATTTGCAGTGTCTACATCCTTATGGATCACTTAGTTTCTGTTGAGTGATGCTCCTTGAAAATATTCCAACAAATACTAGCCAGAACTCTTTTTGTTCTCTGCCACAAGATCTTCAAAGTTCAGATTCTTTCAGATTGAAAAAAACAAAACAAAACAAACCAAAACAAAAAGCAAACAAACAAAGAAAAGGAAGCTACAAAGGATATGAAATCTTGTTATCCACAGAATAAGGCATAAATTTTATAGAAACTCATTTTAGAGCATTTAATGTCATTTCTTAGGAATCTTGATTTTGAAATGTTCTGTTGCTTTACTCATCTATTTGCAAGCACTCCATCCAATTAAGACCATAAATTCATGGATTAATATTCCACAATATTCTAGCCAAGACATATTAACATAATCACTTTCTTAGACCAGAACTACCCAGCTCATGTCCTCATTAAAGATATGGATTAAGAAAACATTGCCCTTTGCAGTTAGAGTAGTTTCGTTCAGGAACCTGTCATAAATAGTACCAAATTCTTTCTAAAGAAAAGGTGCTCATTCTGTCTCTTATATGTACTCATACTAAATAACCCTGTATTCTAAAATATTTGAATAAATAATGAGGATAATTTATTCTTAAAAACGGTGCTGGTGGCCTTCCTCTTCTACCATACTGCAAAAACAAACCATAAAATAAGAACAAATCCAAAGGGAATTCAATATAAAAAGTGTCTCTATCTCCTTTTCCATTAACAATTTGTCCTGGGCTTCAGCTTTCCTGTCCATGGAACAGCTGTGACTAACATGCTCTCCTCCCACAATGGTACCAAGTGGTGGCAGCATGGCAACAGTGACAATTAATGCTAATTGGAGTAATTTCATTTATAGGAAATCACTTGTGTGTCAGAGCAAGGACCTGCTTTGGCACAGAGAATGGTAGAGCTTGAAAGTACATCCACGCATAGTTATGCTGGCAATGAACTGCCCAGCCACATTTTTACCAGGATATTTCCTTGGCAACAGCCTAAATCAGATGAGTCAACTATTTATTACCATCCTATTTATTAGAGATGTCAAATTTACCATATTTAGTTTCTAGATGAAGAAACAATGGACACAGGAAGCCCTTTTCCCACCTCTCCCCACCTGCTTTTGGCCTTCATATTTCTAGTCAGCTCATTTGATGTATTCCTGAGCATGCACAGAGACAGACCATGAAACTAGCTGAGTTTTTCTAAATTACATATCCTCTCTACAAGGATATCTTGCTTAATTATTGACAAGGGTGGTTGGAGAAAGAACAGAGTTTCAGCTGAGAAAAAGGTGAGATAAGTTATACCCTTCAGTTCACTGGGGCAAGCAGAGCCATGTGTGCTCCAAGTACCTCAGACCTGCCTCAAGGTCTGGCAGCAGCTTGGGCTGCCCTCTTGCCAGGGCAGATATGAAGGTAGGAGCAAGGATTCTTCATTCTGTTCCAGAAAAAAAAAAAGAAAAGAAAAAAGAAAGAAAAAAACAGGAAAAAAAGGAACAAAAACAGGTGAAAGGTGATGCTCATTCCTCTGATTGATAGTGGGAGAGGTGGGACATGCAACCACTGATTTGGGGGAATTCATACCCACCTATCCCCTCCTCCCAGTGATAACTGACAGTTGGCACCAAGGTGCCTCTGTGGCACTGGAAGCAGTGAAGTGGCCTCTTGAGGCTCTGTGATGAGCCCAGTGCAGAGAAGGGACTTTAATCACTTTGCCCCCCTAGACACTGCCTGTGTTCTGAGCAGCTCCTCATTATTGGAAGGATGGTCATAGAACTAAGTGAACTGACCCTCACCCAAATCAAAATGAACAATCTCATCATATAACAAGAAATAATTTCATCATCCAGGACAAGGGGTAACGATTTTAAACTGAAAAAGAGCAGATTTAGATTAGATATTAGGAAGAACTTCTCACTATGAGGGTGGTGAGGCACTGGAACAGGTTGCCCAGGAAGCTTGTGGGTAACCCATTCATGGAAGTGTTCCAGGGAATATGGTCTAATGGAAGGTATCCCTGCCCATGGCAAGAGGTTTAGAAGTAGATGGTCTTTAAGGTGCCTTCTGACCCAAACCATTCTGTGATTCTGTGACAACATACTATTTTGAAACATTAGTTTCTTCCAGGCCGTCCTATTAATCTCTGTATTTGAAAACACATCATATCTCTGAAAAACACTGAAGTCTGCCAGCAAAAAGGAATGCAGGGGCTTTAAGTGCTCCTCTGCAAAAACTCCACAGTAATGATGTGTTCAACACACTCATTCACATTAAAAGACACACTTGAAAGGAAAACCATTTCCCAAGTAAACTCTCTTCAAACAACTATATCCATAGATAACCAGTCTGTCTGATGGAAGTTCCTATTAGTAATTTGCATTCTTTTTCTAATTAGTAAAATATATGATTAGTTCGTGAGATTTCATGTTTCACATGCCTAATTATAAATTAATATTAAATGTTAACACAGAAAATTATATTAATATATTTTAATCAAGACTGAAAAAACCCTATTAATTATTATTTGAGTGGCTTTAAGTGCCACTGAATCATATGTGATTCAGTTATTTGCTCCACTGCCAAAGCAATGGGATTTTGAGCAAGACACTAAGGGTTTCTTACTGACAGCCCACAGCACTTTTCACCCACTCAACCTTCATTCTTCTATCTTCTCCATCTGAAACTAAAAATTTCTCATGCATTAAATCTGAAGGTTGCTGATTAGGTTTAATTCATCAATCACTACATAATTTAATTCACTGTTTCTGTTATGGGAAAAATGGCTCAAAGCCTACACAAGCCTAATGGCTAACTCCAACATTGCACAATATTTCCTGATGCCACTACAAATTTTGGACTCTTTTAAAACTCCTAGATTATCAGTTAAAATTTAAAACAGTAGAAAATTCTAGCTCTTAACTAGAGTATTCTCCATGCTCAGAAACTATGAACCAAGTAGAAAAAAAAAAAGTCACTGTTGTAATCACTTTTTAAAAGTAGTTTTGTTTTTGTTTAGGTTTTGGTGTTTGGGTTTTTTGTGTTTTGTTTTTTGGATTTTTTTTAAGTCTGGAGGTTGGCCAGGCTGTTATTGTGTGTTCACAACTGTGTTATCAGGCCTCTCAAGCTAAATTGTCTCAATGAATGGACCTAGAAAGATCATCCCTCCTTTCTGTGCTAGATAATAATGGTATTTATCTCTCCCAGAGAAGTATTTGAGGATCTGCTTAAGTATCAATTATCTGACAACTGAAGGCACAATAGAAGTGTAAAACAGTGATATAAGTAAGTAATGCTTGCCACTTAACTATGTGAGGCGTACTTTACTTCTCAAGGTGTGAACTTTAGACACTGTATATGTTTCCCAGCATTACCAGAAACTGAACAAAATTACAATCGACTTGGATGACTCACTAATAGTGCTTCACATTAAAGAAAGACAACAGCACTGTTAGCCCTGCATTTTGATGCTCATTGTGTTATGAGAGAAAATGGCCCCAACCTGAGAGGATGGAATAGTTACCCTAGCTAAGCAATTAGTTTCTCATTTAATACTTTAGTCCCATGGTCTAATGGTGAGCACTCTGGACTCGGATCACAAGGTCGTGAGTTCGAGTCTCAGTGGAGACCGTACCGGGCAGTTCAATGCCTCCCTGCCATCCGATCCCATCACATCTCGGATGCTCAGCAGGGTCAGCCCCGGTTAGTTCCGGGTGCTGTGACAGTCCTGAGGACTTCACTGGCACTGTCCAAGCTCGCTCGGCCGTGGCAGATGAACCTCAGGACTGAAACGGTGGGGCCAGTTCTGCGCACGCTGAGCCTCACCTGAAATCCACTGGGCAGGCTGGAAGGGCCCACCCACGTGGGGACAGCCCTGCCCAAATCTTTGTTCATGAAGTTTGGCCACATATATACATATAATATTTTAGTGGGGTTGTGAATGCCCAGCATGTGCTTGGATAGCCACAACAGAGAGCAATAACAGCATTTAAGAGGTTGTGTTTTTTTTTTGTTTTGGGCTTTCTGTGCAAATCATTCATTTTATTGTTTAAAAGACTAGGGATGCAGTTAAATGACCAGTTTTCTGATTTATCTACCAGCAACAGAATCATTCTCTTCTGTTAAGAGGATGAATTCAGATGCTGTTTCATTTTCATTCATTTTTCCTTTATAATGTAGTCCTCTGTCAGGGCAACTGAAATCTAGAGAGAAGCTTGGTTTGTCTAAACAATTCACCCTGCAGTTTTTAGAGGTAAACTACTCACAAATTAATGGAAAATAAAGCCATACAATAGCTGCTTTCAAAACACAGTATAAAGTTTAGGTGGCTTCTAACCAATGCCCTGACTCGCAGAGGATTTCAGTTTCCTCACAGGCACTCAACACCTAAATCCACAAGTGTTCTCCACAGAAATCCCCACTTAAACTTTGGGTTTCCCTGGGTGATGGCAAATAAAAGCGGCAGCATGTCTGCTTATCCTCTGTGGATGTGGCAGCTTCCAGCTCTGCTTCCTTCCAGCAAGGGCCTGGCAGGGCTGGGGATACAGGCAGTGCTTTTGGCAGTGATTTGATGCTGGTTTAGCAGCTGGGGGGGTCGCACTGCTTCAGTAGCAGCAGCGAGCAAACGATGCGGAGGCTGCGGTTCAAAGAGGAATCTGAGACTTAACATTCTCCTCATTTTGTTTTCCAGCACTGATACTTTTCCAGGGCTATAACGCCAAAATTGATGGTTTATCCATAAGCAAAGGTAAATTCCTTCTCATATTTTCTTCATTGTGGTTAATGATTCTTAGGAGGGGAGGGAGGAAGGAAGCAGAAGGAAGAAACACTTGCAGATGTCAGTTTGAGCTTTTTCCTTGACATCACTATTTTACTAGAATGTGTGGGGACATTTTATAAGTTGTTCCTGCAGTTACTGCAAAGTACTCGCCAAAGGCCAGATTTCTGATCTCTGTTCAGATGAACTGATGCTCAAATCATTGAATAGTATCTTAACAGGTGTATAAACATATAGTTTCTTGTTACAGGATGCTTTGAATCTTTATGAAAATAAGCCATCAAAGATGAAGAGGGGAAAGACAGCAATGCTATAAACATTTTGAAGTCCAAAGGAGGAAAAGGGAAATGGAAGTTAGAGTGAGACAAAACAAAAGCTAAAATTAAATCAGTGCAGTGACATGACTCTTTATGAGAATTCCTTTATCATTAGGCAACTAACTTTAGTACTATGTAAATATTAGGATCTGTCACAACTGTTCCACGCAGTAATTAGTCACATTTCTAAAACTTGGGGCAACACCTACAGCTTCCACTTTCCTCTGATGAAACTTCATTGTTGGCAATATTTTAAGAGTTGCAACTCCTACAAGAACATCAAAGGCCTATCTTAGATCCAGGGTTTCCTAGCACTCAAAAATTAGGAGATTGTTTGAACTGAAGTATTTAGTTCACCTTCTAAGGGTCATGAAGAACAAGAAGGCTGTTTGCCAGAGACATGAAGATACCTGAGAATGTAGCCTCCCACCACATTATTTGGGCCAAACACCATGAAGGCAATTGTTCAACACAGTGAAAAAAGCAAAGGGAATATCGGGCCTAGCGAAGAGGAAAAGGAGATTTAAAACATTACAGTAAAACAAAAACTAGGCAAGCCTTTCAAATCTTCAATAACGTTCTACTCATCCAACTGGACAGGTCAGTTTCAACTTTTAAATACTTGGTACAAAAAATATGAAGTCTGTCATTTCACTTCATTTATTTTTTAAACATATACAGAAAATTTTTGGCCTGTCTCTGCCATCAGCCAAGTAACATAACCCCAGCTAAGACCAGCTGAACAAGAAACCTACTCAGAGCTGGACCGCCTGGTTCAGACTCTCTCTGCTAGAAGCAGCATTTTAAAAGAGTAAATGATGATCAAGGAATTTGAAGCTGCCCAAAGCAGTTAATTTATTTTTTAATGTACTACTTTTCATCTCCACACATGAAAATAGAGCCATTAGTGATGATATCATGTGCTGAGTTCTCTGAATGGTACTGTGCACAACAAATTGGTTTGGTTTTGACTGTCTAAAGTCTAGCTTAGTCATAGTTTTCTGTTCATTTTCGTTCATGTTAAGACACCAGACTTGTGTGCATATGCCTTCACTGAGCTAGATTTCAGTTGCTTTTATCTCTCCCCCTGTTTAAGTAGTATTTACATAGCATTTAAATTACCTTCTCAACTTCAGGTTTACCTCTGCTATTATGGATAATTCACAATGATCAAACAAGAGGTTTCCATTCCAGTTTTGTGAAATAGTGGTGGTGTTTGCATTCGTATCCCAGCTACACTGGTGTTAACCTAACTGGGAGCTGTCCCCATAGAGGTGGCTGCTGTGATTACATTTGATCAGCCGTAAACGGGATTTCCCAGAACAAGGAATGGAAATGCTTTTATAGCCTTTTAGGCAATGTCAGGATTTCTTTTTTATTTTGTTATTATGAGCTTTTGCCAATCACTAACAGCATGATCCAAATCCCATCTGAAGGCAATGGAAAGTCTCCCATTGAGTTTGATGGCCTTTGGATCAGTCCCTAAGTGCATTTAGACTTAATGAGATGTTAATGTGAATTTTGTGCTGCTGCGTATAGGAATAGATTTTCCAAACTTTTTTTTTCCCCCTCACTAATGCAAAAAGAGTGATCTGCCTTTTTAAATTTTTAAATTTTATTTTCCTGCTATAATCGTTATGAACACAGAAGGAGGATTTATGCGGCTCATTCCATTCCCTACCTTCTCCCCCTCCCACCAACCTTTATCGCTGACAGACCGCAAACTGCAGAGAGCATCACCCGCTCTTGGGGGCGTCTAAATGTGAAGGAAATATCGGCAGTCCCCCTTTGGCTCGTTATTGCCTTGAAACTTCGGTTTGAGGAACGGCAAAATTAAGGCTTCGGGGGGGGGGGGGGGCGACACGACAGCACACACAGCCCACAAAAAGCAAAACAAAAACCAAACAACACGAACAACCCAAAGCCACCAAAACACGGGGAAATTGGGAACGTCTAATCTTGGTTTCTTGCTCCACCTGGTGGGAGATGCGCGTGGAGGCAGGTCCTTCCCCGCACCTACAGAGACACTTGCGGAGAGGTGGACGGTGGAGAGGGAGCCGCTTCCTTATCCCGTGGGATTTTGGAGTATTTTACCGAACCTGAGGAAGGCAACCGGGGGTGGGGTGGTGGGGAGTGGGTCTTGGCTCATGCACAGGTTTCTCTATTAAGATGAGATTTCCTGCTGGACGTCAAGAATGAATGATGCTTGTACTGCATCTCCTTAGTGCTGTCAAGCGAGTTTGACTTCCCGGGGGACGCAGGGACGTTGTGTGACTCATCGAGGCTAAAAAATTAACCCCTTTGTTTCAATGGAGTGATGCACAACCTGCTGGGGATGCACAAGCTTGCAGAGCTCTATGCCTGTTGGACAAGTATCTCATACGTGAATATATAGAAATTATCAGAAGAGAAAAATGCCTCTTGTGAGAATGTCTCAGTCACCTTGAGAAGAGTAAAAGAAAATCATTTGCTCGGGGTCAGTGACATTGATGACCTGGACAGGAAAACTCATTGAGCGTGGAAAGTTGGAGACTCAGCACAACATCAGTGGTAGTATGGGATTTTCATCAGTGTGAGCAACTCCAGTACTTCTCAGAAGTTGCTATCACATCTTAAATCTAATATTTTATAAATTTTTGGAATACGGACAGAAGTTAATGGCAACATTTTCATACCCTTTTGCAGGAAGTGAGCTTCCTCTGGAACACACTGCTCTGCATCTTTAAAAATCTCAGTAGGAGATTCACCTCAAGCTGAACTACAAGGGAACCCAAAGGTAGGCTGCAGAAGGAGTGTCTGAAGTGACACGTCCTCCCCCAGAACTGATGTGCTAGCAAGAAGGTGGGAAGTAGGCATCAGACTATGAGACTTATTCTGGTTGCTCACAGGCTCATGGCCTGGGGGCTTTTTTGAGCTGCCTTGAATATGACACTGTGATGAGGCTCCAGACTCTCAGACTCCTTTCCAGAGAGGAGGCAGGTTCTCTGACAGTGCTGACACAATGACGGTGGTGTGCACAAGAAAGTCAAGTGTTATGCTGTGAACCAAAGCATAAGGAGACAAAAAACTTCACTGGCCATGTGAGAAAGGATATCCTGCTACGTGACAGCGTGAGTTCATACAGCCAGGATTGCACAACAGTGACTCTGGGCATATGGTTAGACACATGGAAAGAGGGTTTTCCATGGATTCATAGCCAAATTACAAGGCCTGTTTTGGCAGGAGAGGTGTCAAGCTCTGACCTAGGTATTTGACACCACAGTGGTGGAAGTAAATGCAAAGTTTCATTGTTTATTAATTTTCCCAAGGACTCAAAAAGAAAAAAAAAAGAGTTGCCAGTTATTTATATTGTTATTTATAACAATGATTAGTTATATTAGTTATATTCTCTCCACTCCTTCAATATCTGCTTCTGTGGTAAAGGCCAGTTATTTGACAAGCTGTATAGTATAGATTTGTATTGTGTTGATTGATAATTGAAGTATTTATCAGTCAGACTTGATTATGTAAAATGTTTGGCATGTCTGACTTTTAAATAGAAACTTGCTCAAACAAGCATCTTGAAAGGCCATTACAAACTCTCTTTTCCCCAAAAGCCTGAAGAGTGACACACTATCTCTATCTTCCTTTAAATGTCATCAAACTAAGCCTATTTATTACACATTTCAGATTCAGCTTAACAGCTTCAGCATAATGTTGTATTTTAGGAGAGTGGCAATCACTTAGATTGCTTGGAAACATGCTGTTCTTCAGCAAAAAGAAAGAATGACACACCCTGTATTAAAATCCAAACCAGAAAAACTTTCATTTACCGGAGAAATACTATATTATGTCCTTGGTCAAGAATTTTCTGATCTAGCTGAAGTCTGAGTAGCTTTTCTCATTAACCACTTGCAAAGCATGCTGGAGTATAGCCATGGGTAGCTGTAGTAAATTTTAGATCTGAAATCACATCCTCAAATAGTTATTTCCTGCCATTGACTGCTTGCAATAGCTCTATCAACTCAAACACTTACCCCACACAGATTGTATGGGTGTGTCCAACACCTGGTTTATGAATCCTGCCAGCAATGCAGGAACAGCAGTAGTGCACCAGGCAAGCTGTAGCAGATGACATCTTTTATCTCGATTCTCAAGCTGATCACCCCAGCTGTTTAGTACAGTTTGTTTGCTCTCTGAATTCCCCCTTGTGCTTCCCCTCTGCCCTCATCTGCACAGAGCAAAATAAGTATATAAATGAAAAGGAACTCAAGCTGACGGACCACAAGTTCACTGCCAAAGGGAGATTAGTTCCTAGACATGTAGAACAGGAAGATATTACATATTTTGTCATAGCTGCCTTCAATGAGCAATGATTATTTACAAGGTCCAGGGTTTAAGTGTGGCAGATGGATGCAGACTAGTAGTTCCCATGAACAGTGATGCTGCTTCAAAAAAAAAGAGCTGTGTTCTGCTTCTGGAAAAGAAATTTACCTCTCAACAGGGACTGGCAACTCTAATGTTATTTACATTTCTCAAGGCAGTGGTACACATCTCTCTTTCTCTGCCCTAACTCTTTCTGCCAGCTGAAGCTGTGCTACACAGATAGGTAGTAAATAGCGTAGGATTTTTCAGGTTGTTGTGAGGCCTTTTCTTTCTGAGCTGCCAGTGGCTTTTCAGAAGCAACAGTTAAACTGTCAGCAGGGTGGGATTACCAGTCTGATACTCAGCACACTTTTGGACAGTTACAACTTTCAGGCACTTTCCATGAATAGGCACCAATCATTTCACTGCCACGCTGGTGAGGTATTCTGTTGGGTCAGTCATTTTTTTAGACAGGGATCAGAGAAACAAGCACAGAAAGGTGAAAACAGATATAATTTTGTAGATTCATGTAAGGTACAACAAAAGGTAAGGATATAAAACAATGGCATTTTACTCCCAGGCTTTGAATTAAAACATCTTTCAAACTTATGTAAGGGATTTGCATTTCATGATTTCATGATTTCATGATTTCATGATCAAAACCACTTGTTGCTGTAAATATTTAAAATACTGCTCTGTGGAAATGTGGATGAGACATATTAGCAAACATAGCATTGTGTCTCATTATGAATTCTATGCATAATGAAAATGTTAAAAGCAATATGGTTTCCTTTAAAATAATGCTAGCACTTAGAGCATAATGGTACACCCTTGAAGATTGTTATTTTACAAATGTTCAGTGTGCAGGCACTCATACTAATGCTTGTTGTAATACAACAGAAACATGTACTCCTATAAATTCTCACTAAAGCAATAGACTTAGAGGGATGGGAAAAGTTGCCTTTATGTTACGTTGTTCATTTTAATGTCAATGTCATCCTTCATTCCTCTATTCATATAGCTTTGTTAATACAAATATTTGTCTTTTAGGTGGAGATGAGCACACAGCCCAGCTCAAAAACACATAAGGCTCCAGTGATTGCACCAACAGTCAGTGCCTCTGGGCAGCCACCTCTGCTTGAGAGATTTGGGCTCATGCCCTGAAGGAGCTAATAAGGTTGGGAATGACATGCAAAGTAATAAGGGAGGAGTTTCCAGGCTTTGAAGAGCCCTGTTATACCTCTCAACAGCAGCTCCTGGCAGGAATCACAGCATTGCCCTGTGCTAGAAAATTATTAACCCCGTTCCATAGGTCAGAGGCTGAAATTTCTGGTGCTGGTGAACATCACAGGGCAACACTGCTCCTGTCGCAGAGCCACCCACCACACCTGACAAATCAATACAATCCTGTCCCACAGAGCTCCCTCTTGACAGCAACATGCTTTGAAGTAGAAACAAATGTCACAGAACTCATGATAGAAACCTGAACTCTGTCAACCAAGTGCCTCCTTTTGGTTCTGATTAACAGCACAAACAGCAGGTACTAGCACAGAAGTTGGAACTGTGGCTTGTGCTAATAGGTAACACAGTTTCTCCTTATCCCAAGGTAAAAAGGCTACAAGGATGGAGACACGAAAGAGAAAAACAGAACAAAACATACACACATTAAACAAACAAATGACAAAAAGCAACCCCGAAAGCTTTGAAGGCAGACATTATTAGAGTTTGTGCTTTTTTCCTCCATTATTATACAATCTGATCCACTTACATCTACTCAGTTATCTTAGATCCTGAATAGTTCAGCATGATACTTATAGAGAAACAAGAGGGAGGAAATGCTATGTCATCTTCCAACAATTTAATCAATTTTGTGCTGGTTTTGCTGAACTAGAAAGTGTGCATTTGTTTTTGTTAAGTATTGAGTTTTCTAAAATAAAGCAGATTATTTCCTGGAAAGGGATTAAATAATCCATAGTTTCTATAGTGAAAATATGCTGAACAGTGCAGTCTGTGTATCCAGTATGTTTTACAAAAGAAAAACCCCCCTAAGGCTTTGTGCAGAAGATGATAGTGAAGAGAACATATCTTCTAATGTCTAATTGGTTGCCACAGAGAAGATGTGAATTGCAATGAAAGTGATACAAAGATAGAGTTTAAGGGCAACATGTTTCTTTGTTCTCAGTGTCGTGTATGAAATCAAAATGCTAAAGCAGAAATGTGGCTGGTTGCAATAAAGTTAACCAAATTTCTGTCATCAAGAGGAATCATATTCCCTTTTGCTAGTAAACTACTTTTCATTTTACTTCTCCTTTTCTTCACATATCTGCACTATGGATGAGTTATCAAAACATGGCCTTTTGCCTTTAATTATCTAGAAAAAGTGTTTGATTTCACAGAAATCACAGAATATCCTGAGTTGGAAAGGACCCTTATGGATCAGTTATAGAGTGCTATGTTTTCTAAATTATGTGGAAAACAATTTTCCCTCTCTGTCTGTGTGCATACATTTCTACAAATAGTGAATTACATCTGTACGCAGCATCTCTACTTGGGTAACTCCTCTTAGGTAACAACACTGCCATTACCTCCAGATCATGATAAGATGTCATCATCTCCATCTTTCCTTGAAGCTACCAGCCACAGCACAAAATCAAAGCCATAACAAAACAGAACCATCCTACTTATTCTTGGTTTTGTAATATATGGGAGTCATTTGAAATGCAGATGTTGTCTGGAATCCGTGGCAGAAGTTAATATGCAGTCACATAACTCTGGAGTTTGCTTTAAAAGTACTTTAGTCAGTGAGAAGCTTGAACCTTGTCTGTACTCGTGATTTTTTAAAAAAAAAACATTATTACTAGATTCTTCCCTTTTCATATTATGAACTTTCAGTGCTGTGGAATTAGTGCTGAGATTAAGGAAAATGTTAATGTGTAGAGCATTTTCACAGATGCACAGCTGGGGAGAAAAGGAAACCTTTGAGCAAAGGAGCTACTGGCTGACAGCACAGAGCAGAAGTGTGAGCTAAGGCCGTGAATACCAAATAGCACAAGTATGAGTGTTCATTACCTCCGAGTTCTACCTTTTTTTTTAATTTTATTTTTACCATGTATCCTCTCACTTTGCAATCACCTCATGATCTTTTGACTGACAGAAGTCAATCTCTATACCACGATGCTGGATTATTTTATTATGGAGAATTATTTGATAACAGCATATGTTTTATCTCTACTTATCTCCACTTTAGGTGATCTCAGTGAGAAGCCAGCAAAACTCAAAGGAACTTGAAGAAAACACATAGGTAAGTTTTGAAGGAGAATGAAAGTAAACTAAAAATGCTCCTTTGAGGAATATGAATTTATTAATACCTTTCTTCTAATTTAAAACCTGAGACATGACTGTGATGTCATGATCAGTGGATGCATAGAGTGTCTTAGGATTGTGCGAGTGGTAGAAACAAGACTGTACTTTGATTTTCTATAAGAGAATGCAAAATTAGAGACTGTAAGACAGAGAATGGTGTTCTAAGATCTGTTGTCTATAGACTGATGAAGACTGCAAAAGAAAAACAACCCACATTACTGAGCTGAATTATATTTCTGTGACATTTTTGAGGAATGAGTGAAGATTTTTTTTTCAGTTCAGTTCCCAAATTCACTGTAAGCACATGTTTGCCAACATGTCAGTGCTGTCTCAGCTCTCTGTGTCAGCTACTTTTCTTCTGAGAGCTGTGTCTGATATTCTTCCTTTTCATTACCCTTCATCCCCTGGTAAATAAAACTCTAGATTTCTGAGCTTGATAGGCCACAAGTTCAATAGCAAACAACCTACTGGTCAATATAGTGAGCTATGACAGGCTGAACAGTAACATCACATCAGTAAAGGAGTTCTGTTTTTTCCCTAACCCAAAGGCAATCATAAAATTAAATTCAGCAATTTCTTGCAAGAATGATAACACTGAGATTTTGGTTTTTTGTTTGCATGTTTATTTGTTTCCAGACTATTAATCACAATTTGTATTCTATCACCAGTGTATTTTCCATCTTGGTTGGATATTACAAGTACAGTAACTCAAAGTTTATATTTCTGTAACTTGAAAAGAACTTGCTCTATGCTTTCAAATGTAGGAAAAGCATTGATTTGGCATATACATACCAAATATACCAGTGACACCAAAGGGGTTTTTGCTTTTTGCTTTTTGGATTTTCACATTTTGTAGATTTCAGGAACAAATGTTGATTTAATGTGCTAGTATTCTGGCAGCCTCAGTTCATTGTTTATACATCCTAACCCCTACCACAGATCAGTAGTTCAAATTCTTTTAGTTGTTTAGACTCTCATCAAGGTAGAATGCAGACGACTATCAGAAGGCCTGCAGAACAAAACATAAACACAGGGCAAAGTGACCCAGAAGTCAGAACTGGAAGAACTCCAAGAGACCTTTGTGTGCTGAAGAAGATGATGAAGACAGAGGGTCTCAATGACCTCAACCCCAAATCCTGGGGGGTGGAACAGGGATTGGAACCGGGGCTGGACCAAGAGATGTGCAAAGTAATTATTGGAGGGTTCATATTATAAAAGCCATGGAAACTAGAACTGGAGAGCACGTGCATGTCACCATGTATTCCTGTGGACCTTAGGCCTGATATTAAAGGGCCTTTACTTTTTATCTTATCCTACACTAACTTGGCTCAGAGTCTTGCTTTGTTGGGGGGGGGCTCCTACGGCATCACCAGAGTTTCATAAATTGCTAAAAAGTTTCTTTATTCTCTGCTGCACTCCCTTCCTCTGCCTAACCACCATGCTGGCAGCAGGGCTGACTGTGTTCTTATGACATAATGGGTTTGGGTTTTTTTCAGTTTGCTGTCAGGAGAAATAAAACACAGAAGGAAATACTGGCTGCTGAAATTACTTTGGTGGGACTGTCTAGTAGTTACTTCTATGGATTTGTATGTTTTTATGTCAAGAATTTTTGAAAATAATAGTGAAAATGAGAAGTTACCTCATATATCATGATTTTATGAAGTGCCCTCATTCAGCTCCTCTGAGATTCATCCCTTGTTCCCCGTGATCCTGCTGGGCAGTGTGTGGGTTACCCTGTGTAGCTCTCCAAAGAGCACACACTGAAAAATGATCCCACAGGCAGCAGTGACATCAGCCTTAGGTACAAGCAACCACCCATAACAATCCCTATTAAGTTCATCAGACATTTCAGTCTGTTTATGACGTTTCCAAAGATTTAACTAGAAAAAATTAGAAGTGTTAAACAGAAAACATAGTGTATTTAGTCACTACACTTTCTGAAGTCATATAATACAAGGTTAAATTTAAAAGATGAAGCTGCAGTAGAAAGGAATTGTGGAAAAAGATGAGAAATTTCCCTTTGTTCATGTGTTCTGGCTGTATAGCTACCATGTGCCTGTGTACACACTTCCTAAAAGGACATTTTTTCTTTGAGACCTTGAACTTTTTTCTCTCAAGCAGCAGAACACTTGGGAAACGCCAGCTAATAGAGAATGCAGCCACACGTCTCCTCCTATGTACTGCTACCAGGACCACATTAAGCTCATCCTTTGCTCTTTACAATTGCTTCCCACAGAATATCAAATCAAATTCAAGGTCTCGGCACTTATTTGCAGTGCTTGGATACCCAAGGCTATATCCAGAGTGCCGAGCACAAAGCACAGGGGAGCTTTCATGTCCTGAAAAGACCCTGCATCCACACTGTCAAAAGATCAGGACGTGCAGAAAATCCCACTTACCATTCTGTTTAGGTTTCCATAGGAAAGGTGAGGAGGAGTAGAAAGCAGTTGCCTCAGATGAGACACAAAGCAATGCAAGGGGCATAACTATGTGCAGACACAGGACTAAAATTCTTTCTGATAGATATCTTATTCTGTAGCTAGGTAAGGTACCTGATAGACAACTTATTTCAGCCTGACCATTATCAAGAACAGTGTGGCCAGTAAGACCAGAGCAATTATTTATGGGTTTATACACTCTCAGAAACCCTTCTGATACTTTCCCTGTGTGTGGGAGGGGTGATGTCTTTGTACAGCCATACTGGTGTGTAGAACTGGGTCAGAGGCTGGAGGTGCTGGTTTTTTGCACAGTCATTGAGGTTGGGGGGTGCTTCAGAGTCATCCCTGCTAAGAGTGAAGCCTTCTGTGGGGTGGTGGTGGGTGTGCACACAGAGGGCCCCCTTTGACAGGCCTGGTTCATAGGAGATAAGCATCACATACCCAGAGACTGGTCCCTGGCCTCCACAAAGCTAAGAGTTTCTGGGGTATTGCCTCCTTCCCTTAGACTTTATCTTCAAAATTTTAAGGCAATTTAAAAATCCAATTCCTCACAAGGTGCTGGAGGGAGTCCAGAGACCTGCAATGGCGTTGGTGAAGGGTCTGGAGAGTAAGTTGTATGTGGAGCAGCTGAGGAGCTGGGAGAAAATGATAATCAGGGAAGACCTTATTGGTCTCTACAACTACCTGAAAGGATGTTGTAGACAGGTGGAGCCAGTTTCTTCTCCCAGGTAACTAGTGACAGGACAAGAGGAAACGAACTCAAGCTGTACCAGGGAGGGTCATGTTGGGCATCAGGAAGAATTTCTTCACTGAAAGGGTAGTTAAGCATTGGAACAGACTGCACAGGGAAGTGGTGGAGTCACCAACCCTGGAAGACACTGCTGTACATGGCACTTGGTGCCATAGTTCGCTTGACAAAGTGGTGTTCGGTCAAAGGTTGAACTCAATCTTGAAGGTCTTTTCCACCCTTAATGATTTTATGATTCTAAAGACCACATAACTAACTCCCCCATAAACTAAGGAACATCACAAAATTTACAGCCTAATACAAAAGACAAAATTCCACGCTGTCTTTTATACAACTGTTGATAGAAATAAATGTTTATCAAAGAAAAAAGAAAAAGAAAAAAGTAAATGTATAACCACAAAATAGTCCTCTTGGAACTACTACATGATTAAATGATGTAGTTGAGGTTACCTTTCTCTGCAGTGTGCAGAGCTCATTATATTTCCCATATTTCCAAAATGTTTTCTCATAATAGACTACATAACAGACTCTTTTTATAACTGCAGTCTAATTATTCCTGATTCCTGATTATTCCTAATTTAATTAAAATTATTCAATTTTAATTAAAAATATTTAAAATTACTTCATAATAAAAAGTGACAAGGACTTGTACTTTTCAGCTCTCAAATTTTTAACACTCTTCTGACTCAAAGAAGTAACACAGATAGCACAATTTAAAATGCATTTTAGAAAGTACTCATTCCTAAAATGCATTGTGAAAAAAATTTCAGATTCCTAACCTGCATTTTAGAAGAGCTTTCATAATTGTGACCTGTAATATCCAAGTCAAGAGATTCTGAATTTTGTGAGGAGTTCCACTAAACTCGGTCAAAGCTACTTGTGTGAATGAAAAAAATAGAGTTGGACTTTTAAATCTGTTTGCAATTTTTCTGCTTTTCTCTTGGTAATATTTGAAATAGCTCTGATTTTAAGGGTGAACATTTTTTTCTGCTGAACTGAATATCAAAGCTTAATGAAAGTGATTAAAACCAGATGCATAGAAATTAAATGCAACTGTGAATTTTGAAAGAAAAAAATACAATCAGAAAGAAGTTTGGGGGTTTGAAAAGTTGTGTTTAAATTTACAATACTAATTAGGGCAGATAATCATTCCTGGCACTGGAATTGGGAGTTCTTCAGATGATTGCAAAATTGGGCTAGAAATGTCTCTCTTGGACAACTTGAAAATAGGCTAAGTACCAATACTTTGTGATTCTCTCTTTTTCCCTTTGTAATAATGAAAGAATGGAGTTCTTGAATCTTTTTCTAAGTGCTGTTGCCGTGAATGACCCTTCCCCCAAAAACAGGACTCTGAGCCACGTTAGTGCAGGGTAAGATAAAAAGTAAAGGTCCTTTAATAACACAGGGCCTACAGCCCACAGGAATACAGGATGACATCCATGTGTCCCAGTTCTTGTTTCCATGGCTTTTATAATAAGATCCCTCCAATCATTGCTTTACACATTTCTCAGTCCAGCCCCAGTCCCACCCCTGGTCCAACCCCTGGAATTGGGTCTGGGGTCGTCAGGACCCTCTGTCTTCATCAGCTCTTCCTCCTCAGGCACACAAAGGTCTCTTGGAGTTCATCCAGTTCTGGCTTTTGGGTCACTCTGACCTGTGTTTATGTTTCATTCTGTGGGCCTTCTGATATCCTTCAGCTCTACCTTGGAAAGGAGTCTGAACAAGATTAATTAACTAAAGGAATTTGAGCTCCCTGTTCTGGGACAGGGGTAGTGATAGAAAGGCATTAAACTTAAACTGTTAGAAATATTAACCCTCTAAAAATCTACAGCTACTGTGTTCCTAAAATCTACAAAATGTGAAAATCAGAACAAAAACCCTTTCGGCATCAGTGCAAAGAAGTTTCTTCATGCAGATGTTGGGGTGAAGCATTAATTTTGCAAAAGATCACCCAGTGGGGTAACAAGAAAGTGGTGATTTGAATGAATTATGAAATGCAAACTTTTTCAATGCCATTTTTCAGTTGATCATGTTTGTTTTGTGAGAAACCAAAAATTAAGAAAACTACATAATTAGAATGAAGGATGACCATTTTTCTTTCTGTTTCCAAATGAAATATTGTAAGGACTGGTTACAGAGCTGCAGCCCGACAATATGATACACACTGTCACTTGTGGACCACTTAAAACTGTAGCACAGCCAGCACACCTTTTAGCAGATTCCTCCTTGGTTTGACTTCCTTTGAAGTCATAGATCCATTCACAAACTTTTGTTTCTCTAATTGTAATGTCATGAGAAGTAGCAGATGTTTTCTTCCATTTGGAGCTGACTGGAACTGTGTCCACCCCAGAGCAGATCCTGGTCTCTTCTCACAAAGGCCACATTTGCAGCTCTCCTGCTGCCTTCACCTTGCCACCTACACCTGGTACACTCCTGCAGTTTTGCTTTGTAAAACAACAAAATCTTTTAAAACTTACTGAAGGCATTTTCACCTCCAGCATCACAGCGTTATGTGATTGGGCAATGCAAGTTGTAGAGCAATTAAGATTCTGGGAAACTAACAATAAATAATTTAATAAAACAATCCTTTCTCTGCTTACTCTTTTTTTTTGTTTGGTTTGGTTTCATTTCTGTAAATTTGCCATTTGAAAAGTTAAATGTATAAAGCAGTTCGACCTTTAATGCTGAATGCCTCAAGCAAGAAGAGTTTCATCAGCAGCCATGCTATTTCAAGCCTATTTATACATATAGACAGGTTTCAAATTTCATTTCATCATAAACTGTTGAGCAAACATTTCTCCATGCATTTTCTCTTGTTTTCCTTCAATCGTCTGTCTGCAAAGTTTCTTTTTTCCATTGCTGAAAGCTCCAGAACAAATCAAGTTCCTCCCTGAATATGAACAGGATAAACATCCCTTCCATCCCTTGCCAATACTCTACACTGTGGACAACTACCACAAATTCTGTTTTATCTTTATGTAGGGTTTGAAATTTGTCCAAAAAGCCTCTGTTTAACAGCTGCACAGAAGTTTGTATTTCCCTCTCTTTGGGGAGATGTGATTCCTGCTGAATGTAGCTGCTTAACCCAGTAGGGACTGCAGCAAAATCAGTGCGAGTCCCTTCTCTCTGGGATTAGTGCCTGCCTTTAGAGGTGGGGGATTAGGGAAACTCCTTAATTAAATTCTGAGTGCTCATATCCAACCCAATGCTTGGCTTACAGAGTACCTCTGATTAGCTAACTTCCCAAAATGCTTAAAGAAACCCCAAAATCAAAAGCATACAGGAGAGGGACTATGACAGAGAGAGAATAAAGGTAAGATCATGTTTGCTGCCAGTTGTCTCTAGCAACTGTGTTCAGTGATAATATTAAGATGAACAAAAGCTAGAAATGAGTTAATGTAAAATTAACATAACTTCTGACATCAGTAAAGGTCATCAAAAGCCTGTGAGATTTGTAGTATTTCAATCCCACCTATCTCCTTATCACTAAAAATGCCAGGGGGAAGTTTGTAGCTATATCATATTCCCTACCAGTAGCTTTCAAAGTGCTGTTAACAGTCCTCAGAACTTTTAAATCTTTACTTTCCTTAATATGAAAAATGCATTTTCCCCTATTTGCAGATACACCTATTGAAAAAAAAAAAGAAATTTAAATATTCAGATCCTATTAACAGCATTCACTCTTTTTGCTAAGCCTGAAATCACTATCATCAGGTAAGTCAGCTAATATTTAAACACAAGGGACAAAAACTAGAACAGCAGAAGTAAAATGTAATACCATAACTCTGCCATTTTTTTCAGTTCTCAGATTAGTATATGTTTTTTCATAGAAAGATATCCTTACATTATTTCTGTTATAAATTCTGTTTGTAGACAAGAATATAAAACAGCACTGAGGACAGAAATGCTGGTGATAGCCAACAATTGCCTTCCATAACAATTTACTCAGTGAAAAGCATCTCCTAGGAAGCCATTGCATAATTAGATTGAATAACAAAAATAGACAGATATTTCAATGCATATGCTATGAGAGAATAGATAATATTATACAGCAAAGTTTGGTTATTATCTTGTCTTTGCTAGATTTTTACTTTGACATATTTTAACAAGGACTATAACTTAGAGCTTTTTCTATTAAAATAAAGCATTATAAAACCATTAAGTGAAGCACACCCTGTTTTCAGAAAATAGGATTGCAAATCTTGAGTTTTGTCATGAAATTGAGATGCCTATAACATTTTTTGAAAACTTAACATGTTGCCAAAGAAAGTCACAGAGTCATGGAATATCCTTTGTAAGAGTGTTTTAAATAAAATGCTTTCATTAACACAATATTTTAAAAAAATTTCCTCCTAAAATTATACAGAAATTTTAAAATTTCATTGTAGGGAAGGTGAACAACTTTTTTTTTTGAAAATATATGTTGGTTAAGTAGAGGTGAGAAGGATCACCTAAATAAAAAATTCAGAACCATCTTCAGGAGGATTAAGCACCTGCATCAAAAGCTAAAAACAAACCCATATGCCCAGCTAATCTCTGGATTCTCGTCTTTGAGCTCTTTGTTTATAATATACATGAGATGATAATGGCAGCACAAGAAAACATCAGTGCTGAATGTATCAGTGTTTATCCAGGCACAGTGTACACAAGGCAGATGTTGGACCAGCTCCTGCTCAGTGAAATCTGTCTAATAGTTTGGTTGTTCTTCTCTACTCATTTGAAATGGCCATGAGGGAGGGAAAGGAACTACTCACACACTTGCTTGGGAGGTTACTAGACCCAGTCTGAGACAACACCATGGCAACACTAACTTTGAGCATGTCTCAGACTTTGGTAAATAGTGAAGATAAAAAAGAATTTATGAAAAGTGGGGTTATAACATAGTTTTACAAATAGCTAGTGCTTGCTGTTACAAACAGGATAGGCAGAATTTGGGAAGAGAATACAGGAGATCATGTTGTCTTATGGATTTCCATCTCAAACTGAGATCAATGATGTGCAGATGAACAGGGTCAGTGAAAGCAAAGAGAAGATGAAGGAAACAAAAGTAAAAATTTAAAAACAAAAGCCTCAGAAACTCTACTAAGGAAAAAACTAAGGAAAAACTGCTGCTCATTGCCACTTCAGGTATAAGTAGGAAAAAAACAGTGTTGGAGAATAATAGACAGGAAAGAGAAAATTGTGTCAAGGAAACAATCAGTAGACTAAAAAAGCAGCAGAAAACAGTATAAAGGGCAAGGGAAGGAAAAGAGGGATCAGACTGGCCTTCTGAGTTTGATGTAACTTTGAGTGAATAGCACTGTGTTTGTCTGGAGTAGGGTGCACAGCAGGCTTTGGGGCATTTCTAGACTATCTATAGTGTTCCACATAAAGTTAATGTGGCATTCAAGAATAACCCTTTGAAGCAAAAATACCACTTTATGCCAGTTAAATTATCACAGGTCAGTGAGCAACTGACAACCAACCACTAGTTTTCTATTCTTAACATAAAAGAAGCATTTAATTCTCTGACAACTTCCCTGTGATTTGCCCTAGGTATAAAAAAACATATCATGTAACTGTCAATTGTTAAATTTTACCTCTGAAAGTATAGGCAAAATAATCAAGGTCAATCAATATAAGCACTGTGCTATCTCTTCTACTTTACCTCCAAAAGTACCTTTCTACAGAAAAGAGAGAAAGTGTGCTACCAAAAAGGTTCAAGTACAGGCTATCTGACACTCTGATGGTTTGTAACACCCTGGAAAAAAAACCCAAAAACCTGTTCATTTTTACTTAAGTGGTAAGTGAGAGACAGAGGGAGAATGTGAGCTCTACTGAGCAGTCAGTTGTTGCATGGAATTATTATGGAAATTATTTTAAGAGAAAGGTGAAAGCATCAATGAAGCTGTTTCAAGACATGCAGAACTACAAAAGAGGGCTTTGTTTTCCAGAGGCAGTTTTATTTCACTGTTCTATTTCTGCTCTTAGCAGATGGTGTTTGCTTCTCCAAGCTCCAGAGAGCCAAAAGTAAAAATAATATCATCCAGGAGTAGTGCTTCAATAGAATTTTTAGAAGCTTGTTTTTCTTTCACCTGCATCTTTCCTTATTTGTCTGAACTCATTGTCAGTTTTCAGTTGTTACCAGTACATTCCTACTACTGGTCTAATGTTAATATGGAATTTTCTTTATGAAAACTGACCTAGAAAGTATTAAGTCACTTCTGACATGTTCACTGGTAGGTCTGAACTGTGTTTTCAGGAGTTTAGCAAGAAATCTGACTTGAAAACTGAGAAAGCAATTTAATTTCTGCTGCCTTACTTACCTTCCCACTGTTTTACTGCAAAGCTACATTCATTTCCATTCTTCCTTCTTATTAATAAAATGTTCCATTGCTTACGTATCTTACAAATGGATAGATGAGAGTGTGAGTTATATGAGTACTGCTGGTTGGTGGTAGTTGAAAGAAATAAAAAATGGAGAAAGGACAGATTATTTAAAACAAATATGGTATAAGTACAATTTTGATAACAAAACTGTTTTAAAACTAGATATTTTCTAGTTTCTTTCCAACAGAAGCACCCATGTCTTCCCCCACTGTTTTAGCATTGTTTATGTTAGTATATTGCTTGTATTATGAATTAATACATAATGCAATGGTTATTCATTAAACACTAATTTTTCAAAATATCCTAGTGTATTATGATTACATTACTGCTCCAGTAGTACCCTAACAAAGACTACATAAGTTTCCAATAATAGCAACTCAGTGAATTTGGAAAACAGATCTATAAGTAGGAAAAGACTAGTCAGTGGAGGTCAGAGGAATGGTTCACAGGTCAGCAACATAAGAGCATGAAGAGGGTTATTGAAGCCAATACTCTCAGCCAGAAGCATCCAAATCGCTGTCAGTCTAAAGTTTCTGCTTCACTGTTTTCACTCTATTACTGCTCTAGCACTGAAGAATTTAATAGCATAGGAAAGACCACTTTTATAGTCCCAGAAATGTGATCCTTGGGTGAACACAGCACTCTGCTCGATGAAGAAGTGGGAAACCACGTTCTTTTCAGACCTTGATGTCTCATTTCCCATTGTCTTTTCTAAGGGAAGCACAGTTTTCTTAAAGACAATATAAAACATAAGAGACATCACATAAGCAAAGCTATGCAAAGTGGGGTTTTTTAAAGCCTTCAAAGTGTTTGCTTTAAACAGCAACTTAGTCCCTTGCATCATGGTACTGCAATTAAAATGAGGAGCACAGAGACCTATTCTCTCGGTTACAGAAGCTCTGGAGGCCTCTGAAATCTTTATGTGCTTGGGGCTGCCTGTTCAGCTTTACTGTAAGGAAATGTTATTTCCATGAATCTCACTGATTTGGCTATCTTTGTCATTGCATTTTTATTATGAGATTAATCTACATCACATGAAGTCTGAGGCAAGTTGAAGCTGGAGGGAGTGAACAGAATTGCCCTGCAAAGCCAGAGCTATTTTCTATCCCTTCTTTTCTTCTGATGCTGATGAATCCCCTGGAAAAAAATGTTATATTTTCACCTCAGTAAGGTTCAGAGCATGATTTTGTGGGATAAGCCAAGAAGCAGTTGCTCCTATAACTCCCAAGTTTCAACCTTTTAGTGTTTAAAAGTGACAAAACTTCAGCATTCCCCAGTGCTGTTTCCAAAGTTAAACATCCAGGAATCAAGTTTTAAATAAGATAAGCCTTTGAGGATACAGACTACTGTTCTTTACCTTGCGAGCTGCTGTTAATGATGGAAAGTAGTTCATGCCCTCTTTTTTCGTATGTACACAGATTATATTATTGTAAAACTCAGGATGGAACATGGGCTAAATTTATCTTCATGTGACAGACTTTGAGGGAGCTGTGCTGTGAGTGAGGGTGCTGGTTTCTGGGCATAATCCCAGGAGATGTGAGGGTAGCTGTGGTCTGCTCCTCCTTCTAACTATGATGGAGTGTTTATTCCTTACAATAAATTGGTCTATCAGAACACAGCTTACCTTTCTAAGGTCAAGGAGCAAGAAATATTTGAAGGTAATAATACTAGAAATGATTATGATTTTCACACTGAATTTTCTATTTTCATACCTGAAAAAGAAAGACAATAAATTCTTCTTTCTCACATCTCTCTGCCTTTGATTATGCCATCACAGTATTGTTGTAGAAGTATTACAAAAAAACAGAAAAAAAAGGTATAGAAGACAAATGTCTAACACATTAACTAATAAACATCCTAACTCACTGAAACTTAAGGCATATTCATTACTTCAAGCATGTTGAACAATTACTTTTTAAAGAATACCAGATATTATGATCATTTCCATACCTCTTCACTTGTCCAATACTCTCCTTGAAAAGTTAAGTCTTATGAGGTGGAAGGAGCTCTGGATCTGAGTGGGGAAAAAAAAATCATCACATATATTTCCAGTCTTTTAGGTTCTGCTCTCTGCTAAGGTCTTAAGAAGATTTATATAAAGCCTACAAGTTGTTCCCAGTTCAGGTCCTTGGCAGAATACTTTAATTTTAAAGCTGCTCATTTTTTTGGCTTATCAGCTGGACTAGGAGGGGAGGAAATGGTGACTCATTTCTTAAACTCCTGCTTCTGCCCTTCCCTGTCAGAATTATATGTAGCTCTGCAGCCTTCTTGAGAGTCATCTGCTTCATTACTTGACAAACCTTATCCTTCCATTCTCTCCAGCTAATCCCCTGTCTTTCTTCTTTCATGTATCCCTAATGCTCTTAGGAACCCTTCTCAACCTCTCAAATCCTGGTAAGAGGTAAAAGTAGCCCATAGTAAGGACCCTATTTTCATATTCATCCTTATTGTTAAGGGTGCCAAACTTTGGAGGTATCATTGCACTGACAGGGTTATTAAGAGTCTTTGAGTGGAATTTTAACTTGCAAAAAGTTTGTTAAAAAAAAAAACTTTAATAAAAATATGAGTGAGAACATTCTAAAACACAAAGAGAAGCAGCCACAAAAAGGTAATTTTTTAATTCACTGCTTTCCACTTGTCAGTGTCTCCAGCATAACATTTTGGTAGTTTATTCCAAACTGATTTATATTGAAAATACTGTTTATCAGCTAAATTTTGGGTTGTTGTTTATTTTACTTTTGTTGGGCTTTTTTTTTTTTTTTTACATTTTCTTTCCTTCACTTGCTCATTTTTTCTGTCGTTCTACACTTACAAAATGCCAGCAGATCAAACTTCCAGATGGGCATCATATGCACTTAATGGGAGACTTATGGTGACCTCATGTGGAAATCTGTGCTGCCATGTAATGAGTCCTACTTTTGACACTGCATGGTATTCTAGTTTTTGGGCATTAACACCGTCATCTCTGGATACAAGAGACACTTTCCAGATTCAAAGAACACTTGAAAAGGTTGGTGTTAGAGGAGTTATCAGAGGTTCCTTTTCCCTTGGTTTTACAGGGTATATTGCTTCCATAACCCTTGGAACAAAAAATGTCTGTGTTGACACTGTTTCTCAGATGACTTTCATGCAAGGCACATTTGAAAAATCAACACCTTTTTTTTATTTTTTTAACTGATATATTAAACCTGGACCTTTTTCTCTCACTCATTTTTCATAGTGCACCAAGAAAGAATGGCAATGCCTCAATCAGGGATCTAAGACTTTTCATATTGACTTTACTGATAGAGAAAGTGCTTCTAAAGGATTGCACAAGGTCTGTCTGGAAACAAATCTGGTCCTGTTGTTAGGACAGATATGAAAAATTGCATAATAAAATATTGTTTTACAATATAAGTCATTAGTTAAAAACTACTTTTATAGTTATAATCTATCATGCCAGAAGCTAAAGGCTTTTTGTTCTACTGGGTAACCCCTCCACAGTGTGATTCTGAGGGTTTCAGCATTCAGTCTCAGCAGTGAATACATTCAGATGCAAAGGACCCTTTAATTTTTAAGCTAATAGCTGCAGTATAAAAACATTCAGAAGACTCAGCAAAATGAGATTTCCAGTCAGAATCCAAAATATTTAATATTTTGGATTGAGCTGGGTATCCAGAATGTGTGATGCGTTGCTTCAACATCACATGTACCTCTTGTATCTTGAAAGAGGTGTTGGTGCAGAAATGTTCCTTTTTACCTCAGTGTGTAGACTCCCATAGTCTGTCAGACTGTTCACTTACAGCCCCTTTTTTAAACATAACTCTCAGGTTAGTGTGGTTTATTTCTTGCAGAATATCATGCAGTTCAGTAGTTTGTCAGTTTTTGAAAAGTAATTGTTCGATTGCCCGTAAGCTGAGAGGGATTTTCTATCTGTCAACATGTCAGTGGATAGTGTGTTGACAATGTACTTTTGAAGTTATGCATGTTCTCAGCTTTTTGTGTTTGCTCTTTCTCAGCAGGCTGATCTTTTAGTAGTTTGCATCTGGTTCTCCCTAGGAACTCTTTTCCTAGAAAAGTGCTGACACAGCAGTTCCATGTCTAAAGAGGTCATGGAGCTGAGCTAAGGGCTGATATGACACCATCGTACTGCCAGACACTGGGAACAGAGCCACAGTACTCACCAGCTGAAAGCAACAATTTCTACAGCATTTATTAGCATACAAAGTTGCATATGCAGGACTGTTACAGAATTTTACCCCTTAAGAAATAGGCACAGAGTTGAGTACATAATACTGCCATTTTAAGAGATGAAAAGTCTTACCCCATAGTTTTATTCTAATCATAGAATGGTTTGGATTAGAGGGGATATTATAAATAGGCTAGTTCTGACCCCCTTGCTGTCGACAGGGGCACATTCCACTTCACCAGATTACTTGGAGCCCCATCCAGCCTGGCCTCAAACACTTCCAGGGATGGGGCATCCACAACTTCTCTGGGCAATCTGTTCCATAATTTATTGCTAGCTCACAATGCTGAATGAGGGTTCCATAAGATATTATGCAGTCTGCCAGCCTGTTGGGCTGCATGAGCAGACTCCAAGGAACTCTAAACTTCTCCTCTCTAAGTGTCTAGCAATTTAGAAAACATTCATATATACGTGTTTAATAAAATAAATGCATGTCTGGACACAGATATGTATCTTTCCCTTTCCTCTTAAAAAAGAAATTGGCCAATCTATTTCAAGAGACATCAGTGTGCTTGTTTCTCCAGCTGCAAAAAAATTTACTTCTCTCTTCTGGAATACTGCCTTTTTTTTTTTTTTTTTTTTTTTTAATGTGTATTTTCTTAAGAGTCCTCTGATTTTCCTGTACTATGCCAGACTCCTCATCAGTCTCCTTAAAGTCAGCAGCTAATACTCCAGCAGCCTTATTAATATAAACAGTCAATATTAGAAAGAACTCTTATCAGGTCACTTGAACACAAATGTTAATGCCCACATATCATTGCTACCTGCCTGAATGCCATATGATAAAACGTATATGACTGAAAATCAAAGAATTTATTCTAAAGTGCCAATGAAATACTGTCAAAGCAATATGCTTTTAGTAGCCTGGGAACTTCAAAAAGAAAATTCAATTGATTTTTTCAAGTTTATCAGACAAAAACCTTGTATCAACATATGTACAACAGACATTGGTTCAGAACTGTAAACAGCCATAGGAAGCTCATAGACCCACCTGGGTAGATGACTCTCTTGTTTGGGTTATCTTATTTGTTTGGAAAAGATAAAGATACTGCAACTCCAAGCCTGACTGAGGAGAAATATGTACCCTACACACATCACATGGGACACAAGCTGCTTTGTTGTAGATAGAGGGAAATCAAGGAAGTGAGATGACTTGAGATGGTAGTAGTTTACGAGTTTCACATGTAACATTCTTTTAGAATCATAGAATCATAGAATCATAGAATGGATTGGGTTGGAAAAGACCTCCAAGATCATCGAGTCCAACCCTTGGTCCAACTCTAGTTCATTTACCAGATCATGGCACTCAGCGCCACGTCCAATCTGTGTTTAAAAATCTCCAGGGATGGGGAATCTACCCCCTCTCTGGGCAGCCCATTCCAATGCCTGATTACTCTCTCTGGAAAGAACTTTTTTCTGATATCCAACTTAAATTTCCCCTGGCAGAGCTTGAGCCCATCGTGCCCCCTTGTCCTATTGCTGAGTGCCTGGGAGAAGAGACCAGCCCCCACCTGGCCATAACTTCCCTTCAGGTAGTTCTAGACAGTGATGAGGTCACCTCTGAGCCTCCTCTTCTCCAGGCTGAACACCCCCAGCTCCCTCAGCCTCTCCCCATAGGACTTGTGCTCCAGTCCCTTCACCAGCCTTGTTGCTCTTCTCTGGACCCGCTCCATTTACGTGCTACAGAGGAAATATACTGTGCTTTGTTATACACTGTGACACCAGTATGTATCTGGGTATATATATAACACTATAAATTAGTTCTTATGCTAAATACATAGTTAAAGGAGCTTTCAGTTTGATCCTACTTTAAATATACAAACACAGAGCTCAGAAACCTTAGTGTTCAATCTGTAGCATACAGGAACAGGGATGCACACATGATGGCATCATGGGAGACATGAATTAAGAAACAGTGGCTGTTGCAGTCTTTGAAGTTTCTACTTGCTCAGCATCAATGTAGCAGATGATCCATAACAACCTATCTTTCATCAATAGCAACATCCTTCACCTTTGCCTCCAGAAAAAGAGTTGTGTCTGCTTAGCATTACAAAATCCATGGAGAAAGACTGCTTGTATCACTTTCTGGAAGACCAACGTTAGATGCCAAATTTGTCACATACCTTTCCATGTCAGATATCTTGGAGAAAGGACTATGTTTTCCCTGATGTTTTGTACTGCAGCAAAGTGATAATGGATGAGAAATTAAAATATTAACAAACTTAGATGCAACCTCAAAGTACTCTTTTATCATCTGGTAAGGGTTTTGAAACCTGCTGGATCAGAAGGTATAAAAAATTATTTTAATTTGGATAGGTACGCCCTCACCTAATTGGAACTGCCAGTAGGGATTAATTGGGGGGGGGGGGGGGGGGGGGAATAAAACAAGGAGGGAAAACACAGATCTCCATTCAGGGCTAAGAAGAAGTCACTTTCCAAGCATCAAAGAAAGAAAGGCTTGTTCAGTAGGAAACCTAAAGTAGCAGTGTTGCAGACTAGGACCTAGTGAGACTGCACACACCAATATGATGTCCAAGCAAATCCCAAGTTTATTCAAAAACACAGGTATATATATGACCTCATGTGACCCCGCCCCAGGTGTGGTGGTCTGACCCCAATTGGTTGAGGCTGGAAACATGTCCTTTTAAGGTGAAAATGAAACCTGTAAGGTGGTCCTCCAGACCCACCTGAATCAGGGCTGCAACGTAGCAGTAACTCCCCCTAACATAACTGAGAAATAAGGGTGGAGAGGAGTGTTCTCCCTCCCTCTGCAGCAGCAGTCAGAGTTAATCTTATCACTGATTGCTCAACTCAGGGAAGCACAGAGCAGCACTAACCACCTTTCCTCTCTATGGGGAAATATAAAACTGCCACAGCAGGATTTCTCCTTATACTCCTTGTGGTATGGTGAGATTCCACTCCCATTCCTACCCCATATGTCTTACATAATAAAAGAAATTCCACTCCAGATCAAAAATCATCCTCAGCTGCACTCCCCCCCACCTCCCCCCAAAAAGCTTCCATGGTCTTTCTAGTGTTTGGAATGGTAGCCAGTATTCAGTACCACTTTACAAGCACAAGAGTTTTCCATTTTGCTTCAACAGCCTATGGGGAACCAGTGTTATGCCACCATTGCGTTATGTTTGAAATAAGATCTACTCTAAGCCTATTTCCTGGTAAGGCATTTAATCTAGCTGTATCTTGGTATAATCAAATAAGCATCTCTCTTTTCCCGGGGAGGACAGGAAGTGTCTTTTTTGAACTGTGAGTGCATCTGCAGCCTGTGAACACTTTGCCATTTTGCTTGCACCTTGATACAGTGTTTGCAGTGAGTGCATTGGCCTTCATCATGTTTTGGGAGAGGATCATCACTCAGGTGCACTCACTAATGTCTCTCTGGAATTGATGACAAGCCCTGTGTGGTCAAACTTAATGAGTCAATTAGAGTTTCTGAACAGGCAGCAGACTTCTGAGATGCAGGAACTTGGCCCTGTGTCGTTACAATTTGGTTGAAAATAGCCTCTGATGCAAAGTCATTTGTTTTCAGATTTGTGTAGCAGTGCTCCTGACAGCTTTCTCATGCCTTCTTCGGAAATGCCTTGACGTAGAGGGATCTATGCCACTTGATAAGGTGGTGAACTGTAGTTTATCAGCAGCAGTTTCTACAGAAACATTACCTCTTTCCTCTGATTTTCGTTACTGCTTTGGGTAGAGAAGGGCTGATCAAAGGTCTGGCATGGCAGTCATTGGCCATACAGACAGTTGGGATAAGTCAGTACAAAGAAGTGTTGGAGGCAATGAAAATGTGTTTTGATAACAGAATTCTGAAAATATGACATTAATCACTGCAGCTTCATTGACAGCAGCACAAGATCTTGGACATGCTCTGGTTTCTTTAGTGCTTGTGCTTACACTAATTACTAAAATGTATGTCTTTGTTTTTTGCAGGGAAGCTTATTAATTGGAAAAGAAACAACACACATTGAAGTCAGAAATTATAAGTGGTGATTTACCTCTTTATCTAGTCTTCTTTATTTTAAAAGAGAATTCACTCTTTCATCTTTGGAAGCAAAAATTAAATTACTGAGTAAATTTAGGAGTTTTCATCTTTACTGACACCTCAAATCATGACTTATCAAAGATTTTGTGGCAAACTTAACTAGCCTTTCATCAAGGCAAAGTCCAGACTACAGAGCTACACTTAATGCATAGGATTAATGTTGCATGCTGTTTGTCAGGAGAGGAACACCATTTCTTTTTACCAGCTACCATTATGATACTGAACTGCAGCTAACAGGCTAATGGACAAAAACATAACCCTTACTCCTTGGCTGAATTTGTTGCTTAATCCTACCTAAATAAACAACTCAACAGCCTCTTTTTTTTTTTTTTTTAGTGATCATTAGATCCACAGAAAGCTGCTGTTTAATTGGAATTCTTGAAGCTATTATTTGTCTAGGGAATTTAAGGAATTCCTCAGGAGCCTGTTAAAAGCCACCAGGGCAGGGCTTTGACTTCATTGAAGTGAGGCATCAGCCAGCCAGTAAACAGGACCAAAACCAGCAGTGAGAAAGACATGAAAGCAGCCAAAAAAGCACTCTCAACTGGAGAAAAAAAAGACTACAAAAATGTTTTTAATTAAAATAGAGAGCACCTTGTACTGGGGAAAAATGTCTTCTGGTTTTGCTTCTTCTTCTGTCTGTCTGACTTCTACAGTTGAGACAGTGACAAATGGTTGCACCTACTTTTCCTGTAGCAGAAAGGAGAACTACATTAAAGAGGCCCCTCATCAATTTGTTTGTCTAAAAGATACTGCACAAGAACTGAATTTTGGTTAATGGTTTGGGTCAGAAGAGGAGGAGCAAGATATATTCACAACCTGCATGCTGCTGTGGCTCAGAGATACCCATAAAGTACCATCTAGGGTAATGACATGCTGTTTCCCTGCTCCTAATTAATTGTGAGGAGAAAGGTATGCATTCGGTAACAAATTCCTTTCATAGCACTTTGTTGGTTTTTTGGGGACAAATTATAGTAATCTTGCAGGTCCTGTGAAAGGGAAAGTAAAAAAACCCCTATGTTTAACAAACAAAAATGTATTTTTCAGCAACACTGAGCCAATAGTTTCAGGTTTCCAGAGCTTTCATGTCCCCAGGTCTCTTTGAACTTTAATGAATGGATACAGAGCAGGAAGACTGGGAATTAACCAATTTGGAGAACCTCGGAGCTTCAGACTCAGGCCAGAGAGAAAAGAAAGAAGTTTTGCAAGTCTCTGAGTGGAAATTCAGAGCACCTTAGTGACAGCTGAACATAGTGGGTGCTTGAACACCATCACAGCCTCTCAGGCTCTGGTTGTGGATTGTTCTGGAGGGTACTTGCTCCATTTAAGAACCAGCAGATGAGAACTGCCTGCTGAAGCCTTGCTAAGGCAAAACACAGTTTCACACTTGATTCAGGGTGTATTCACCTTCCTTTGTCCAACTTCTGCTGAGATTTCAGTTTGGAAATCCAAAGGCCAAATGAATATCAGGCTTATTGAAGATTAATATGCTAAGTGAAGTGGGCCCAGGGTGTCTTTTAACATGTGTCTGCCAAATGCTTACTGAAATATTTCAAAGCAATGAACAGTTTGTCCCTAACTCAAGTGATTTTTAATGCTGAACAAACACATATGGATTCCCTGTCTTACATTTCAGGTTTAGTCACACATGAATTTAAGCTTCCAGCCCTAGGTAATTGCCAATACATGAAAATGTATTTCCTTTCATTTCCTTTACTCATTTCTTTGTGAAATGGCATTTGAAATATCTTTATTTCTTTTTTATTTCTTTCCTAAGGACATATTTATTCGAGGGGAGACTAGTGGATACAAAACCAGTCCCAACAAATATGACTGTTGACTGCAGCTGGTGTACCTATTTCTTAATCAGTACTTGTTGGACCACCTATATTCTCTTCTTCACACTTTACCTGGATCACCTTTCTGGGTGGAACACACTCTTTTGTTGTTGTTGTTTTCTTTTATCTTTAAGAACAATACACTCCCCACACACCCCCCTCCCTCCTCCCCCCCGAGAACAGGATAGGTTTTCTTTTTAATTTAAAAATATAATCTGAATTTTGAAAAATACAGCAAAATTCAGTGAGATGACTATGTTAGCAATACACTAAGACTTATTAGACAGTCCAGGTTACATATGTGCAGGTATGCAGAATTCTTCAAGACAACATACAATTCTGCTTATAAAACTCTTTTAGAAGGCAAACCTGTTCCTGTACACGTTTACTATTATTCTTATTTTTTCTTTTTTTGCTTGAAAATTACACTGATTACCAACAAAATCTTTGCTGAGTAATGGAGGCAAAGGTTTCATACACCTCTATTCTGTAAATGCTTGCAGAAAAGGCCCAATCTTTTACATCAATAAAAGGGCTGTTCCAGTTCTGCTTTGCCACAGAGCAGCTCTCAGAGGATCAGTCCCTGACACGTGCCAGTCTGCTCCTTCCTTAACCACAAGCACAGGTCTTCTCTCATGAATGTCATCTATGATGTTATAAAGAAAACTAAGTTAAAATTGCATTTCTCTTCCTGTGGCAGCAAAGGGGCTGGGGAGGAGAGGTTTTGTTGAATCAGCCTGACAGTCATTCCATGAAAAGTTGGGCTTTGCTTATAAATATCCCCCTCAATTAAAAAATGCTTATATTTCTAGAAGACATGAGATGATCAAGAGCACTGTCATAATTTAAAGCCTTTCCAGGTGTTTCAAGGTAGCTGAACCTTGCACTCTTCCCTGCTGTCTTCAGGATTCCACCCTGTGTGCTCCTGCAGCCTGAAGACCTGAGCAACATTCTGCTCTGATACTTAGGATGTTTTTTTTGTTGGGTTTTGCACTTGCATTTTTATTTGGGGTTTTTGTTGTTTGGGTTTGTTTTTTTTTAAGACAGTGGGAGCATAAAAACTGGCAAAGGCATTTGCCTCTGAAAAAAATGAAAAGAGGGTAATATGAATTCTAATATGAAAAAATATTTAAGTTTTTCAAATCTGATTTTGCTCTAGTACCAAGTAATACACACACACACACACACACATACTCCAAGTCCCCAGTTTTGAAATTAGCTGAAGAACCCATTCACAGCTTTTTAAAAGCCAAAATAAAACCATTTTAGGTTGATTGAACCTTTTCACTTCCAATAAATCAAAATGTGCACTTATTTTTAAATGTTACTCTGTAAACTAAATTGAAAGAAAGGTCAATTTGACCAAAATACTTATTTTTGTAGCACCTTTAAGATGAAGCCAAAACACAATTTTTCAACACTATTGGGAAAAATATAGAAGGAATCATGAAGAATGGTTTCATTGTACTCTATTAATATGTTTGTCAGCTGAAGAAGTAAAAAATATTCCTAAGAAATAGAGTTTAGTATAGTTTTTATTCATAAGTGTTTATTTTTTTACTGTATAATTTTCTATTTATACTGAGTAGGGACTGCTCTGAATTACTCTTTAGATAGCACCAGGTGTGTTAGAACAGCCTAGATACCTTTCAGTGTCTGCTTTGGGAGGAATCGATCAGGGGTGGTGAGCTCCAGCCTAGCTCTTCATTTGTCTTTCATTTAATGTCAACTCCTGCTTTTCTGACACAGGGATACTATTTCAAAATCAATCTTTCCTGGAGCTTTAAAATATCTTCTTCACTGGTGAACTTATATTTGCTCCTCAGAGATAGGAACACAAGTTGTAGAATGCTTCTGAGACCCAGCATATCTGTTTGCATGTGTAATACATTGGCCAGTTGAAGATAGATCTTTGTTGACATTAGGTAACAAATTACCCTTAACTGAAGATTTTAAAGACATCTGTATATGCATTTAATGACAGGAATGTGACAACTTTCCTTTGGTCTGATGTCTTTATCACGATTTCTAGTGATAATGCATCAGGGCTTATTTTTAGAAGTTACTGTTTAATTTCAGCCTGACAACATAATGGTGTTCACAGAACATCTCTCAGGGCTGCTGAACCAGCAAAGTCAACACTTGATACGATATATGTGCTTAAGCCTGAGGGTGCATAATAAACATGAGAGTTTCATGCACTGAAAAATAATCATTGGGTACACCGTGCCTAAAGTGCAAGCTAGAAACTGCAAGCTAGGAACATGTTTACTTTAGGGCTATTTTCACAAAGTATAACACAGAATATAGTGTAATAAAGTCATTATTACACAAATTTTAGATTTACTTTTAAGAATAAAATATTTACATTCATTTTCACAGTCTTTTTTTTTCCTTTCCTTCTCTCCTCCACCTGATTTAATACAGCAGACTTGATTATGGCTGGAAAAAATCCCCACTGCAATTTTCTCTTTGACAAGAATATCATTCTCTTTCTAGCGATGATTCTTTTCCTTATAGCACTTTCAGAGAAATTATGCACATGGGGCACAAAATGCTCTGAAGTAGCAATGAAGTCCTTAAAAACGCAAGAAGAAAACTGTACAAGGTCACATCAGGACATGAGTGATTCCCAGTCCCTGTCCCAGCCTTCATGAAGGTGTGAATTTCCTCCCTCCCAACGCTGCAGAGAACCTGTATGTGTGTGCTGAGGCTGCAGACATGAAGCCTACTCGTGCTCCAAGCCTCTCTTGGGAGCGATGGCACTGTCTGAGTTACCTGTATGAGCATGAATCAGAAGGTGTCTGACAGAAACAAGTCATTCTAAGTGTCACCCATTTCTTTCATCAAGGCACAAATAGCTGAATAGTGTCGCTCTTCTATTTCCTTATTCTCCTTACCAGTATTACCTGCTCCCCAACAATGCTCTTATAGCATCCATACCTGCAGTGTTCCTCTCCATGACTCAATCTGCACACTTCTGCATTCTCTTCATGGTAACTTCCCATTCCCCTCTGATAAAAGATTTTAGTGTTTGCCTCTTCTTTGTTGTCCTTTGATTATTAAGAGCTTAGATCTGGGGACTAACATCCCTTAATTACCATTCACTTACATCTACATTCAAAATATAAATACAGACATATTTCTTCCTAGTGGTTGTCCCTAATACCAATTTATCAGTTTATTGCTCTTCACAACAAGCATTTTATTGAAAAAAATAATTATCTGTTGAACACCTTGAGTTAACTGATAGGACATAAAGGCAACAAATATGCCTTAGAGGCATTTCTAGGGAGGAAGAAGGAGAGCACAAACAATTTGAACAAGTTTGTGTGTTATTTCTTTTGTGTTCACTGGACCATACCAACAAATGCTGTTCAATGACTAAGGGTGAATTCATTTCCTGGGCAAACTCTTGCTGCCAGGAGGAGCAGAAACACAGATTGCCTGACAACTGCAGGTGCTCTCCTAACAGACACAGGACAGAGAGGACAAGATCTCTTTTGCAAGTAAATAAAAAAAAAAAAGTTAACTGAATGAAAACTAGTGACATGATTGTACACAGTCACAACAACAAAACTCCCAGTAGAGCATAAATGTGTACACTGGTCTTCTCTGACAGTGCTGGTCCTGTCCTCTGCATCCCTGTTTCACATAGCACACCATCATTTCTTCCATAGTGGGGCCATACTATGTCTGACACACACATGGGGAAACACAACTTCCCTTCTCCTTCTCAGTTCACCTGACTCATTCTCTGCCTCCTCCACAGGTGTATTCAGGCTTTGGCACGTAGATGGCATCTGTCATGCATCCCAAGGCACAAAGAGTATTGATACCTTTGTCTTCAAAACAGAAATTTAATCACTGTGCCTCATCTTTTAAAATAAAAGAGGACAGAGCTGCACCTTTTTTCTTGTAATCAATTCACTTTTGACTCAGTTGACTTCACAAACTGTTACTTGGTTATTTGACTTACCAAGTCCCCAAAATGTACTGTTTCATTTGAGCGTGAAGCTTTATGGACTGTCATAATTATTATGGTCTCAGTCTAACTGTGTGTTCAATTAGTCATTGAAAATCTATCTACATAAATATTTGAAGATGTATTTCTAGTGAGCCTGAAGGAAAAAGTCTGGCCAGCTTCCCTCAGTCTGAAGCTCCTCAGAGAGGTTAATTACCAACATGTTTCACCTCAGCCAAAAGCCATTAATGAGCTGTCCCACTTATATGTTTGTACTTGGTTCTGTGAACTACAAGATTCACCCTCGATAACAAAACTGAGGCTCTTTACATTAAAAAGTGCTCCCCAAAGAAGGAGGAAGAGGGATAGTTACTCTCTCTCACTGTAACAGGGAGGCAAACACAGGAGAAACACAGGAACGATTCTGACAGGGAAATACTAATACCATCAAAGGGAAATTAATAAATATGATAGCTCTATCTTTCCAATGAGGAAAACAAATGCATTTCAAGGTGAAAAATTAAATCCATTTATAAAATCTGTCACAGAGAGACATCGTACAATAGATGCCAAAATATACTGTCCATTATGGGATAAACAAGTAAGTTGCCTGAAAAGGAGAGGGAAAATTCCAGTTATTTGAATTCTCAGTTGACAGTTGATTATGCAACATCCTCTTTTATAAGTATTTGTAACTGCTCTCTGGTTTGGATGTTGCAAATAAATTATGCCACTTGTATGGTACCTTAGTCTGGCTTGAGGTAAACAAAATTTCAAGGTAAATGAAATTTCAGGGGTAGCAACACATTACCTGCTATCCAAGACATCGATAAACCAACAACTGGGATGCCTTAGGCATTCTGGCTCCTCAGTGCATTCTCTAGGGTATTCTAGAGGGGTATAATCAATTCATTTAGAAATAGCATGGCTGAAAAGAAAGTTAACTTTTTAAGGATCAGGAGGGGAGGGATCTTCCAGTTGCAGGCCTTTCAGCACGTGGTGAGATGCTGGGGAGCATGTTGGAAATCACCTGACCCGAGGAGCATGGCCAGCATATCTCTCCAGTTTTTAATTTTCATTTTCATGCCAGATATAGCACACAAACTGAAAAGGAGTCCATGATGTCCCTTGATGACCACTTAGGAAAAAAAAACATAAACAATGGCTGCCTAAACATAGAAAATTGTGTGTGTGCAACACCAAAGTATTTGTGAGATTTTTGTTGCAGAGGGCCTAGAAAGAAATACAGTGGAGAAGCAAGAGCAAAAAATGCCACTTGATTTTACCAGTGAAGATTGTTGTTAGTTCTAACTGCTGCAGGTCCAGGACTGTAAACTGAACTACTCTTTATTCCTGTAGTATATATACTGATGTACAAAAGATGAGCCTTGTGTTGTTATTAGAAGATGAAAGATTGAAAAAAATGAAAGTATGCTGTTTTCAAGTCACATGCTTTGACTGACTGGAAACAGAAGTTGGAAAAGCAGAATAGCTGCAACCTGCAATGTTTGGGTTGTTAAATGCTTCCAAGACCTGAGAAAAAACTGCTGAATTCTCACGCTTTCTTGTGCTTTTCAACCTTTAGGAAACAGCCACACTGTGATCAGAGGCAGCCTCATATCTTTTCACACCAACAGTCTGAGATCAGCTTTATTTGCTGAAGATAATATATTTACATGCCAGTAAAGAGCATTTGACAACAGCTGAACTAACACATGCAGCAAAGTTTGGCAGCTGAAGGGCAAATAATTCATTAGCAAAGATGACTGAAAAAAATTTTACTTTTTTCTTGCTGTTACCAAATAATGCCAGCTGCTTATGAGAATACTGGTTATGAAATTGGAGATTTGCCTCTACTAATTCAATCTTTTTGTGTATTTTTTTAATGAGAAAGTTAGATGGGACAAAATCAAAATAATAAAGTTCTACATTATTTCCAATGTCAGCTCACACAATACTGATAATTATGTTATATAATGATATTAAAAAAATTTAAAAGGTACAAATAAACCAGCAGTAGTCTGTATCCCCCAGAGACTTCCCAGCAGGGAACACAGGAGCAGGCTTAAGGCATAGACTCTTCTTGAACTTAATGGTACTTTACTTAACTTCACTTTGAAAAAATCAGTTCAGTGCAGAAACAAGTCATACTGCCAGAGCCCTAAAATCATTAGAATTTCCACCCTATTTATTGCTACAGCTGCAAATGCACTCAGTAGGGAGTTCAATACTTTTATTTTCAGATAATCAGAACACAGTCGTTCCACTTGCAAAGTGTTAATAAACTAAGTGTCTGGCCATGCAAGGAAGATAAACCCTCACCTAGTTATACTTCTCAGATAAAATTTCTAGTTGATTTGAGTGCTGTGTTACAGGTAGTAGACCTTGTTAAAATATAAAAGTTTTTGCTTGAAAGTGAGATCTGATGAAATATCTTTCATCTTTGTGTGTTTTGGCTTTGGTTTCAGCTAGGTCTTAGCTAGGCTCAATTCATCAGGCCCAAGGGATGTGACATAGATTAGAAGGGACAAGCATCACCTGACTTAAGCAACCAAAGAGGTATTTCATATCATCTGACAACATCAAGAAGTGTCAAGAAGTATAAAAAGAGAGGGAGGTGGAGCTTCTGGGTCTTTTGGTCTTTGCCTCCAGCCCATCAGGACACACTGCTCTGCCTCTGCCTGGATTAGGCCTTGCCACAATCAGCACTGTGTTATCGAGGGAGGTGAATGTTTTCCTGTTATTTTTCTCCTCTCTTGCTGGGAGTTTTATCTGGAAGAGTTTTTGGGAGGTTTTGTGGGGTTTGGGTGGTTGCAGTCTGTATTATTTGGTTGAGTGACTCAGTAGCTATTGTTGCTAGTTTGGGTTTTTTCCTCACATTTTTATATTTATGTATTATATCACATTCTGTTTTTAATTTTCTTTCTTTTGTATAATATAAGAAGCTTGCTACTTCAGGTTTGGGGTTTTTTCCTCTCCCTCCTTTTCCCTTGTTGGGGGTGGGGGGGACCCTTTCTCTCTGTGTTGGGCAGTTGGCATTTTGCCAGCTCAACCTCACACAACCTTCAAGTCAAAAGTAAATTAAAAAAAAAAAAGTCATAGCTTTCCAGGAACAGAATCATTACAAGTAAGGGTTTGGACAATGTAAGGTACCTGTTGGAACAACAGCATTAAGAAATCTGAGTTTGCTAGGTAGGTTTGATAATTAACTTTTATCACAATAGTCTAAAAATAACCTTCTCATGTACCATTTAGATTTTGTTGAACTGACACTTTCTAGTGAAATCTTGTTCTTTCAGGGGATTTTCAGCTGGTGCTCTGAAATAGCTCTGTCAGGCCCTGTATATGTTGGTTTACAAAGCAAAGCCTGCAGTGCTGAGCTGTTGTTCAACTCTCTTTCCTGTGAAGTAGCTGCTGAATTTTTCCTCTTATTAATACTGCCATCTGTGCAAGGGAAGTGGAAGGATTTCATGGTGCCTCCTTTATGTCCTATATGTCATTCTTGTTTTGCAGTAGGAGTGTCCTTTTCCTTAAATGGCTGTAATATCCATGTAAGACAAGTAGAGTCACTATGGGAAGATATAGTTGTACTCTTTTCCCAAGGCACTACATAATACTTCATTTTAGGTGCTGACTGTACCTGTGTGTTCCAGTCACAAAGAAGAGGAACTCCCAGATGGTGGCTTGGAGCCAGACCCAAATGCAAGCATTTTGCTTGCTGTCCTCTCACTGCAGTGGGAATCGAGGGAAACGAGACAGATTACATTATCTGAGTTGTTAGGTACCTAAATTTGGGTAGTGTAAAAGTTAGTGTTCTGAAAAGCATAGTTAAGGGGCAGTTACTCATTCCAAATGACCCTGAAGATCCATACTTCAATTTCAGGACCAGCTTGTGAAAGTCTAGGTTTTGTTCAGGGTCATTTTCAGGAAGGCATGTAAGAGGGGCTAAACAAATTTTTTATGTTTCTTCTGTAATATAAAAAAATCTTATTCCCTTTGTTGGGAACAGAATAGTATTTTCATCCTTCCAAAAGGTCTCTCCACTTCTTTCTTCCCTGTCCTGATGGCTAACTCTTGCTAGTAAGAGACTTTTCTCTCATCTCATAGTGGCTGGCCACTCCTTGCCACTCAGTAGAGTTTCATCCTTGAGATCTTTGGAGTCCAAGTTTGTGGTGGGATGCTTGGCACAGGGAAAACATACCAGCACACTTACATAGGAATAAATTGCTTCAAAAGTTTTGTGGATAACAGAGCTGTTGGGACACTCGTGAGACTGAAATAAATGAGTAAGACGAAACGAACATGGAGATCCCTCTTGTTCTCGTTTGACTTCATGTCAATTTCTTGATTCTGTTCAAACACCAGATTTCAAGACAAGTTGAATGAGGAGAATTTTGTACTGCCTGTTTGATTTTCTCACAAGTCATGGCCTTGGATTTTTGCTTCATTGAATGAAATTACAATTTGAGTGAAATTTGCTCTTATACTCCTCTTAAAAAGGCTTCTATTGACTGTTAACTCATCTGGACAGGTATCCTGGCACAAAACCATTTCAAACTCATGTCTCACATCCTGTTTGTCCAGCTCAGAGTTTTCTCAACGCAACCAAGTCAAACATAGTGCCAGAGATGTCTTGAGAATGCTCTTTTCTGGTTGTAAGGCATCCACCTGACAGTGAACCAGCTTTTCATCCCGTGGATGTAGCATGGAGTAGCATTCCTTTACCCAGCAGCAAAGGCAGCTCACATGTTCTTGCTGCAACTGCTCATTTCTAGCTCTGCACCACTGTTTCTTTCTGCTGTGACTGCACAACAGGAGTTTTGCTGCTGGGAAGAATACACTGAGCTACACTCACTGCAAAATCCACAGTGCCAGCCACTAAGTTTGATCTGGAAGTATGCAAACAGTTTAGCTTCACTGAACATTCTTCTTCCAACTATCTGTTAAAGGGGACAGTTTTCTGATTTTTTTAGGTTAAACCTCACTGTGCATTACATAATATTTACAGTGAAAATTGGTTTTATGTAACACACACAAGGAAAACAACCAAAGTTGTCACTAACTCTTTTTAAAAGTTATTTCTACACGAAAACAAATTTAGAGGTGAAAAATCTGAAGGATGATACACCAAATCCTGCTTCCTTAGTAGACACCATACCATTTGAGAATTTAATTATTATAAAGAGTTAGGCTGATAATTCAAAGCTATGTTTGAGATTCAAAGGTTCGGTTCTCACCAAGATGAAAGAGGGGCACAGTGACACTTTGTGTGACTGCTGAAGCATGAGGAAAGAGGCTGAGCATGCAGTGGCAGACAATGCAGTGTGCCTAACAATACAATGACAACACTAATATTAGTATATTTGCTAATTTGCTGGAAAGTGTCAATATTTGATCCAACAAACACTGCAGAAAAAAGGATGCCTTATGAGAGGCTACACAACCATTCTTATTTGGATTCATTATTGACTTAATTGTCAAGGGAAGAATTTGCTTGGCAATTATTTTAAATTTGGAACTCAGCTGTATGTCAGGTTGCTTAAACATTTATGATACACTTCTTCAGGTGGTAAGGCCTGAAACAGACTTTAATGAGGCTTGGATTATTAAATGCTGAAGTAACTGTTCCTGTATAGTGAAAAAGTGTTTTTCATAAAGTGACAGATATTTTCATTGTGGTTATTCATTAGAAAGATGATGGAATCATTTAGTGGATTGGATTGGGGGGTATCTTAAAGATGATCTAGTTCTAATTCCCTGCTATGGGCAGGGCCATCTTCCACTAGACCAGGTTGCACAAAGTTCCATTCAACCTTCATATTTTTTCATTTATATAATATTATTTACAGATTAGGAAGCAGTGTAGGTCAAAGTTGAGATGTAGTTCCTTTTCTAATTCTTCGTTGTTGTTGTTGTTGTTGCTGTTTAATGTAAACAAGAGTAGGTCCAAGTCTTTCCACGAGGATGAATCTCTGCCTCTGGTGAGTCCGGTCTGGTGGGAGAGCTGTCACCCCATGCTGCGCCCCACGGTTGCTTCTCAGCTCCCTGTTTTCTCAGTAGAAATGTTCTGATGCTTTTTTCATGAAACACACACAGGTTTTGGGTGCAGAAACTCTATTTGGCCACTGGATGGGGCTCGCCACACACAAGTGACATCCCCAAGCCCCGCCGTGCCCACGGCAGCGCTCCCCATGCCCTGGGGCCGCCCCGGGGACCGCGGGGAGCGGTGTCGGCGCAATCCGGGTCTGCAAGAGGCAAAACCAGTGCAAGAAGAGAGCGGCCCACCTTTAATCCTTCAAAACAGGGCTCATTTGCTACTGTTTGTTGTGGCCACACAGAATTGAATGGGGTGATAACACCGAAAGTATCTATTACACGTGTATGTGGCCCAAAGCAACACCTCATGCCTACTAATATTTAGGAATTCAACAAGAGGTCTCAACAGGCAGAAAAACAACAAACAGCTCAGAAGTAAAGGATGTTGTAATTCTCTTCCCTCACCACCTTTCCTTTTCTTTTTTCTTTTTCTTTTTTCTTTTTCTTTTTTCTTTTTCTTTTTTCTTTTTCTTTTTTCTTTTTCTTTTTTCTTTTTCCTTTTTTTATTTTCTTTTTTCTTTTTCTTTTTTCTTTCTTTTTTCTTTTTCTTTTTTCTTTCTTTTTTCTTCTGTTTCTCTTTCTTTTTTCTTTTTTCTTTTTTCTTTTTTCTTTTTTCTTTTTTCTTTTTTCTTTTTTCTCTTTCTTTCTTTCTTTCTTTCTTTCTTTCTTTCTTTCTTTCTTTCTTTCTTTCTTTCTTTCTTTCTTTCTTTCTTCTTTTTCTTTCTCTTTTTCTTTTTTCTTTTTCATTTTCTTTTTCTTTTTGTTTTTTTCTTTTTCTTTTTCTTTCTTTTAAGTATATTTCATTTTAGGTGTTTGTATAGTGCATAAAACCATAATACCCTAGACCCATATGGCTTTCATTTTTTCTCTAAAAGTGGGGAAATACACTTATTCCCATTTTACACTTGCTGAACAGACGCACAAAGGGAGTCTTTTGGTAAAGGTCACAGAGGAAGCTCATAATAGAAAAGCAAACAGAGTGAGCCTTACAGGCACTGAGCTCATATTCACATCATTGAAACACCCTCATCCCTAATGGTTGTCTAAGTATTCAACTCCCACTTAAAGAGAAGTCCTCTTTGCCCCTGCAGTTGAATGCCACTTATATTCACTGTTTATTAAAAATGGATAGGTTGCAATTGCAGTTTGACCACGTAATGCTGCATGTGGGATAACAAAGCTGCAAATGCTGAAAACATGCTGTTGAATACACTGAGCAGGCTGAAGCTTGTGAGGGAAGAATGAACACACGAGGGAGCTGCATGGCCTCTGATGGTTTGCTTCCGTAGAAGCAAACAGAAAGACAGCAAAATAATTGTTCTCTGATGCACGTTCTAGCTGTAGCACTTCTATTGTTTCTACTTTTGCTGTGAATTAATATGGAGAAGTTTATTTCAGGATTTTTCTGATGAGGGTTAGGGATATGTAGTTCCTCACAGCCTCCACCCCAATCAGTTGTTTGGGTTTTTTTTTCATTCCACAACCTTGATCTCCACTCATTTTCCTCATATGGCCTTGTTCATTTCCTGATACAGCAAGTTTAACACTATTAGATAGGATGCCACATGCCATTGTCATTTATATTGATAAAATTTAACTTCTATCTGTTGTCATCTCTAAAACTTTTTCCTTTCTCAAGCCTCTGCCTTAAACTGCTGCCATTTTAGGAAAAAAAAAATCAAAAGAAATCTGTCATAGTTTAACCCCAGCCAGCAATTAAGTGCCATGAAGATACTCACTCATTCCCTTTCCCCCCATGATGGTGGGATGGGGAGAAGAATCAGGAAAAAAAAAAAAAAAGAAAAGGTAGAACTCATATGCTGAGATAAGAACAATTTAATGGATGAAACAAAGCAAAATATAATACATCTAACAATACCAATTATAATAATAATTAGAAGAGAAGATAGAGAAATAAAACCCAAGAGAAAAAAAGAATTGCACAGTACAATTTCTCACCACCCACTGACCCATGCCCATCCCATCCCCAAGCAGTGGTCAGCCCCTCATCACCAACTCTCCCCAGTTCACGTTCTGCACATGATAATCTGTGGCATAGAATACCCCTTTGGCCAAGTCAAGTCAGCTGCTGTGGGTGTGGTCCCCCCCTGCTTATTTTACCTGCTCACTGTCAGAGCATGACACACAGAAAAGTCCTTGACTTATTGCACACACTGCTCAGCAACAACTAAAACATCAGTGTGTTATCAACAGTATTCTCATACTGAATCCAAACTACAGCTCTGTATCAGACACTAAGAAAACAAGCTCTATCCCAGCCAAGACTAGGACAAAAATCTCATTTCACTAAACCTAGAAATTAAATTTTGTTCCTGAAAACTTGGCTAATTAAAAACTGAAGTCAAATGGAAGGCAGCTGTGTATGAACTTTTTTCCTGCTCCCTCCATGGAGTTGATTTTACCTTGTGACTGCTCAGTAGGCTTCTGTTTTCCCATTCTGCATCCTCAAAATGCAATATCCCCTCATCACCAGTGTTGTCTTCCCTTCTAAACTGTCCTCCCATAAGGAAACTTCCTGTGACAGATCTGTATCTTTTGGGGATAGAAAACCAAAACCCCACAAATTGCTGTATTTGTGGTAATTAGGAACCTAAGAATAACCTGTCAGGAGAGAATTTTCTTGAAAGAAAAACTGAAGAGTAAAAGATAATGGCTGCTGTGAAAGAATCAAGAGACCACCTCTCAGACTAGACAATCATAGAATGGTTTGGGTTGAAAGGGATCTTAAAGATTATGCAGGCCCAATCCTTCTGCCGTAGGCAAGGACACCATGTATTTCCTTTACAGGGGGAAAAAGAAAAAATAAGAAGGAAACTAGCAAAAGTTTCAGCTTTCTGAAGTGGTTTAGGTTTATTTACATCTTCCAGTAATTCAGCTTCAACAACCAAAACACATCTGCTTTGGGAAAACACCATCATTCCAATTTATGGAAACGGCCTGCCCAAAACCTGAGTGCAGGCTGAGGCAGCCAGAGCCACACTATGTCAGAGCTGCCAGAATGGTATGTTGGCTGTGGGCAAGCACAAGGACTGGGTCTTCTCAGACTAGGAAAACACTTGGTAGCTGACCTGCAGTTAGCCAACAGTGATGATGAGCAGCATCTCTTTACCAAATGAACCTTCAAAATACTGAGTAATCACCAATCACTGTTATGAACTTTCCTCCAAATTCTTGAGTGTTGAAGAAATTACTTTTGTGTTCAGAAACCCATTGCTTTAGGGAATGGTTAGTATAATTCCCTAAAATATAATCTCTTCCACAAGTTCTCTTAGCTCCTTCTAGAAGAAAGCCATTTTCTTCGGCTCTGGTTAAATTCTTCTTAGAAGCCTCATACAGAAGTCTTGCTATGACTCGAAACTTATTTCTGTTGTTCAAATAGAACTTATGAATGGTCACTGTATGGGCAATATCTTGTACCAACCTTTCCTCAACATGAACACATAATGATAATTTACCATTAGTTAAACAGCTGCTCTTCAGCCTAAACTTACTGCTTTTTGTCCATCCCAAGTTAATTACTCACTAGTTTCTCTTCTAATCCCTGGGAGGTCCAAGTTGGTTAAATTTTTCCACACTACTGAAGTCTTTGATACATTGCAAAGACTGTTGAAATAGTCACTGCTGGATCACAGGCTATATGAAATTAGTTGTACAAAACCTACTTTTCAATGCAATATTCTAATTAACACATTTCCAAGGAATTCTTTCTTTAGGTCTTTTTTTTTTTCCCTCAGAAGTGCTGCATACAACTGATATCATACTAACAACCTGGTATTTCAGGCCAGAATTATTTCCTCTTTCTTAGAAGTATCTACCATATTTGTTATTTTCCAGCAGTACAGTATAACTCTGACTCAGATTTGCTGAGAACTCTCCTTCCAGCTTTATGTTCCAGCTCCTTCAGGTTTCTGTGGTGGAGGTTCCCTGGACATTCTTAATAAATGTAGTGCACAAACTCTGAATTTTGCTTCTTCCTCAGGCTGATCATATCTGTGCCCGCAGTCTCCTTTTAGCTTGCTGTCCTTCCTTATCAAAACATCCTCTGACTGAAAACAAAGCTGATGTTTCTGCTTGTTCATAGGAAATAGTCACTGGACTCAATTAGAGACTGTCCTCACTAAATACAACATTTCCCCACTTCACTCTAAAAAAGTTACAGCATTCCAGGCCTGATTTCTTTTCTTTACATTGGCAATAGAAAGGTAAAAAGTTCCTTGTAAAAGGGAATATTGGATTTCTGAAGGTATTGAGTAGTGTTGCCTGGCCATAAATATAAATAAATGTTCACGCAATAGCCACTGGATAATAGTTGGATCAAATGGCTTATTCATCCAGACTGAAACTCTGCCGTGACTTGTGTCAGTGGGTCACGTACTCTGCTCAGTAGAACAGAATTTCACATCTGAGGGACACATTTTTAGTGGCAGAGTGTTTGGAACAGTTCAATTACGAACAGTAGTTTTCAAGGATACAGCCACTCAGTGTAATGATTTCATCTGTTTCCTTGAGGGAATTATGTGCTGAATCCACACAGAGCATCTGATTGCATTTACCACCTGCAGGTGTTTTTAAAGTCCTTTCCTGGGTTTGGGAACTTTAGAGCTTCATATATCCTATAGGTCTGATTATGGGTTTTACAACAGGTAGTAAATTATTTTTCATGTATGAGTATTCTTTTACAAAGTCTGTTGGTATATCAGTTAGCATAACAATTTTGTACATAGTTTGTATACAGCCCTACCAATACAGAAATATATTTGTATTGTGGATATATTATTATGGGAGAATTCTGACTTTCTTAATAAGCCCAAATCTACTTTTTAAACAGTCTGTGGAACGAGCCGTATGGCAATAAACTGCTCTGCAGAATATTTTGGTCTTTCTAAGAGTTCCATAGCACATTTTGAAAGAGGTTTATTTGCACTTGTGCATCATGTCTTCTTGCATTTAAGTGAAGGAAGATCTTTCCTTGGTACTACAAGATACATGTCCATCTGTTACTGCACACTCAAAGCATTATATATTTTGCAGTCAAGAAGAAGAGCTCCATTACAACCTGTCATATTTTTACGTTAGGCAATGGCCTTTGAGCACATGTATTCCCTCAGTTTTAAGATCTGTAATTTAACTTGTCTTCTTAGGCCTTTGATTAGTTAAAGAACAAATATTGTGAGAACAACAGGCTCTCATAGACTTGTTATTTTACTAATCATTATGGTCCCTTGTTGCTCACACAGAAGCAGCTCTGCAGCGCTTCACATCCTGTTTTGCAGAGGCTGCTGAGCTTTTTGGGCTGGAAGTCAGCCTGAGGAAGACGGAAGTTCTCTACCAACCTGCACCTCAAGAAGTCTTCCATCATCCTCACATCACCATAGGCAATTCAGAGCTTAAGTCAGTCCAGCAGTTCACCTGTCTGGGAAGTATCATTTCCTCAGATGGTAAGATTGACAAAGAAATAGACAACAGGCTGGCAAAGGCATACAGAGCCTTTGGAAAACTCCATAAAAGAGTCTGGTCCAATAAACACTTGAAGAAAAATACAAAGATCAGTGTCTACAGAGCCACTGTACTGTCTACTCTTTTATATGGGTCTGAATCCTGGGTCATCTACTGCCACCACCTGCGGCTTCTCGAACGCTTCCATCAGCGCTGCCTCCGTTCAATCCTAAACATCCACTGGTCTGATTACGTGACCAATGTGTCTGTTCTTGAACAGGCAGGGGTCAGCAGTATGGAGGCCATGCTGGTGAGAACGCAGCTGTGCTGGGCAGGGCACGTCTCCAGGATGGAGGATCACCCACCGCCTCCCGAAGATTGTGCTCTGTGGTGAACTCATCACCGGCTGCTGCAAGAGAGGAGCCCCAAAGAGGAGATACAAGGACTCCCTGAAACAACACCTCAGCCTTGGCCATATTGACTGCCATCAATGGTCCACTCTGGCCTCCAATCGGGATCCATGGAGACACACCATTCACGACGCTGCTGCTTCCTTTGAGAATGCACGGAGAGTCAGTCTTGAGGGGAAAAGACAACGCAGACAGAACCGTTCCTTGCCAATGTCACCCAGGGAGACGTTCCCCTGTGCCTTCTGTGACCGGACCTGCCTATCCCGTATCGGCCTTTTTAGCCACCAGCAGCTTGCAGCAAGCCTGGGTAGTGCCCTTCTCAAATCTTCATTCGCGAAGCCTGGCCACGATGATGATGGTCCCTTGTGTGCCTACAAACTAAGATAAATACTTTAAGCCACTGACTAAATCCCTGTGGGTGCTGTAATTTAAATTTATTTGAAGACTTCTGCAGAGCCTGCAAAAGTAGCTGAACAGGCCTCCACAAGAAAAAAGATGTACACTTTTGAACACTATCCTTCTTTTATTTTGAATTCTTTCAGATGGTATCCTTATGATCAGGCAGATTGTAAATGTGCAACCACAAAGGAGCACAGAAACACCTAGACAGTCTGAACACTACAGAAACTTTCTAGACCACCAATACCACAAACTGTTTTAGAGTCCTCTCAGGAACTTCAGGTACTGTAATCCTCCAAAGACAGAACATCTCTCGTAAGAACGGCATTCATGTCAGAGCTCTTTTTTTAAAGAAATGCTTATGAACTTGAGCATTATGAAATACCATAGGAAAAGAATTGTGATGAGCTGTCTGTATCCCATTTAATCTGTTTATTGTAGGAGAGGCACTAAAATAGCTGTGGCTGTGGGTTGCTCTGCTACTATGCAATAAATGGTAGTACGTAATTTGCTAGATTTGCAAATACAGATTCTCAAATTACCAAATCAGCTTTATTTCAATTTTTTCACAAGAGCAGTTTTGACAGAATACTTCTGCCCATCAGACTTTCAAAATGTCTTTCACGTCCAGCAGTGGAATACGTCCTTCACTAAACTTAGAATTATTAAAAGTCTCCTTATCTGCTTTTATAATGGATTACCTCATGTAGTGTATTTTTATTAATGATTGCATTACATGTTGAAGAAGGGTAGGTATTTCAGTTCATTTTTTCTTCTCATTTAGGAGAATGGAAGGTTGTAGCAGTCTGTTCAAACAACCAAATAAGCAAACAAACAAAAAACTAGACTGACATTGCACTTGAGAAAGACTGAGAATGATAAAATACAGACACCCTGCATGTGATTTTACAAAAAAAAAAAAAAAAGAAAAAGAAAAAAGAAAAGCAGTGTTAAATGAAAATAATGAAAATAGAAGTAATGAAAATAGAGGTAAAGAGGACTCTTTAGATGTGGGGGTTGCTGACGAAAAATGCAGCTACGGATGATCTGTGTTCAGATGCAGACAAAGCACTGCAGTTGTCTAAAGCTAGTGAAGACTAGTTTCCCTTTATTTTTAATACTTTTATGAAAGTCATGGAGTTAAACAGAGGAGACACACCCAAGTTGACTTTTCCACAAGTAGAAGAGTAGGGGCATAAGGTCAACAGTCATTGATGAGTTGAAAACCAGGGACATGGGCAGGCTTCACTACTAATTTGCTACACAGCTTGCTTGAATGTATATTTACCATGAGTAGCTGCAATCTTAGCAGTTAAAGTTACTTTTTTATTTTTTAAAGCCAAAGTGGGAATATAATACACTAATTACAGTTTTACCCTTAAATTATTTTCAGTAGCAGTCAGACTTTTAATCATGATCTATAAGAATTACAGGACCATAAAATGCTTTCTGCTTACTGAGCTATGTCAAGCTATGTTTATTTTATATTTCCCAAGATGTGCTATAGTGGGTTTTTATATCCTTTTGTAGCAGTAGACAATTTGTCCACTGCTAATTCCAGTTTCTACAGTCCAATAGCTATGACCACATAAGCTAAGTAGTTTCAAAACAATCCTAACCATTAAAATGCATCTCATGTTATGTCATAAAGATGATATACAGATAATGGGTTAGAATCTTGTTCTTTATTTCCACACAATATATTGCATGTTTCTAAAATTCTTATTCTTGCCCTGACCTAGCTCAGTGCATGGAACCACCCTATAAATGAATCATAAAACATATCAACAACTTATTAAATATATATTAACATATGAACAAGATATTCTTAATTTTTTTCCTCCCTAAGCAAGATGATCTCATATATCTAAACAAATATCTTCCATTTAATAGAGACAGAATTAGAAAATTTAATGACACAACCTTTGGAAATCATGCTGCTATTAAATATAGTAGCCAAGTTATTGAAAGTTCTTACCAACTCCCCAAAATTCATTTTTCTTCATGAGGCTTTAGAGTTTCTTGAGTAACAATCTTTAGTCCAAGTTTGCTCCAAAACTGAAATTAGCTTTGATATTCACTTCAATTTTTTTTTTTTTTAAATCTATTCCTATAAATGTGTGTGTTTCTCTTGAATGAATTCTGATAAACAGATTTTCTCAAACTGAAAGATGAGGTTGATGCAAGAGGTTCAACTGGGTCCTAGAATTTGCACAGTCCACCTTTTTCAACAACCCACCAAGGATAAACATTAAATGAAGACTAATGCTTGTTTAACAAAACTGAAGGTCAAACATTTAGTGGAGCATTAAGGAAAAGGGTTTACAAGCAAAGAAGGATACCCATAAAGGCACTTTCACCTCAATTTAGCAGTACATTTTGTGTACTCTCACCTGTTAGAAGCTATCAGAGAAAGAAAGACTCAGGTTACACAGCTTAACCTCTTTTTGGATGACATCTAGAGTTTTATGACTCTTTTCTTTACCCTGAACTGTTTAAATATCTTTATAATTAAAAACTAAATTAAAATGTAAATGCTCCTGCAGTCCCCCAACTTTTTCACAGCTTAATCTGGAATTTCTCTCCTTATTGTACTTATTCTGCTGAATAAATATAATATGCAAGCTATTACTAACATTATTAACTACGAGTGTCTCTAGAGTTTAAATCTAAGCCTTTCCCTCTCTGCACATACTTTTTATTTTTGTTACCAACATATCCTTCAGAACATGAAACATGATTGCAGCTACATACATGTATTGTGAAGCTCAGCATCCTCAGCACATTATCAGTTTTCTGCAATAGCTTCAAGTAATACACGATGCACTTTGTGACACAGCATTTTCTCTAACCCCATTCTTTAACAGGCACTGTAATTTCTAGGGGTCACTTGTCAGACACAGTGAAAGGAATTAGTTATTCTGAGCTATTTGTTACTTATACACTTAGGTTGTTTTTCCCCAATTGTTTGTTGTGAAGACTTTTTCAGAGTCCTCCTGAATTGCTTGACTGAAATGAAATTATTTTCCTCTAGATCATACAAAACAGATAGAATATGTGATGTATTGCAACACCTTGGAAAATAAATTGAATTTCATTCTTTTCATCCCCTATGTCTCCTTGTAATCTCATCACAGCCAACCATACTAGTAAAATTTTATTTCATGGGGAATTAAACATGATCTGTTTTACACAAAGAACAATCTAGGCTGAAGAACTTGCAAGCATTACCTGAATACTGGAGTGGCTAAGTTTCTCTGATAGCTCAAATAGTACTATGAATCTATTCTATTAAGTGTCCAATGGATTAAAATGCTTGTTTCACTGACATCTAAAGCTCTGATAGCCAAATCAGATCCTTTAAAGTGATCCCAAAGTCTGTTGTAGAATTAGAAGGGATAAGCCAGACCAGCTAAGGAGTGACCTAAATTAAGCCTTCACAGAAAATTAAAAAATAAACCATGCTTTTTTAAATTATCTTTTTTAAGTTAGAAAATTTCTGAGATTGTCTTGTGTTTACCATTTTATTTTTTCATGTCTTTATATACCCTGAATGACAGTAAGTAATCATATAGTAACTGTATTGTACATCACAACAATTAAATTCATCACTAAGACAAAGAGTACCAATAGACACAAGTGAAACACAAACAAGACATTATTGCAATTCATGTGTGTGAGAGACTGAAATGTTAAATGTTAATGACTCAAACAATGGGCCAGTTGCAAAAGCAGCAGGTGCTTTGCTGAGGCCAGGTTTGTACCCCCCAACCAAAGATGAGGAGGAGCATTTTTGGGTGTGTAGTGGTCAAACCTCTGATGTGCATAAGACAAAGGGGGTGAACACCCACCACTGGAGGATGACCATGACTAACTGCCTTTAGCAATGAGCTGGGTTTTGAGCCAGATAAGGAGCGGGTTGGTAAGAAACAGATCCTGAGAAGTAGGATAATGCTTTTTATCATGCCAATGTCCTCCCCCACTGAGGAGGTAGCACGTAATACTGGAAGTATTCATCCCTTATGATCAGGCATAACTGACTCAACTAAGCAGGTGTTATAGTTTGAGCTGGCAAAATGCCAACTGCCTGGTACCCAGTCAAAAAGTCCACTCCCAGAGCAGGAGAGTGAGGGAAAACAGCAGAAACGAGGCTTTAAACACAGTGAGGTTTTTATATTTATACAGAGAAGAGGAGAGCTTAACACAGAATATGAAATAGCACATAGTGACAGGAAACAACAACAGGCTCACCGAGGTCGCCCCAGCTAAGAGGTGAAACTCCAAACCAACCAAACCCCCTCCCCAGAGGAAACCTCCCAGCAAGAGGGAAAGAGGAATTAACAGGAATGTGCTCACGTCCCTGGGTAAACAGACGTGGGACCGGCAGGAGGGCCTGATATCAGCAGTCAGGGAGCGGGAACCCTCCTGGTCAGAAGCATGGACCGAAGGGCCCAGAGACTCCTCCCACCTTGCTTGTTTTACTCCCCGACACTTCCTGATGATGTCAGATGATATGAAATACCTCTATGGCTGCTTAAGTCAGATGATGCCTGTCCCCTCTAATCTGTGTCACAACCTTTGAGGCCTGCTAAAAACTGAGGCCTAAATGGGGACCTATGCTGACTAAAGTCAAACAGTGACTATGTCTTAGAAAGTGTCACAAACTCTCAAAGACTCTTGAGGTACTTCTGGACTAATTTCTGGGATCTTCCACCAGAGCACTGCACATGATCCACAGTGTTGCAACAGACAGTGTAAAGCTCCCCCACCAGGGGAGGTACCTGGGTGTTCCCATCTGAACCTGAACATGTATTAAGCCATTGGACTTTGTGTTTCGTGGGCTTCCCCCACCCCGATGGATCAAGACTGCAACCATGATTTCAACAAACAGGTGTCAAAATTGCAACAATCAAGTCTTGTCACTGGATCCACAGATGCTGACATGTTTCATCTCCACTATCTATTCTGATCCTTTCTTTATTTTTTCTTTTCCTTATATATTTTCCAAAGGGATACTTTTGTATTGCTATATTTCTGCAGATAATAACCAAAATGGCTGCATTCCTCCTTTCCATTGCAGCAAAATTGTTTTGAAATAGACCTGTATATATGTATATATATACACACCCTCCTCATTCAGTGTCATTTCACCCTAATCTGTCCCAGGGGATTTATTAACAGTTCCCCCACCTCCGAGATGGGTCATAACAATGAGTTTATAAGCTTGTGCAACCTAAGAAATCAGTTCATACATTTTGTCATGAAAATTGTCTTCTCATAGGGTTGGGAAAAACAGATAATATAAAATTGTGAATCAACACCTCAGAATGAAAACCAATAACTACCACTTCTCCCACAAATTCTTGCTTCAGAGCTTATAGATCTCCCTAAAAGATTTGCAAAAAATGAAAAAGCCATGGTAATTTTAACAGTACTATTTGTATATTTAAAATTTGACAATTTCCTGAAGATCTTTGCTGGAGTAATACCGGGCTGCAGTCCACTAAAAAGCATGAAATGTAAGGTACCCAGCCACCCACCTTCCAGTTGGTTAACATTCATCTGATAAATTCCTGTTAGTTTAACCAACTTCAAATGGTGCTGCCTACAAAAATGTCAACCTGTAAAAAAAATTCTATTATATACCAATTTCAGTAACAGACCAGTTCCAACATCTCTTAATAAAAATTGATATGACAGCTTTCCAAACTAAAGGTATGGCAGAGAGTTAGGAAAAGTCAGCAGAAGAGCTGAGTAACCTGAGTGTGTTGCAGCCACATGCTCTACATGGCCGTCTTATAATTCCATTTCTATTTTGTCATCATTAGTGAGTATTGACCTACGTGATTCACTGAATAAAAATAAAAATCCTCTGAGTCTGGCTTCTTCCCTGTCTTACTGAGGTGATCTTCTGCTGCAGTCACTTCCTTAAACAAAGATGGTAATGATGTCTGTCTTGTGCTCTCTCTCCTTGGTGACTACACCCTAATAATATCTATAAAAATGTAGCATTTCTGGAACCTGTACCATCAGGTCAATTTGTCAATGGTTGCAAACTGGGGAAGAAAGGGAAGGAAAGAGGATTACTGGAGACCAGAAGGGTAAATTTCTAATTTTGTTTTCCTTTAGAGGATGGACTAGAAGTCTCAAGACAGAAGTTAAAAACAGAGGTAGTCAAAGATCCAATGTATGCAATAGTCCTTAATATTAGTAAAAAGATTGATTCTGTGATTGTCCTGAAAGATCCTCATCTGTACTGAACCTGCTTTGGGCAAGGCTGTACACCACAAGAGCACAGGGTTTTTTTGCTGTGACATATATTAGTATTTTGGAAGAAAAAAAAAAAGAAGAAAGGGAATTTCTATTTCTATTTTTTTTTCTACAGAAAGATCAGTTAACACTTCAAACACTCTGAAAAAACCCCAAGACCAAAACAACAAACAACTCCCCCCTAAAACACACACCCCCAAAACAAAAAAAACCCAACAATGCCAAAGAAAGCACATGACCTAAGCCCCAGTACAGCAAATATCCATAGCAGGTGAGTTTTCCCATGCTCATAATCCTGATATACTGCAGCATTTCTTCTTCTGTATTTTCTGGCTGCATTTTAGCTTTTCTTTTAAAGAGATATCTAGATGAAAAACTCCTTTGAAAATTCTCTCATTTGTATGCTTTGGCAACTGAAAGAAGAAGCTGAAGACAAAGAATACAAGACAGTCTCCAACTCAGCTTTCCAGAGAATGTTGTTAATAACCTATAAAGTATTTCACTGAAAATAAAATGGATCTGTATAATAAATATGAAGCCTGGGGCCAGATTTTGCACATCTTGGTTTAAATGAAGTCTTTGCATAGTCTCATTCTGGGTTATGGTAAAAAATAGTATTTCTATTTACCTTAAATGAGCCCATTGCAGGAAAAAATTAAAAACCCTACCAACCTCATAGTCCAAATTAAGTTCAGAGTGCTATGCCCACTCTCCAAAAGTTTCCACACGCCTAACAGTAAATCAGTGTAATGTGAATTTTAACCTATGGCACCATTACAATAAAAAGGACTGCATAGCCAGCTCTTTAAGTACTACTATAAAATCACTGAGATTGGAAAAGACCTTTAAGATCATTGAGTCCAACCATTAACCTAACACTGCCAAGTCCATGACTAGACCACATCACTAAATGCCACATGTACACATTTTTAAAATACCTTCAGGGATGGTGACTCCACCACTTCTCATGGCAGCCTGTTCCAATGCTTGATAACCCTTTCAGTGAAGGAACTCTTCCTAATATCCAAGCTAAACCTCTCTGGCACAGCTTGAGGTAGTTTCCTCTCATCCTGTCACTTTTTACCTGAGAGAAGAGACTGACCTCTACCCAGCTACAACCTCCTGTCAGGAAGTCATAGAGAGGGATTATGCCCCCCCTGAGCCTCTTCTTCTTCGTCCTAAACAACCTCAACTCTCTCAACCACTGCTGATATTGTGCTCCAGACCCTTCCCCAGCTCCATTGCCCTTCTCTGGATATGTTCCAGCACCTCAGATGTCTGTGTTGTAGTGAGAGGCCCAAAAATGAACTCAGGATTTGAGGTGTGGCCTCACCAATGTTGAGTGCAGGGGGGAAATCACTGTCCTGGTCCTGCAGGCCATGGCACGTGCTCTAATTGAATGGTTAGGCATAAATTAGTAGCCTTGCAAATATTCATGGTAGGCAGTTGGGACCTGCGTAACGGCACAATTGAAGTATTAGTTACAAGTCAGAATTTCAGGAAAGAGAGAGTGAAGAATAGTTAATAAAGGTGATTTTACAATAATTTTTAATGTGAAAAATATTTGGTATGCATATCACAGAAAGGCTATAAGAATTTATATTATGTTAATTCAGAAAGGAATCAACAATCACCATTTTTTCCCTATACTTTATTTTCTACATTAAAAAGAATTTACTATTTTATACATAGGAGGGGATCACTTCTATGCCTTAGGAAACATGAAAATGTTTCACAGGTTACATCTTTGAACTCAGCACTTAAGGTACAAAATTCACACAAAACAAGTCTTGAACTCAGACCTACATTTATGAGGATTTCTTTCGTAATAGAAGGCTGAGAGCGGACAAAGAAAGAGTTTTACTCTTTTAAGAGGTTAAAGAGAAAGGATGAAAGAAATTTGCTTAGATTTTCTAGACCTACTCAAAATAATAAAAGGAAAACTTGAAAAATAGTACATGCCTGAAAAATCTGGATTATGCTGTCATCCTAGTAGCCATATTCGGAAGGTCTGAATTCCTCCCAAGTCTCCCTGGGAACTGGTTTTTCTGATGTTCATTACTTGCTGACTGCAGGTCTTCACAGACTCCTATTGGACAGCTCGTACTGTGCCAAAAGAATTAAACAACCTGAAGTTGTCAAGGTGTCATGAAAGTTTGCATGCTGTAAAGGTGTCTTGTAAATGATAGATAGATAGATAGATAGATAGATAGATAGATAGATAGATAGATAGATAGATAGATAGACAGACAGACAGACAGACAGACAGATAGATAGATAGATAGATAGATAGATAGATAGATAGATAATGCTGTTGTCTGTATTTTAATCAGTCCATAGTCCTCTGCTCTTCAGGGATATCAAGGAACACCTGACAGCAAAAAAACCAACTCACTATTACATTCCAGAGTTTGCAGACAGCCTGGTGCAATAGCTCAGATGAGTTTTAATGCACCCCAACATAAAATCATAGAATCATAGAATCGATTGGGTTGGAAAAGACCTCCAAGATCATCGAGTCCAACCCTTGGTCCAACTCCAGTCCCTTTACCAGATCATGGCACTCAGTGCCACGGCCAATCTGTGTTTAAAAATCTCTAGGGATGGTGAATCCACCACCTCTCTGGGCAGCCCATTCCAATGCCTGATTACTCTCTCTGGAAAGAATTTTTTTCTGATCTCCAACTTAAATTTCCCCTGGCAGAGCTTGAGCCCATCGTGCCCCCTTGTCCTATTGCTGAGTGCCTGGGAGAAGAGACCAACCCCCACCTGGCTAGAACTTCCCTTCAGGTAGTTCTAGACAGTGCTGAGGTCACCTCTGAGCCTCCTCTTCTCCAGGCTAAACACCCCCAGCTCCCTCAGCCTCTCCCCATAGGGCTTGTGCTCCAGCCCCTTCTCCAGCCTTGTTGCTCTTCTCTGGACCCGCTCCAGCCCCTCAATCTCTTGCCTCAACTGAGGGGCCCAGAACTGAACACAACACTCAAGGTGTGGCCTCACCAATGCAGAGTACAGGAGAAGGATCACTGCCCTGGTCCTGCTGACCACGCTATTTTTGATACAGGACAGGATCCCATTGGCCTTCTTGGCCACCTGGGCACACTGTTGACTCATGTTGAGCTTCCTGTCAATTAGTACTCCAACATATTTTGCTCTAAAATAATCTGCTTCCCTGAGAAGAATACTCTGTCAGGGTTGTAAACAAAACTTACTCAATTTAGAGTCTCAAGCTTAGGGAAAAGTACTTGATATCATAGTTGTGCCAGCAGTGATCAAAATGCAAATAGACTCCACCTGAGCTAGTGAAGATGAAGGAATAAACAGAGGGCACAGAAAAGTTTGCAGATGGCTCTGCTGTCACAAATGACAAGCTCAGTGGGCTCACATGAAAGGGAAAGCACTACTCTAACAAGAATGGAAGAAGCAGGGTTATAATGAACATCCTGAGTCACCTCAGAATAGGCCTCTTGAAGGAGCAGAGAATAGATTTAATTGCTTGCCTTTTTCTTGGTTTATCCCTGTGTAAACTTCATATGCAAAATGCACCTGTGAAATACCAAACCTCCTGTGAAGTCAAGTTGTAGCATATGTGCTCACAACCCATCAGCACGCTTTTATTCTGAAAACTAATTCAAAACAGCTTTAGGCTCACACAGGCCTCCTCAACGCAGAAGCAAAAGAGAAATCTCTTATCAGTCTCATTTTGCAGACGGCTAAATAAGGAGAGCAGAACCAAAGTTTCACATCTTCCCTCATGAGACCACAGATCAATAGTTCATCTTGGTGTTGAAATATGAATCCCAATGGTAAGAATTACAAACACAATAGGAACAACTAAATAGAGATTTGGAGGGGAAGGAAGGGGAAGCGGAATAAAGTTGACCTTCAGAAATCTCTGTCTGGGCTGAACTGCCTCTGTTACCCTGCTCAGGGCTGCAGAGATCCCCAGCCACGTGCAAGAGCAGGGCAGGCAACCCCAGGGAACATTTCTTTATATGGTCTTAAAACACATTCCTGTCTGAAGCAAAGGGATCTATTTTATTTCATTCTCTGAGCTCTTTTTAATCAGAGACTGCTGATCTGGCCAAACTTGAACTATAAAATGATTCTGCAATATACACAAACATGGGATGGAATGAGATCTTCCAGCTTGTCTTCATGTGATGCAGCTTAAATACTGAGACCAGTGTTTAGAAATCAAATGCTGATACTAACTCTCTTTACTACATCTTTCCCTGCTTTCTGTGGGATTCCTGTACTGACATAGTCTTTTCAGGATGAAATTAGGAATTTAAATTTGATAGATTCAAAACAGATGAAAATTGTATTTGTAAAGAGACACTGGTAACATAATTAGGTTGTCTGTTGAGATCCAAGTTTATTTTCTCTTTTGTTCTGGCACTGGCAACAGAAGTAAATTGTGTAAAAATTTTCTCTGTCTTGCAAAGGGAACAAATAGTAACTGGGCATAAAGCAGACTGTGTACATTACTTTCCAAATGTGTTTCATCTTATTAAAATATATATGTGTTCTTTGTAAGACTGTGCAAGGATACTTATCTTTTAAAATAAAGTCCTATTTCAGAATTAAAAATTTTGTGCAAGTTGTTCCTTGTCTATGTTTCTATTATATTTTTTTCAATTTTCAAATGATAGAAGATCCCTACCTCAAAAAGCCACCACTACACTCCAGTCCAAAACAACCCTCCAAACCACCCCCCATGGATGAGTTTTCGTGTGCTACAGGTTTTTTTTCATTTAGATGGAATAGTAAAGCTTTTTTTCCTGTTGAACAAACAAAATAATACTGTTTAAAAGGTCATAATTTTACTCTTACAATTTTTCTAACTTTAACAATTAAACCAAAGAACATGACCCAGAAACCAGAGGCTTGTGTTGACAGGAACAGTCATGAAACACCACTGAAATATTCTGTCAAGAGTTCACTACAATTTATGTGAGGAGAGAAAATGAGAGATCTCACCCATATGTGTATGATGCATTTTTGCTTTGTTTTTCTGTTTTCAGACTGTTGTGGTTTCACAGGTCACCTTTCACTCCTTTAAAAAACAAGATGAGTAACACAGCCTTGGTAGTTTGCTGAAGCATAAATCCGTTTCTTTGTTTTTCATGGAATTGGAAAGTCAGATATATTGCATTTAAAGAGTGAATGAATCGAGAATATTGAAGGTGTTGGAAAAAGAAAGGGCTTCTTCAGCTCCAAAGTATACTGTGGAAAGGACAGGAATGTATCAGCCTCTTGCTTCATTACTCCATTAGCTGACGTTCTCAATGACTTCAATGGACCAGTCTCTCTTTTAATGTGAAGATGGGACAATTTTGGTAAAGGTGTCTCAAGGAATTTTAATCCTTTTCAAAGGAAAGCTTGCATTAATGCATTGATCTCCTATTAGGAAAAGTCTCATTGCTAAGATTACTGCTGTGTGTTAAAGTGGAAAAGCTGAAAGTGAGATCTGGAGGATGGGAATCTACCTTCTGCCTTTGTTTTATGAAGTGTTTGGAGACAGCTGCAGACTGTGGTGCCACATCTGTGCAGCCAAATTTGGTGATTTTGCACCTATAGCTGAAAAGGCTGACAGGTAAGAATCAGTCTCATAGTTTGTTTTAGTTTTACTAGTTTGATTGTATTCATTTCCAGCCTACTTGATGAAATGTTGAATTGGATTCTCTAGAAAAGCAAGTTATCCTACCTATTTAATATGCCAAACAGCACCACACAATAAACAGCACAATTATTCTTGGTATATTCAGTTCCACTACTTACATAGTGCTTGATACTCCAATTCCATTGCTTTTATAACTCTCCTCCTACATGATTATCTAAAGTCTAGTTCTCGATTCAGTAGAACTGGTCCTAGGAAGTATCCCTGAAAGCACATCCATCACTCCCTCTTCTGGAGAGTCTTCCACTTACGTATGAAGGACACATGTTTTAGGACCATGGAAGAATTTTCACATAAATTATAATCTTTTTCTTTTTTCTTCTTCTTCTTTTTTTTTTTTTTTTTGAGGAGGAGGAGGAAGAGGAGGAGGAGTGGGGTTGGGATAAAGCTTTGCAAAAGCCAGTCACATTTTTTATTAGGAGGTTGAGCTAGTGCATTTTTTTATCACTGCAAGTATCAGCAAAAAAATCACATGACTATGATATGACTGTACCATCTTTGTAAATCCTGATATTTTTTCCTCCTTTTCCTCCACTCTCATCCTTATTGCCAAAATATATCACCATAGGTCAGACTAACAGGTGTTCAGCACAGACACACATCATAATTTGGCTCAAATTATTTTCAACTGCAATACTTGATTTGAAGATAATTAAAATAGTCTTGACCTGTAAGCACACACACACACAAATACAAAAATTTCATTTTACATTATGCATCTGCAAGTAGGATTGTAATAAAAACATATATAATATAGTAAGTACTGTGCTTGAGAAGAGATTGGCATAGAGTGCAACTGCACAGTTTCAGGCACCCAGATGCTCTTTGACAGTAATCTCACATGTGTACAATAAGCATATATTTTAAGGGTAAACTTAGAGGAATAGCACAGCTTCAGCTCTACCTAGAGAGTTCCAGTAAAAAGTAAAGCTTGGGAATCCTTTGAGTTGCTTGGGTAAAGTTACAGAGTGGCAGTGCAGTGGTTTTGGCACCATTTGTATGAAATCACACATTTAGAGTGCCGTGTTAACAGGATCAGCACGCAGTGGGTGACTCAGAAAAGATGCAGTGCCAGAGTCCTTATGCCTTTGGGTCTTCTTCTTGTGCTCCTTCTCGAGTATTGCTGATGTCCTTTGCACTTAAGGCAGAAGTGAGAGACTAAAGCCATGGGTATCTTTCAGTATATTCAATCTTTTGTAGGATTTCACAGTGTAACAAGAGCTGAGCAGGTAATTCAGATAATACACCAACAAGAACACTCAGGTGCATTTCTAGTTGTGTACATAATGCTTTCATCAAGTCACCAAGTTATTATTGTAACAGAATTATAAACTGGTATAACAAAAATATAGCAATAACTTGAGTCCTGTGGAGCATATTCAGTTAAGGTGAGCCTATGTCTGTTTTATATTTTTAATAATGAATCTATTCATAACCTATATGAATATCAAGATACTATTGTTAATAATGTAGGTTAATTGGATCCTACTTTTATTGAAATAGCCTTTGCAAAGGATTGAAGTTAACTCTCTGTCTACAAAAAATGTAAGTTGTCAGAATTATTCTCTTAGATCAGGAAAATAAAGTAATTTCTTCAAAGGATCTAAAATTTTTAGTTATTTAAATGAAAACTGATGAATAAACTTGCAAATGTTGAGAAAATTAATTTCCTACTCTATGAATAAATGACAGTATGTCAGAACAGTCTGCTGGATTTCTGCAGAGATTTAAATGAAAACGTATTTAAATAGAAATTTCAATGAAATTTCTGTGAAAAAGAAGATGAGTTTAGAAGTACATGCAATATGAATACAAACAGATTAAAGGGGGAACTCAGAACAATTTGCTTGCCTTGGTAGTCTCTCATAACATTTTGCTTTTTTTTTCATATTTGCCTCCCTTCAACTTTCATATCTTTTACTATGAACTTTACAGAGTACAGCAGCTGTGTCCTCATCAATAATTACTAGGGAGAAAAGAGCAAAGTAATCTGAGTCTTTATGCAGTTCATCTATTTGCTCTTTAGGAGTTCACCATGGAGAAGTGGAAAATGAACACCTATATAAAAATAATAAATCAATGTTGTACACACCTGGATTTCTCGAAGAAATGCAGCATGAAGCTGACTTGACTCAAGATGAAGGGATGTTATTGAGAAGCTTCAGTAGCAATGAGTGGGATGACATGAGGCATCATTAGGAGCTTATCAGCCTAGAGAAAGACACAGGAATAACCAGCACCAGTCAAAAATGAAACCATAAATTGATCCTTAAAACTTCAGTATTCTCAGTGCTGTCCTCTAGCTGGCAAAAAAGGTCATGGTACAGAGTTGTGTCTTTGTATGATGCAAAACAGATTCCTACTGGCAGGATTTTTTTCCAAATCGTAACCAACTGAAAGAGCTGCATGATCCCCAAATATACAGTTGAAATTATAATATATTTACTGATGAATATCCATTAAAAGAAAAAAAAAAGAAGAACAAAATCTGTTCCTCCAATGCAACAGAAGATATGCTCCAGAATTTTGGCTAATTTGGAAAAAAAGCTGACTTTGGAACAGGAACTTGCTCAAAAGGGCATTGGAAATTCTAGAAAAACACCTGAATTTAACCTTAAACCATCAAAAGCAACCAAGTTTTTGTCCACATGTAGACAAATTCAGTACCAAGATTATGACTCAGCAGACTCCAACGTCCTACTATTTGTCTGAAACTTTTAGACACGTTACTTCCACTTGTAATAAAGGCAAGATAAAGATAATTTTACTTTTCTCTAATTTATTTATATATTTATATAGATTAGTGGAAAAAACACAGCTAAACAAACTATATCCACATTATTAGCTCAATAGGATTGTTCGTTTGATGAGCACAAATCAATAGAAGGGTCAGGAAGCAAATGGTAATTCTGCTTTATATGCTTGTCTGAACCTGCTCCACACTGTTATACAGTGTTAAAACACTCTAAGAGATAAGGCTATACATTTCCCTTAAGGCAGTTTGAATCTGACCCACTTCTGGGATGAGGAAATTCAGATCAATTTTGTTGCATGATTTTCTTAATCTGTATCTACATCTTGAGACACAATGCCCAGTGCTCCATTCCTGCCTTTCATGTTCAGGCTAAATTCCATGGGACAAAGCTTGGACTCTGTTCTGGTTGTCTCTCTGAAAAAGCCTATATATTTTTTTCATAGGTTAATCAGAGTTATTTATCAAAAAACCAGGATCCCACACGATCTTTATTGCCCATGGAGTGTATTTTCATTTCCTTTGCTGCAGTGCTTTGGTCCAGCGTAACAACCGGCCAGGTAACATTTGGTAAAAGGCAACTGATGGAGACAATAAAGTCTTAAAAATCAAACCAGAAGGAAAACACCACCATACTCACATACAAACATAAGAAGTAACAGTCTTTTTCAAAATGAGGAAGAACAATTTTGTGTCCTGACTAATTAGTAAATTCATTGTGTAATGCTCAGAAAAAGAGGAATGCAGTTTTTTCCCGGAAGGAGGATCTATTTCTTGACCATTTAAATAGCACATTAGGGAGAGAATCAGAGTTGTTCTCTCTTGCATTTTAATTAGATGCATGTTTAAGTAAAACTAATTATTTGGTAGACCCTTGATTTGCAGTCCTTTCTCACACTGAGTGTGTAACAGCAAGATGGGTTCCTAATTGCATCTTAACTGCTGTTCATGTCCAAAATAGAGAGGTGTATGTGCAGCTTCTTCATAGTTGTTACTGTCCATTCTTTGCATTTCTTCTGTAGGCTTGTTAAAGTTTACATGCCAAGTAAAGCTGTTCAGCATAGCAGACCAGAGCAGAATATTGTGCTTTCCTGCTTTCCATGTTTTGTTCTTTCCCAGGCACCTTTAGTGACACTGTATCCACTTTTGACATTGGTTCTTGCTACTTTTTTCAACCAGCCAAGTAGGAACACAGCCCCACTGAGAAAAAAAGCATTAATAAATCTACCTCCATAACATTTTTAATGTCAGTCACTGGAAAACTGGCAGAGTAATTGGAGCTGGGAGTGACATTTTTGCAGTGAAAAAAGTTAAATACTGCAAATCTTTTCCAGGCTTTAGTTTTGCTCTGAAACATGCAAGATAATTTTCTCTAACTATAGTATTTTAAAGACAGAAATGAATCATAATATCTGTAATGTGCAGACACATACTGTAATTTAACTGGTCTTTAGCACAATGAATCTCTGGTGTGAAATTTTCCTTGTTAATGATCAGCATAAGCCATGGCTCTTAATGCAATTATGAATCCAAGGCTTAGAGTTTATAGGCAACCCAGTAAAAAGATGATATCATTAGACATTTCATTTCACTCACTCATATCTATAGGAAGAAAGCAACCATTATTATAAGCAGCTCACCTTTTCTATCAGCAAAAGGGACCCTAGCATACAATGAATTACATATTATAGGCTCCTCATTCCCCTGGATAAGAAAAGAAACTCTTCCAGCATCAGCAGTTACTTTTTCAAATGGGTTTTTATTTTGAATAACATTAAAGGAAAATAAGGCAGTCTAGATAAGGAAAGAACTTTTCTTGATGCTGGAAGCAAGAAAGGCATTCAGCCCCTCTAAAGATATCCCTCTCTTTGAAGGAAGTGCCAACCTACCACCCCCATCTCTTATCTGAGGACTCTTTCCCTACCATGGACTGTGTTCACTAAGACCTGGGAGCTGGCTTTTCCCATGGAGTTTTGCGGGGGAACTTTTAGGCAGCTGCTTTCTACACTCTCCAAAGTCCCTAGACATGCTGTGGGATGACTTTCCCACCTTTCCTGAGCCAGTAACCTGATGGGAAAGGTGCTAAATCCTTCTCACCAGTAGGAATGCCGTGCTTCCTTGGGGTGGCCCCAGGCTGATAAAACTCTGTGAAGGCCTGGAGCAGAAGCATCAGCTACTGATTGTCAGAAATAATTTTCAGCAGCAGGTAGTCTGTCAGAAGCATGAGTGGGCCTTCTTTAAAATGTTTCAGAAACACTCTATAGACAAGCAGCCCTTCTAAATTGTACCACCGTATTTTTAACTCTGCAAGAAACTTGTAGGTCAGAGAGGGTTGGAATGTTTCCTATCCATCCATGCCCTCTTACCAGGGAGCCACTGCAAGTCCAAGACCAGAAGTTTCCACACACATCAGACATCTCCAGGACAGCCAGGCCATCTAGAGCCACCAGTTCAGCATGAGCTGGTGTGTTGGCACATGTGCATGCTTTTGAAATAAAAGGGAACTTACTGGGAGAATAAGCATTGTTCTGTCTGGTCAACTGTTTCATAACACCCACCAGTGCTATGAATTACAGAAATCATGCTATAAAAAGTGGATATATGATGATGATGGCAGGCTGAGGGATCTCTCACCAGAAAATGACATCAGACACGAGGATACTACTGTTTAAAGACTTTTGTTGTTTGTGACTGTTATGGGTTCCCCCAGGTGGGCCTAGATTTGGGCTCTGAAGTCTGGACTAGGCTGAAGCTGTCAGCTGACTTGAGCTGGGCTGAGCTGACAGCTGACCTCTTCTAGCCAGTAAGTTTGTATTCCATACCACACTATGACATCATCTCCAGGGCAGTAGGAACCAGTGTGGGAGTGGTTAAGGCAGTCGCTTCTCAGCCTCCTCTTGGGAGGACACACGATGCTGTCCCAGGGGGGATGGAGAGGACCAGGCCCACCACTGGCTCACAGGGTACCTCAGGAAAGTCAAATGTGTTGTTCTGGGTCTCTCCTTTCTGCTTGAGTTTGTCTCCCTGGGGAATAAGCTTCTTCTTAAGTAATGTGTAGTTAAGACAGTAGAATTTGTGTGTTCGTTAAGAAGTTGAGGTGGGGAACTTGTTGTTGCAGACTTGTGTGAGTGAATATTTGTACTCTCTTCTAATTGTCTCTTTCTTTCTGTGAAAAATATATGTAGATTTAGTATAAATGCAGTTTGAAGTGTTTTTTTCTTTCCCCTCTCTTTTCCTCCCTTTCCCTGGTGTTAGGAGGGAGGCTTTTCTCTCTGTGCTTGGGGGGGTTGGCAGTTGCTTATCTCAAACCAAGACAGTGACACAGTTATAATTAAAGCCATTATGGCATTCCCAGTTGTATTTCCCCTTAGTCATCCCATCTTCTTCCCATAATTCCCCTGTTTAGGGTCCTTTCCTGCCTTTTCTCCCTGCCGTTATGTTACTGGTTGTGATCTGCTGTTCCCTATTGGTCATTTAATGTTGCATTCCTCTATGCTATTGGTGCGAATCCTGATCCTCTTAGCCAATGAGGCTCAGGGTGCTGCCCAGTTTCTGGACTCCTCCCCCTAAAACCCCTATATAAGGAGGCACAGCCCTCCCAGCAAATGCTCCTCATTCCTGCTTCTGGACTGGGCTGTGTCTCCTGCTCCGCAAATCGGGCGGTCGGGACAGGGAGCGATTCCCACTCCTGACAGGGAGCAGAGATCAACGGCCTCAGTCAACCTTCTTCTATACCACATTGTCACAGGTTTGGCCTGGCTGTTACCAACCCTGGACTGGCCCCCCTTCCCCCTCCCAGAACTCTCCCAGCAAAGGGAAGAAAAAAGCTGAGAAGAAACGAACTCAAAAGAAATTGAACTGAATAAAAAGAAGAAATTATATTTTCTAACATTCACAACTACACTGTATACACAGTATGTAGGATCCCACCACCAGGGGAAAAGGAAGAGAAAAAAGGGGACTGGTTAACCAGAAAATTGGGAAGAAACAAAACCAAACCAAAAAAACAAATGAAACAGAAAAAACACAATTAAAAACCTCGAGGAAGGGGAACAAGCATGAAACAATCTCACCCAGGACAGGAGAACCACCAACAACCGGAGGGATCAGACTCCAGACCCTCCCACCAGCTCTCCAGCCAAGGAAAAGGTGAACCACCACTCCTCCCCTGCTATGTGGAAGACACGTGTGAAATACTTGTAACTTCCTTAGGTACAATGGTTACTGAGGGAGCCATGGGGCAAACCATTGCACACGTGTGTCAAGACTATAGTTTGAAAAAATAAAAATATCTATGCACCCCAAATGTTTTGCCTACCCCAACAGACTGAATGGTGTTTGTTAGTCTCTCTCTGCTTGAAACCCCTGTGTGATGCCATTTCAGCAAACACACCAAACAGCATGTTTAGGAAAAAAGAAGTCTTTCAGAGGAGGACAAAACATACACCTGAAGGAGAAAAATTCTCCTGAAGTTCTCTATGAGTCTTGGGCAATCGTAGTAGCCTGTCTAACCAACACAATATGGAGTCTTCTGGTAAGTACATTACATTTCAGATTTTTAAATTTTACACATACAAATGAAAATATTCTCAGTCTGCATAGAATAAGATAGATTCACTTTGTCCAGTAAAACTTTAGTTCACAGTCTTCAAAGAGATTTCTCATACCACTCTCAACTCTTTCAGCAACATTACTGGTTTTTAGAGAGCATAAAATTACAGTTTTTTTCAGTAAACTTCACCACTTACACACTGAAGTATTTTGCCTTTTAATTTTTTTTTCTATAGCAAATATTTAATTAGGCTTAGGTAGTGGAATATTCAAAGGGTGAAAAAGTAACATAGTGATCTTTAGAATATAATGGGTATACATGTCCAGGTTATGTAATAGCTTTTCTTTCATTCTTTCTATCTGAATACCTTAATGCAATGCTAAACCATCCTAGAAACAGCAAAATATTCTCACAATGTCCAGAGTTAAGGAGAACAAAACATTATGAGAATTGTGAAGATTTTTTTTTACTTATTTTTAAAGTCTTCATAACCCTACCTTTGCATTTCCTAACAAAGCTGACCTGCTTAGCAGTTAATATCTTACACCTAAAGGATGCTCCCTACAACAGCTTTAATAAGAGTCACCTGGAAGAAGAGTAGCTTCCTCTAACAGAAATGGGATTTTTAAGATCTGCTTGAGAGCCTGTGCAGAGGGAGTTTTGGATTAAGGGCTCTTTAGCACATAACAGCTAAAAGAAGGATGTTATTAAAGAGGAGCCAGTAGTTGGATGGATATGTTCTCAACCAACAATATACTTTTTCCAAAGTCAAACTAATCTTAAAGATTGATCCTACAGATTTGGTGTTTTTATCTCTGTTTTTTTTTCTCTATCAGAACATTAGAATTCTTATTTTGCATATTCTTTTTCTTGAGACCAGGTGGACTGAGAAAGTCAATCACAGCTGAAACAATAGAACAGTCCTTATAGCTCTACTGTTTAGAGTAAAAATCTGTGTTACCCTTATTTCTTTTCAGTTATCACAGAGGAAAAATATTGAAATTTGAGAGGACATTGCCCATTCTGTGGTGTATGTTTTTCTGGACTTTCTCCCTGAATCAAGCATTACCAAATCAAAGACTCTGAGTAAATACAGAAAGATCTTCAGAAGATTTTTATCCAACAAAATGTCCTATAATTCTGGTGGATGATTGGTTAATCTTTTCTGTAAAATCTCCACTGATGTGTACTTTGTCAGCTTCTCAGGCCATTTATCCTCACGCTTATAGTCAGCATATTTTTTCTCTGTCATCTAATCTACATCTTCTTTGCTCTAAATTAAGTTTGTTAGTTCCTGTCCTATCCTTTGGAAAAGTCTATTGCCTTTGATCTTGTAGCAACCAGGGCTTTATATAATTGAAGACTGTTATTACAACTTTTCTTTGTGCATTGTCCTCTAAATTAAACAACTCCAGGTCTTTCTGTTCTTCTTTATACTTATTTTCTAGACCTCTGATCTATTCTTCTCATCTGTTTGCAATTCTTTAAAAGGTCAAAAGTAACCCAAACACAATTCTTCAGATGCAGCCTTATTAAAATGGAAATACTCTGTAGACAGCAAGATTTGTTTTTTGGAAGCAACATGACACTGTTGATTACTGCTCAGTCTGTGATCCACCTTATTCATTCTAGCTCTTTAATTTAGACATCTTGCACTTTGTACATGTTCTTAATTTTGTTTTATTGTGTACAGATAGCTTATACAGTTCATGACTGGACCTCATGTACAGAAAAATTTCCTGGAAAGTGAACGTGTAAGCTGACCATCATGTGGCTGAAAAGAGGAGTGCTTGCCAAGTGACCTATTCAAAGCCTCATGTAAAGCTGCCAAAAATAGAATATTTAATTAAACAGGATATTGTTATCTCTTGGGGACTTCTACACACAGCCAAGTTTGAAAAACAGAAGGCAACATTGGTGCTGTAAAGTGACAAAATTTTGTACAGTGCTGTGTTCAACCAAGGGAAGAATGCTGTAACCATTAACAACATCAATATATGGGTGTTGATATTTTAAACATTCATCTGGCCTCCCATATATAAATTTATTATGGATAAAGGGACTTTACCCCTGTACTATGAGGCTAAAGTGTTCAAGAAAGACTGTTGATTCAGATCCTATTGCAGTGAGGGATGAGAAGACAGGAATGCTGCATTCCACAAAGAGAAGTGTGCATGGATAGCAGTAAATATTTTAGTGTCACATGCCAAGCAGTTTGACTCATCAAAGTACTTACAAAGTTTTCTTTCTTAAACTGAAGCTTTTAGGTGTCATCTGACCTTAAAAGTGTCCCTAATAGTGTCACACTACTCTTTTTACCCAACACCATTTCGCAGTTTCCCATCTCTCCTCAGCAACTGTGCTTATCTTTGAAGGGAATATACAGAGCTCTGCTTCTAACACTCTGCAATCCTCTTTCAAGCACCGTTGTCTCCTGGTCAGAGATTAGGGTTCACTCTTGTTTCTGGCACCTTGACAGCCAGCAGGGAGGGTCACTGGCAAGGTGCACACCTGGCTCCTGACTTCACCCCTGGTAGGTTTGCTTCTTTCAAATTCCAGTTTATTCCTTGAGTTCAGTGTTACTATATGGAACCTTCTGTGTATGTGAATGACCTCTGAGAGGATAAACAGAGTGAGAACACCATAATAATTTCTGGATTTACACAGTCAAAGAATGAGCCCTTTCATGTTTACAGCACTGAATGATTGATGCTCCCAAAATCTGTTTTAATAGCCTCCCTGGAGCATCTTTCTGCTATTTAATTCTTTGTTTTATTTTATTTTGGCAGCTATGTGCATGTAATCAACTGCCTTTCAGTGGCATTTGATAAAATAAATGTAGATCTATTAAAATGTGTTTCATTTAAAATAAATTGTATGCTTCCATAAAGAATGCTTTGGCACTATGCTTTTACATAAAGTGAGATGAGGTGTATAAAAACCAGAATCACAGTCAGAAACAAGCAGCACTGAGCTTGTCATATGTTAAATAAAAATATTCTATACCAGGGTCTACTGACTCAGATGTGCTGAGTTACTGCAGATAAAGTTTCATGCTACAGTGAAGCACTGAAGATTTGCAAGATGGTGTTTAAATTCAAACACATTTGAAAGCAAAGGGCACAGTCAATGTTACAGAGCTTATACTGTAATGACTGAGTGTACCCACTGGTTTACTTGGTGGGTATACTTGAGGCTCTGGGGTTTTGGCACGTGAATTGAACAGTTTCAGACAACATTTCCATCAGTAGAAACCGAGGTTGCAAAATATCCAACAGAATTAGAATCATGTGATCACAAGGGGGATTGTCCTAGAGCTGAGATAACATTCTAGGGACATTTTTATTGAAACTGATATAATTTCTCAAAACAAAAAGAAACTAAGATTTTTTTTAATTTTTTTTTAATTTTAAAGTGTTTTCTCAAAGAATCTTCAACCAATGACTGATTTTTTTGCTATTTTTTATTTTAGGAAGAAAGTGTAAAGGCCTGCACAAAACCCCTTTTTGACAGTTTAGCAAAGGCTTCAGATATTAAAAACTAGATAGGAAAGTGTTGTGCAAAGTAACTAATGGTGAAGCAAATAATACAGCCTGTGGCACTACACATGTAATAATAGAATCATAGAATGGTTTGTGTTGGAAGGAACCTTGGAGATCCCTTAGTTCCATCCCTCCTGCCATGGTCAGGGACACCTTCCACAGGTTGCTCAGAGCCCCATCCAGCCCAGCCTTGAACACTTCAAGGGATGGGGAATCCTCAGCTTCTCTGGGCAAAATGTCTCAATGACTCACCACCCTCACAGTGAAGAATCTTACCCTAATATCTAATCTAAACCTAAATATTATTAATGACTCTTTGCTGCTTACTCATTTTTCATGTCAGAAGTCATTTAGCAACACTATGGCTGTGTAAGCTGCAGTAAAACTGTTCATAATCTTCCCACCTAAACACCACACCCCAGTAATACATTATAAGAAAAGAGGAGAAAACATCTTGAGAGAAAGTTCTGAAGTTGCTAATAAGTTTGTTCGATAGTGAAGTGACCTCCTAAGTCCAGAAGTTTTGTAAGACAACCAGGAATAAACAATTATAGACTGACTTTGTCAGACGGAAGGACTGTAATAAATATTTACAATTAAAATAAGCAATATTGTTAGTTATGTTTGAACTGATTTAGAAGGAACCAGGATGATCCCTGAGACAGAAAATAATTAATGTAAATAATGCATGGGAAGCTTTTACACTGATGCTTTCAGTTGAAGAAATGTGATTAGCATTTCACTCCTCAATTGGCAGTTTTAGGTCACTGGCCTAGTCTAGCATGAATAAAATCAGCACATGAAAAATGGCAATCACAAAGCAAAAATTAAAGAAAGGCGATTTGGAAACGGAACTTTTGCTACATCAAGTAAAGCAGATTAAATTTAATACCTCATTTAATGTCACCATTAATCTGTCATTGCACCAGGTCAATATGTGCAGAGGCAAATGGAGACAAAGAGGACACTAAGGGTAATGGGGCTTATGTGCATTCCCTTCAGTTCAAAAGTTTGAGTTGGTAAAGATTAAACAGACAGAAAATTATTACTCCTGCCCTTTGCAGTGCCCTTGAGTTCTGGGGTCCTCTCTAAACAACTGAGTAATCACAGATTCTGACATAAGGCTCAAAGGCTCAGAAGCACAACCCTTGTAAAAGCAGTGCTGTAGTACAGGTAAACCCTCTTGCCAGTGTTTTTTAGGTTCTGGTATAGCTGAGGATGAGGAGCAGCCCTTCAGGTGATAAATTAATCTCTAACAAGAAACAGAAATAGTTTTTCAGTATCAATGACTTCATGTGCTCTTAATTCATTCTCTACTTATCTCCCTGAAAGCCCATGTTTCATCTATAGATAGATATAAATAGGCACATATACATACATATGTGCATATATATATATATATACACAAAAATATCCTCATCTATGAATAAAATCTGAAAAACCACATCTGCTGACCCAGGTTCAGGCATGTTTAGATCACAATGTCTTAGTCTGTGCATTAAAGAAATTTCTAGAACTGGGCCAGGTGGTGCCTTCCAACTCAATCTGATTCAAACTGTGATTCTATGACTCTATGCTACTAATGACATGAGAGACCCCCAACAAAGCAGGACTCTGAGCCAAGTTAGTGTAGGGTAAGATAAAAAGTAAAAGTCAGGCTGAAGGCCCACAGGAACACATGGTGACATGCACGTGCTCCCCAAGCTTTAGTTTCCATGGCTTTTATAATATGATCCATCCAATCACTACTTTACACATCTCTCGGTCCAACCCTGGTCCCACCCCTGTTCCAACCTCTCAGGAATTGAGGCTGGGATCACTGAGACCTCCTCTTCCTCATTCTCCTCTTCCTCAGACTTTTGGAGTTCTTCCACTGTTCTTAGACTCAAGGTTGTTGGCTTATATTTGGTCTTGTTCTGCAGGCCTTTCTGATAGCCTTCAGCTTTTCTACCTTGAAAACAAGACTAAATAACTAAAAGAATTTGAGCTCCTGATCTGTGGTAGGGGTTAGGATATATAAAGAATGAACTTAGGCTGCTAGGAATATTAGCATACTAAAAATCTATTTTGCTACAGCTACAAGTACTTTGAAAATCTATAAAAAGGACAAATCAAAAAATCAAAAACCCCTTCGGTATCATCCCCCAGGCTGTAGGTGTTCCTTAGTAGTTTCCAGTATTAATAGTATTTATAGTAATTATTATTGCAAAACTAATCTGTTCTTACATCTTTAGAATACTTTAATAACTTTAGTTCCTGAAATGCAAGCAAATGTGGGTATTACTTTCCATTGTTGTTCACAGGGAATGGCTCTTTAAAGTTATAATTTGGGGTTTGGTCACACGTGTAAATGGCTGCACTAACAGCACAAAATGTCAGCATGCATCCATATAGGATTTTCTTAACATATGAGGGAGATAAGCAGAATTTCCCTTTGTCCTAGTTCAGCAGGAGGGACCAGCTAACCCTGTGTGGGGGTGATCAAAGCTGTGTATTCTACCCCCTCTATTCATTCCCCAAGGACAATGGGCCATTGGCAGCAGCTGCCCAGGGAGCCATTATCACCCTCACACCCAGCCTGAAGGGGCGGAGCTGCTAATGGGCCATCAACAGTTCAACACCCCCTGGCTCCCAGAGTTAATCACCCATTGTGTGAGTCCCCGCCCAGGGGGAGGGACTGAGAGCTCCCTGAGGGTACATAAGTGGTAGGTAAGAAGACCTTGGGAACTTCTCGTTGGATCCAGAGCAGCAGCAGGACCTCGACAGGAGGAGATCACTGCTCTCGCCCAGACCACAGCCCTCGCCTGCACCAACAGGTTTTTCATTTCCTTTTGCTCTGGACTTGGGGGGAGCCACAGGGGTCTCAGCACAAGGGCAAACAAACCCCCTTGGGTTTGTGCCCCAGGACACTGGGTTATACTGCTGGGGTATTGTGAGTTGAAAGCAATTTCCCTTGTGTGTCAGTGTTGTTATTGTAATATTATTATTAAATTTTAGGTCTGACTTATAATCTCTCTCGTGGTGAGTTCATTTCCCCTGCTGGTTCACCTTTAAACCAGCACACCCTTCTACATGTATCTTCATATAAAAAGAGAAAAAGCTTTTTTTGCAAGTCACTGCAATAAACTGGAGGTAATTGTGGGGAAATAGTGGTGGTAAGAGGTCTGTGACATGGAACCCTCAGTAATTTTTACTGGCTTATTGCTGGAATTTTTCAGCATTGGCAAATATTGATAGCATGAATGTGGTCTTGGTGATGCAGATGTGTTGGACTTTTTAGTGTCAGGACTAAGTTCTCAAATGAAACAAAATTTGCTGTTTTTAAAACAAGGCTACATCATTCATTCTCACTAGAAATAGATATTTTATTACCAATATGGGTTGTTACACTATTTTTCTACTATGAAATGGCTTAGATGAATAATAAGACTCATGCTCTGCTAATAAAAATTTGAAAACAAGGGAAAATTCCTTTTTCTTTTATATATATATATATATATATTAGAGAGGTAACATTAGTACAGAAATACACATATGCCATACAGGAACCTAAAGGATGTTTGTTCTATCCCCATCTCTCAATTAAACCTTGTTCCTGAAGCAAATTAAAAGGATATGTTTACAGAGTGTTAGAGACTTTGTCAAATTTCATTAGTATCACTCATTGATTTTCTGAAAACTGGCCGGAAAATTTTTAGAGCCAGTGTCTCCTGTCTTTGTTTATTACACAATAATAAAAATTTGAGAATCTGAAGGTAAAAGAGGAGTTAGGAACATGTTTTCATTTTATTTTTCAGAACAGAATGCTTTCCAGGTAACTGGAAATACCACAAGCAAAACAGACAAAAGATGCTAAGAACCAATGGTTACATGCAAGGTTAGGCTTGACTGGGTAATAAAAAGTTATTTTTACAGTCCAAAATGTGGTTTCACTGATGTGTGTGGAGTACAGCAGAGAGGAAGTATGTGACTTTCTAGATAACAATACTGAGTCTGCACCTTTGATCTCTATGGGCACTCGATTAAGAGATTCCCCCCAAAATTTGTGGAGGGCTTTTTACACCTTCTGTAGAAAGGCATAGACTGTCTTACACCTTGACTTCACTTGAAGAATGCTCTTAAAGTCTTTATGGTTGGTGTTCTAACACACAGAACTGAGAGACAGAGACGTTTACATCCTGCATTTTCCTTCTGGCTGGAAATTAACAAATACACAATGATAATGAGAGCAAATATTCATTCTAGGCTTGTATTTCCAAGTGTATACACTCATCAGACTTTCACCTGCTGTGCCAAAAACTATCAAGGCCTGCTTCTTGTCAAAAAACCTGCTTTTTTGTTTTGTAAGCATATAAAAATGTTTCAGCTGTTATATTAAGAAATTGTTCTCTGTTGTTGTTTGTTTTGTTTTTCCTGCTACCTATTTTACCCAAGGTAGTGCCAAATGAGGTAAGAAATGGAGGTGAAAATTTGGGGTCTGACTGGCCTGTGCTGGTGCAGTAAATAGAGAGAGCATCATTTTGCTGAGCCACAGCAAGGGAGAACACTCAGTGAGGACAGGAAAGAGCAACTGTCTGTGACACCAGTGTCAGCTGTGTCAGTGGAGAGTGTCAGGTTCACTGGAGCAGAGTTGGGACAGTCTAGTCTTATGCAATACTCCTAAGTCAATTTTAAATGAGAATAAAAATATCTATCGCTATTTTGGGACAGAAAGAGGCACTTTCTCAGGAAAATAGTATTGGGACTGGACCTTTGCCATTTCTAAAAATTTAAGTGGTTAGAAAATCGATCAGATAGTCTTGCATTTTAAAAAGAAAACACCCCACCCCCCCAAAAAAAAAGATTATTTAAAATTATTAAAATTATCTTTGTGATTGCATAGTTCAAGTAAGTAAGAAATGTTAACAGTCATGTCTTCTTAATTCAACTTTTTATGCAAATGCATATCATTTACCATATCCTATTTTATTGGCCTGTTTATGGGATATGAGTAATTCATATGTTGCAATGCTTTTACCAGTGTGCTCAGGGAAAAGGCCACCACAAGGCTCAGTGTCCATCAGGTCCCCTAAGTCTGTCTTAGGCTGTGAACCAATGAAATCTACATCTGTAATAAAATTTTGAGACCCTGCTGAAATACAAATCTTGGCTCAAATATTCCTCCTGTGCTTAGCTGTGGCACAGAGGATGGCTCCAGGCTCCCACAAAGAGCTCTGCAAACCCCCTCATAGCTCTTTTATCACTTTGGCCCCCAGGAGCTGAAGATGATAATACAAGTATTGAGAGGTTTAGAATTCAAGGGCTTTAACAAAAAAACTCTAAGTGCCTGTTAGCTGCCTGTATCTGAGGGGACTAAAGATTGTAAGCCAGTGTTATCCAAACAGCTGAGATACAGCCCTGGGGACTGCAGGCATGACAACAAATAGCAGAGAATGTAACCAGTTTTGGTATTGAATCTGACAACAAGAAAACAATAAGAGAAGATTCCTGTGGATTTAACAGCAACTTAATTCAAAGTCAATATCTTTCCTGAAACTGAAAAAAGGTGAAATAAATTAAAGACAGGATAATCAGCTAAATGTCTATAGGATATAAACAGGTATTTAACATACACTATGTGACTCTCAAAGAACTGATTGATTGTTCTGAAAATGGACAGAAGAGGAGGAGCAATCCCAGGTAAATCTGTTAAGAAGCTCAAAGAAAACTCTGGGGTAAAAAAAAAAAAAAAGGAATGTAGAAACAAATTAAAAAACCAAACTCAAAGAAGGGAACTTGCATTCTCTATGCTTTTGTATTATTGTCCAAAAGCAGAAATATTTCCAATTTAATTGTCACTATTGCAAGAACTCAGTTATATAATTCAAATATTAAGAGGGAAAAAATAAACATAGCAAATGTACTATTTTTTATCTGGTGTAGAACTGAGATTCAAAAAGCCTTTTAGGAGCATAAGTCTCATTTAATTCCTTGAGATGTGTGTTCCAAATTATCTTGTGATTTTGTGTGTCAGCATATCCTATCTTCTACAAAACATGATACCAAAATATGTAAGAAATTCAAGATCTTTTTAGTAGTTCAGGTAACAAAAATCCTTTACTCCCTTAATTCTCCTGGATATAAACCTTAAAATGTGATTTACTATTGGAAATATGAATATAATTCAAAGTTTCTCCAGCAACAGTCTACCTTTCCCCAAATGAAGGCCCAAGATGTATAAAATATATTCTCTGTTAATTTTTTCCATTTCAAGGACTCAAGAAGAATAAGAGATTATGAAGGAATATCCCTTTGGTCTTGTCTGTTCTTCACAAAGTCCTCATTGTCCCATGTTACTTTCTCTATACTGAAAATCATACTATTTTTCAACAACTGTTTCATGTCAAAGAAAGAATGTAAAACATTGAATCATTGCTGTGAAGTTCATAGTTGGATTTATGTATTTATAATGAGAGGCTCTGGGTCTGCCTGCACAGGCCTTTGCAGGTCTACCCAAGAACATTGTGCATGGCCCAGTGCAGTAAATCCTGGGAGAGCCTGTACTGAGCAGGGAGGAACTTTATTATACATGTGAGAAAGGGTTGCAGTCCTGCCTCAGAGAACAGACTTGAGGAAAGGTCAAGTAAACACAGCAAGCTGCTTTGTAAATAATGTTGTTCATTGTCTTGGTAAAATTTGGAGCATTACAATGAGAATATGCCTTTGTTGTTAAGACCCTAAACAACCCCATTTTTTGCAGTTTCCATTTTCAAGTATCAACAGCCTCTGACAAGATGCTCTCCAACTTAGATTGCCTCATATGCAGGGAAAATACATTTTTGTGATTTTGTACCTGGTTCAAAAGGAAAGTAAATGTAAGATTTATAATGGAACTCCATTCATCTCAGCTGTAGCTGTATTGAGTGGCTCTGAGAAGGGACTTGAGTGAGAGGATGAAAGGATTAGTTCATGCATATGACCTTCTGTCTCCTACCTGCAGTTTGTCTGCATGGCAGCAAAAACAAAATACGTGTTATCATCTAAAACCAAAGAGGAATTACACAATTAAAAACTTTACTCTCAAGCCTTCAGTTGTTTCCTTTTGTTTTTTTTTTATTTGATACTTTCCCTTCTCTTGTCCACAGAAATTTTCACTGCTTGAAATTAAACAAGAGTCATTTGTCCATTTGTTTATATCTTCACCACTATATTATTAACCACCACAGAAACACAGTAACGTTCTCCTTTGATGACTTCCATAGGGCTACCCCCGTGTAGAGATGCAGAAAAATCACAATTCTCGTGTCTTCTGCCTTTTGCACCACATCAGGATTACAAGATCAAATATAGTGGTGTATTCAGCAAAATTGATATCAAAAGAGACAGAAGCAATTTCACTTGTTCTACTGGCCAAATAAAGCAGAGACATTTCAGTGTCAGTGTTAAACTGTCTTCTGCATGCCTGCCTGGCCTGTCTCCAACACTCTGTGGAGAAAAACCTCTAATTTTTTCTCAAATTATACTCAATAAATGTCAAGGTTACCAAGATACACTGCCTAAATGCATAAAGATCCTTGGTATCTTCCATAGTTCAGGTACTACAAGAGTTATGGCAGCTCACTTTTCCAGTAGGGGCCAATATTGCCCATTTCTCCCTATGCCTAAACATTTTTTTCAGAACAAGAGTTATCTCCTCTTTTGGAATCTTAAGGCACCATCATAAAGTCATCTGGCCTTGGACCAGCTCTTGGACTCTGAACAGCCTTTTCTACTTCCATACATATGAGCAATTTCTCTCGGGTCTCAGCCTCACTCATGACAGACTTTGACAATGTTACATTTGTCAAGCAATTCTGTAATATGTTTTTCAATCTCTTTATTGAGATAAATACAAGTTAGAACAGAGTGCTTTGGGGGCTTTTTTAGTCCTTAGACTTTTGGGTCCCTATCTGCTGTTTCCACTGATCTTTGTGTTGACACATGGCCCGTTTCTCTGTTCCTTTTCAAACCTGGGATGTCAATATTAGAGTAGCTGTATAACCTTCCTTCTCCCCTCATTCCTAGAATTCATTTTCAAGAGCTTGATCTACAACCTGTTTTCCTCTGTTAAGTCTAAATAATTTTAATTTCTGCATTAGTTAATCTTTATACATATGTAATATTCCCTGTGTATTCATGGATACTGTTTTTGCTAATGATTCTTGACTGTAAATATTTCTGAACAGATGCATCAGCCTGACCTGCAAATACCATCCACATTACCCGGCCCATGGATTTTGTTTTCACTAAGAAAGAAAAGAACATTAGAAATCGGTTCATAGTCTGTCTTCAGTCTTGATTGTTTCTGGCATTCCTTCTTTGCTCTTCAGTCCATCCTCCTGGTTCTTCATAACAAGCATCCAACTTTTTTTTTCTTGACAAAAACAGCAAAATCCACTTTTTTTTTGCCTTCTGTCTTATCAAGTAAATGGATTTAATCCCATGATTTTCCATTCATGCCACAGGTCCTTTGAACATGATGCTTCTTTATTTTGTCACAGGCAGAACTTTTCCACTTCTGCTGGAATCCTTCTTGGATTCAAATTGCTAAACTTTCCACCTGTTTATGCAAAAGTTATTGACATAGCAATAGTTTCAATTATTTTATTCATCTCACACTTCCTTGTGCACTGCATTTACAATGCACTTGAAAATATACACTTGCATTTTCTACTAAAATGGTAATAGATTGCAGTGTAAAAGTCCATATCTTAAATCCCTTTTTAATGTGGTTCCTGGTAATACTTTTATTTCAAGGCACATATTTGAAAGCTTTGAGTCACGGTTCTCTGATCTCTCCCTGTGTCAGCACGAAGCAAATAAACTGAAAACAACAGAATTACCCTGTTACAAAATAAATTTAGGAGAAGCAATAATTAGTCTTTGACTAATGGTGAGAGATAAAGAGATGCCATTGAAGTTTGCTCATTCTATATTCATGAAGCAGCAAACAATATTAAGATTATTAGGCACAAAAATGAGCACTGTGTCTTGCAAACACATTTTACCCTGCTCTGTGCTACCCTCCATGTTCCTGTGCACCCTTGTTCTGTGTTGTCTGCTCCAGCAATACCTCTGTATCTTCACATTTACTCCCTCCTAACCTCAATTCCATGGAAATCTTAAGGGTTTCTGTCTGTCCTGTGCTTTAAATCCCACCAGAGATCACACTGATTGAATCATGAAGGAAGAAAGCCACATGCTGAAAAATAACCCAAGAAATGCTCAAGAAAACAAATATCACACATTAATATTAAACCCAGACAGCTGATAAACTGTGAATGTGAGAAACTTTTGTGTTTCATTTCTAGAACACTGGCCCATTAACATAGATATTGAACTTAAAAAAACAGATTCTGAAAACAACCAGCAGCAATACTATCACAAAATCAAGCAGTACAGTTACATGTGTACACAGAGATAGCTAAAAAACCCAAAACCTTAATAAATTTTTCTGATGGAAGAGGTTGTCATTCTTTATTTTTTGATAAAATTGACTCCTACATGAAAGGCATTATTTTAATGCTTTTATCAGGCCTTTTGAAATAATAGAAAGGTGTACTACCTATCATAATTAGTACTTTTTCACTTATCTACCTTGCTATTTTTCTTGATTATGGTGGCAAACTAAGGATTTACTGGTTGCACTGAAATTTTAGAGCACCATTAATATTTAATATATGTCACACAAGTTATTTGCACTATCCAGTGGAAAAATAAATCAAACCAAAACCAACAAAAAAACCAACAGAAACAAAGTAAGTTTCCTGAGTCTTCAAAGAGATGACATGTAAATTAGAGTTTTGTTGCCTTTGTACAAGTATGGTAAATATTCCTGAAAGCATAATATTAAAATGGTAAAACTAAGTGTTAGCATATGCCAAAGAACCATAACCTACACTCTTCTCACTTTTTCTTTCCATCCTATCCAACTGCCTCTTTTCCTTCCTGTACATTTCTTTATGATTTTTTCAACTCCAAGATTGATTCCCAATACAGAAAAAACCCACCAAAACCAAACCCACCATCTTTGCAGTTAAATATGGAAGCAAAATTCAAATTATTCCTTCCCTTTTCAGTCCACAGGAGCAATTGGCTAGAAGGATCTTATGGCAGCAGGAGTACTTTTGACCCTCCCCCCTATTAATTTCCTAACTTCCTGACGTGGGTCAATTGTGTCAGTACTGCCCTTTAGCCAATATTAGCAGAAAACAACCCTCACTCATCTTTCACATTTGCTGCTTTGGTTTTTTTGCTAATCACTGCTTCTCCCTCAGGTGGGCAAAAGTCTATTTTCCCTGCCTCTATATAGGTTTTTAGCTGAGGATTATGTAAGAAATGAACATTCTGAACCTGGTATTGGGTTTGGATTTAGAGAGTCCAAATGAAATGGATAAAGTGTATTAATGCTGGGTAAAACATAATAAAAAGCACAAATTTTGTAATAGTCTAGCAGTGTTACTGATGACATTAAGCTTCCCTTAGGGAAAAAAATATTCAGAGTGATGCCATGTCTCTGCAACAATGTGTTTAGGCCAACAGAAATGAAATACTGCTGGACTTGTATTGGAGGACAAAGGGTATAATCCATTCTTTCAGAAGATAGATAATTTTCATTGAGTTATAGGGAATGAAGCATCTGTTCCAGAATGGATTGTAGGAAAACAAAATATAGGAGACCTCCATACAATGAGTTTGCCTAATGATGACAGAGACATCATCATGTTAATGGTAATGACAGAAAAATACAATAGAAGTCAAAAAAATGGCCAGTAGTTTCTATAAGGATCGTGTGTGTGTGTGTGTTTGTGTGTGTGTGTGTGTGGCTCGGCTTTGTGAACGCAGATTTGGGCAGGGCTGTCCCCACGTGCCCTTCCAGCCTGCGCAGTGGATTTCAGGTGAGGCTCAGCGTGCGCAGAACTGGCCCCACCGTTTCAGTCCTGAGGTTCATCTGCCACGGCCGAGCGAGCTTGGACGGTGCCAGTGAAGTCCTCAGGACTAGAACCTCCAGCACCCAGCATTGCCCAGGAGGTCTCCCATCCAAGTACTAATCCGGGGCTGACCCTGCTGAGCTTCCGAGACCTGACGGGATCGGATGGCAGGGAGGCATTTAACTGCCTATAAGGATCATAAAGCTTATAAAAAGTGATCAGCGTGTTCTATGGATAAAAGTGTGGTCTAACTATGGAAATTCAGAAATAAATCATGAATTCCCAAAATTCACAGCATGGAATCTTCATCACAAAATTTTGCTAAAGGAAAACTGGGAGAGGGTTTGCCTCAGAAATCTTAAAAAGTGGGCAGGGAGCAAGGGATTAGGGAAAGTCAGGGGGAGAGGAAATGTTAAAGAGGAAGAGAAAAATATACAAAGAGAATATGAAATATAAACTGAAAATAATCTGCTTTTAACCTCTCTGAACATTTCAGAAAGGGTGAGACTGCACAGCTTTTGAATAGAAAAGTCTGATTAACTTTTGCAGTTCTCAGAGAATACTGTTCTGATACTATGGTCTTCCTATGTTCAAAGGACAACTGTCCAGAGAAGCTCTTTACATTGAGTATGAGCAGAGATACCTTGTGGAGATCTGAAAAGGTAATTTTGTATAAAACTGGCATCTGATTGTACTTGCAGGAGCAATAGGTTTTTCCATGGAATTACATTATTAATAAAATAACCCATTTTCTATTAGAGTAGTGGCCTTTTCCTTTTGTCTTCTAGCTAGCCAATAAACTTTCTCAGTTATCTAGTCATCCATTTTGAGTCCCTATATGCAGTGAATAAGGTCCACCATTGCCAATTTTTCTCTCTTTTTTCTGTTACTTGGTAGCTCCATTTTCTTCACAGATGTTTGAATCATCTTTATTACTGGTGGTCTTGCTGGGAGCTGTGGGGCACTTTTCTCAAGAGGTGCTGCTGTTGCTCAGCACTGACTTTATGCTCATTTTGTTAACTGCCTCTTTACTTTTCAGCTTCGAGAGCATCCTTACTCAGTCACAAACTATAATGCCCGGACTTTAGGCATAATGATTTCTACAGAAGGAGGTAGAATAGACAGAGAGGGTTATACAGAGCAGTGAGCTGGTGTGCTGAGATGCTGATCCCTCAGAGCAGCCAGCTGCATAACTCCAGGCACTTGGCTCCCAGGAACAGAACTGGCCACTCAGCAGCACTGCCTCCCTGACACACTTTATGCTATTGAACAGCAAAGGCTGAGTAAAAGTATTGGATGAGGAGAAGTTGTGAAAGTGAAATGAGAATGAGAATGGCCTGTGCAGCAGTAATATTATTCCAAGCTGAGCAGAAAGGTTTTTATGGTTGCCCAGCAGTACCATCAAGCCACCTGGAAGTCAGTCATCTTCCCCACAGAATTCCTGCAGAGACTGAGGTTGAAAAACAGGAAACCTGAAGATTAACAAAATGTATTTTACAACTAACACATAAGGCAATGTAAATGTTTTATGCCTTGTGCAGTGAAATGGTTGACCAGAAGTTACTGTTGTAGCCAATCACAAGCCATGACAAGACTCTTCTCAGGAGGTCAAATCCACCCTTCCTAGAAGTAAAAATGAAACAAATGGTGTTATGTTCCCTAAATCTTTAATATCTCTAGATCTTAAAATTGGGTTTCTGATAGATATACACATTTCTTTCCATATATATATTTACCATATAGGACCAAGAATACTATGAAATTGTTCTCAACAGTATTTTTCCTAAGACCAGAGTCAGTAGTACTAGAAATCTCATGTGAAAAATCTGTCTCTGAAATCTTTCCAGCTCACTCCTCCATATTCAAATGACTTGGATGATCTTCACACAGTCCTCTAAGCTTTCAGCTGTTAATGCAAAGCAAACAGAAATTATGAAAATTCTGAAGTTGCCCATTGCTACTTGCATGATGCAAACACAAGTGGTTAATCCCAGCCCTATTTAACATCACACTGCTCAATTCCTGCAAGAGATTTTATTCTTGACATGGTTTAGGAGCATTTAATCTGATCTGACAATGTTCAGTCCACTTCCCAAGTCCTTGAATGATTTATTTTGATTTGCTATGATAATGTGTCCACTGGTTTTTGATTAAGACATCAGTATTGTATGTGACCTACATAATTTGTCTTCCTTTTGCATTTTAAGATACAGTTTTCCACAAACAATCTGAGTGTACTCTCCATCTTAAACAGATTAAACTCTGTAGTAGTTGTTCCTGGCAGTTGCTGTTACAAGAAGCACTTGGGGTTTAATACACTGTAAGAGCTGCTTTTTTCTAACAACTCCAATGATTTATACACTGAAAGATTAGATGTAGTTTAGCATACTTATCATTTTCTAATAACACTTCCATTTGGATTTTAGCAGAGCAAAGAGTGTTAAGCAAAAAATAGGTGTTGTGTTCAATATGTTAGTTCTGATGATTGAGATCTCTGAACTAAGGATTATTTTCATAATCAATTTTCTGCTTTGAAATCTTGAAAGCTCATCATATAAAATTCATGGAAAACCTAAACCAGACACTTGGTTCCACCCAAGTTAGCAGTATTACTTATCTTCCAATACAAGCTTTCCTTTCTGATGCTAATCTCAGTGGACATAATTCCTTAATGACAAAAGCCCGGTTGGTGTAATGTGATGTATATCCTTTAACCTTTGCAATAAAGACATAACTGAAGCATTACAATCTTGCAATACTTTTGTAATAGTGCAGAGTTCAAATTTAATCTATCAGTGCATGATTACAGAATTTCATGTTTTTAAACAAGGTAGCTACTTGAGAGCTCATGTTCTCACTGAGATATACTGTTCCCTGCATGGGCAAAGAGCAGCATAGTATACCAGGAATAAACATGTTGTTGTCCAGTGTAATTACAACTAAAACTGGTCAAGAGCTCCGTTGTTATACGAAGAACCAAAATTGATATTATTGAACCTTCCAAGCCCTTTGTGGCCTTTTGTGAACTCTATTTTAAATACATACACCTACACATTTTTTTTTGCCTTGGTGGGTGTGGTGCTGATTAAAAGAGGTAAACTTTAGACCCAAACCCATTGATCCTGGCTTTAACTTTCTAACATGCTGCAGAAGACCATAGATCACTCCTACTGAACAGGATTAAAGAGATTAATTTGTGCCAGCAGTCAAGAACCAACTTGTAAGGAGAAAAATCCAATGATGCTAATCCTTCAGAAACTGGTTACTAACTGCATTGATGACTTACTTCTCATTAAAGATTACTATTACAGTCTTTCCTAGCATGTCCCCTTTGACCTGAGTGGTTAGAGAGGCTGTAGAACTTCCACGGTTTTTCTCACAAAGAGAAGAAAGTGATCACATATATTCTTCCTCTGAATATTATATATTTTCAAAAAATGCAAATAATCTCCTGACTCTCACAACAATAAAAAGAACCAAAATATTTGTAGCAGTGAATTACCTTTTTTACAGAAGTCATTGCCTTTTTAGCTTACTCTTCCTCTTGCCACAAGTGACCTCCAACAAACTCCATCAACTTTTATAAAATGTCTCTGTCTTAGTTTGAGGGAAAAACCAAAATGTTTACCAGAAAACAGAGGAGAGAATTCCTCCACAACAGTCAGGTCACTCTTTATTAAATTTAAGAAAGAGAACTTTAATTAGAAAATGGATATAAGGATAACTGTTCTTAACTACTATATGCATACATATATATGTAGATATAGATATAACTGTAAACAGACCAGAGCAAACTACTCCCCCAGCACCAAAAGTAAAAACAAAAGAGAACAACCCCCAGAACAGTAGGTTCCTCCTGGAGCAGTTCTATTTATGGACAGTGTCAGTGTCACACCTTGGCTAGCTGTGAGATGAATTCTCAGACTTGTCCCAGAAAGGTGGAGACTAGGACTGGACACTCACGTGGACTCTCTCTCTCTCTGTCTCTCCTTGTCCTTTGTTCTAAATGAAGAAGGAAAGGCTGGGAGTGAAGGAAATGGTGATAATCCTCAGGAATCTCCTTACAGTCTAAGTCGGTCCCCAGGAAAAGAAAACAAAAGTCTGCAGCGTGTCTCAAAGCAGCCGTGACTCTTCTCTCTCTCACTCTCTCTCTCTGAAGCTCAGGGTGCCCAGAGATGGAGTTGGAAAAGCAAAGACCAGAGCCAGAAAAAAAGACAGCTCATCAGCAAGCTGTGGCTCCTTTTCTGCAGCTGCCCCAAAGAAAACCCCACAAAAAGTCAAACCAGCAGACAGGGAACAAAAAAAGAAAAACTTCTCTCCACCCCAGGTGCAGGGATTCTGTTTTCTCACCTCCACCCAACCATTAAGCTTGAATCTAAAAGTCACCAGCTATCTTTTGTCCTCAGTCCTGGGACTTCAAGCCTAAACACGTTGTGTTGGCATGGTGACAAAAATTCTCTGAGGGGGCTCCTCCCAGCACCACCTTCCTGTGCTTGAACCTTTAACAGTCTCTTGCAATAATACACCAGACTGGAAGTTCTTGTGTGGGTCCACACTACAAATACTTAATTCTCCTTGAGAATACCTTAGTTGGATGCATGGAACGTACCCAGCCATGGCAAGCACCCCTCAGGTTTTGCCTCAGGATATTTGCCTGGGAAGGCTTCACAGACACCCACTTCTGAGTCAAATACATCCATTTTCCCATTAACTCATAGAAAAAGTATGTTTCAGATGTCAGCAACCTTTATTTTGGTCCAGTACTAAATATCTTCAGATTGGAGAAGAGAAGATTCCAGGAGAACTTACAGCAGCCTTTCAGTACTAGAACAGGGCCTAGAAAGGCCTTAAGATGGAGACAAACTATTTGGCGAGGCCTAACAGGCTGCTAGGACAAGGGGTAATGGTTCTAAACTAAAAGAGGGTGGTTTAGACCTGATAAAAGGAAGAGGTTTTTTGCAATGAGGGTGGTGAAACACTGGAACAAGTTCCCCAGAGAAGTGGTAGATGCCCCATCCCTGGAAACATTCAAGGTGAAATTGAATGGGCCTCAGAGAACCTGATCTTGATGATGTCCCTGCTCATTACAAGGGGGTTAGATGACATTTAAAGGTCAATTCCAATCAAAACTATTCTATGATCTTTGTTATCCTTTCTTAAAGCAAACTCCTTTCTTCCCTTGGGTCTCATGGCTTTGCATTGACACTTCAGCCATCCAAGACACCCAAATGAGGCTCTGCCTTATTTTTTGTCCTCTAAAACCAGCTCAGAAACAATCCTTGGCTGGCCAGGCCCTGATAAAAACACTCCCTGCAAGGCAGGCAACATCCAAGATGTTTTCCAGCCGGAGACTTGTAGGGAAATCCTCCAAATTAACAGCATCTTCAGAGAATTACTCTTGGCTCTAAAGAAATCAAAGTCCCACTAAATAAATGTTTGCACTTTGGGTCTGTCAACTTAAGAAACAAAAAAAAAAAGAAAAAAAAAGGAGGTACCTAAAACAAGCTCAATGAAACACACAGAAAAGAGAATACTCCCACATCAATTGATGCCCTCTCACCAGCCAAGAGCCCTTAGTGATAGCTGCTACTTCTCTGGGCTGACCTCTCTTTCCCACTGGAGTCGTGGCAAAGCCTCCACCCTGCCAAAGTCTCTGCACATCCAGAGACACACATCCAGAGACTCACATCCCCATAACCTTCTGTGGCTGAGCTTACAACTCACACATCTTTCCTGGCTTTCAGTCTCTAGCAGCATATCTTTCTGAGTCATAAATGAAAAAGAGCTAAAGAAAATGTGGGAATTTATGGCAGTGGGGAGGAAATCAGAATAAGTGATTTTGCACCTATAAGACATTCAATACTTCTTTTAAAAGATAGAAGGGAAGAACAGACTAGGAGAAAGGAATGGGTCCCTGCAGTGGTGAGGGCTGGCCAGGTTAGTCAGCTGCATAAATGCTTCACTGACAGCTCAGCCCAGGAACGACAGAAAAGCAGCTCTGAATGCCTTTGTTTAGCAACACATTTTGTCAGGACTGTTTCCTGAAGGCAATTATGAGCCAATCTATCTGGAGACTGATCTGCACTGGCATTAGACAGTGGAAAGAAAAATATTTTCAGCCAAGACTGGAGCCAAATCTATCCTCTTCCACTACAGCTTTGAAAGACAGCTGCCAGCCTGAGTACCAACTTGGCACAAGGGAAATAGGCACCAAAAGCCAGGACAGCCCCGTGCTGGAGGTCAGAGCAGTGGCATAGTCAGGAATTTGTGGGGTGATGCATAGGTTTGCAAAACCTTCACAAAGAGAAAAATAAATCTGATTTGCTAAATATATTGCAGTTCTAGTATTCTCAGTCTTAACATTTACTCTGAAATAGTGCCTACAGACAACCAGTTCACTCAAGTAGCACAAATGTGCTGGTCACACCATGGGGTTTTGGAATATTTTTCAGTGTTCATATTGGTTCAGTACAAAAGTGCACAGCCCTAGAAATAGTTGATTGAACTGCATTGTGCGTGTGCTTTTTAGAGACCTTTTTTCCTGTTTTATTGCAATTCTATGCTCACTGCTACGTTATCCTATTGCCTGTGAGAATAATTATAACACAATTCCATTTAGCACAATGTTTAGAAGTATTTCACTAAGATTGTTAAATAGTATTTCCAACCTATAGTTTACTCCACTCACTTCTTACATCAGGAAAAATTTATATCACTCTGTCATATGCCAGCTTAACATTCTTTCTGAATAGCATTATTTGAGCTCTTCAGTTTACATTAATTAGCTCTATCCTTTCTTTTAACTTAGAGTTTATGAAGAATAGGTCAAAATGAAGGGGTTTTTCCACTGTTTTCTTTTTTAATGTTTAGTACTTTATTTCTAAAATTACTTGGTAGTCTGCAGAGAATAAAATATATTCTTTAATATCTACTCTTTTAGCTGTATTCAAATACTTTACATCTTCAACATCTTCCATATATACCCACAAACTGCAAACAGACAAATTCTTTCTTAATGGCTCAGCCCATTTCTGTTGGGATAATTGCAAATCATACTGGAGTAAGTGGTGTAGCTCACTAAATCATACACTAAATTCCCCTCTGCCTGCTCTTTATCAGTTTCACTAAACAAAATCTCCATTTGTTTGTCTTGAATTATATCTTTTAATATCTAAAACAGAAACAGTGAAAGATTTTTGCAATTTTCCCTTCCTAGCTTTCATGAAGCACTACTTACAGGGATGGGATTGGTCAATTCTCTGAGAGCAGCTCTCTTTAAAGTGATTTCAATCCTATTGAAAGAATAACTTCCTTTCCCTTGTTTGAGGACACTAAACAGCACTGAATGTTATTTTCACTAAGCCTTCACTACCTATTGTTTCCAACCATGCCTCCTTCTGCCCTCTGGTTTTGAAAGCAAAAGTTCTTGCTGGTAAGTTAATTTTTAATGTTTTCATTTTTATTTTGGTACTTTTTCTTCTTTAGAGAGAACTGTAAAAAGAGAAAAATTGGATCTGCGATTTCCATAGGCTTTCTAAGATTATGTTGATGGGACTTATTCAATCCCCATCACTGTCAGTAGGTTCAGGAAAAAAGGTTAAGGTAGATGAGAAAAAAATCCAGTTATGTCTCTTTGCAATGGGATGATTAAAACCCCCATGAAACAGATGAGATTACAGAAACAGAATGAAAGTGAATGAATGAACATGTAGTAATAAAAAAAGGTTAATTTATATAAAAGAGTATTTATGAAAGACAATGCCATCACCACTAGTTTTCTAAAACTGTCCACAGCCTTTAGTTTACTCCTATATATAAATAGACAACAGTTTATTCTGCATTGTTAGATTTCAACTCTCCAAGGATTTGTACTGTTCTCAAATATGCCATAATGCATCTGTTCCATGTCTCTCACAGAGAAGTAGTGCTTCATGACATGCAGTTTAAACCATGATTTTTGTTTAGCTGATATTTCACAGTCAACTGTGTTGCCAAAGGGCAGTTCTGATCTTGTCTGGCCTCTCAAACAGACAAAAAACTGCCATTTTCCCTTCTCAAGAGTGCTGTGTAGCATTTTCCCCTCACATTCTGCTTAAGCTCCACTCAGAGGATCACAAACTACTCAGCTCCATAGCTGCTTTCCAGTGTGGGGGACACATGCTGTAATTTACTCTGCCTCTTTATATGAGAGGTCTATCCCTGTGATGAGTCACTCATGACAAGAAGGGAGACAACGACACCTTTAAGCTGAATACTCAGACCTGGCAAAATAGGAGAAAATCTGTGTTAAGTCTGAAATCTGAAAATATTCCAGTAGGTAAAAGTTCAGAATGAACTGAATTGCATTGCATGAGTATTCATGGTCCTGGAAAGAATGAAAAGCAAAGCAAAAGGTTAACATGAAGACATTAAGAAATGCAAGATATATTTCATGGTAGCCCTTTTTCTTAAACAGCTTTCACAAAGTCTAAATGTTCTTTTTTCAGACCCTATAATAGGTAGCTGTTTTTATAATTAAGGATGGGTACAGGAATAAGAAGACACAGAAGCAGAGAACTCCTGTTTCCAGGAAAAGGAAACTTGTGGGGAAAAATAAATGAGTTGCCCAATATGAATTTGCAACGACTTGCAGGAAACAATCATGCTGACCTTAAGTTACCTCTCTTTTCTCTCTGGCCTATGATTGCCACTCTTATGTAATTTTCAGAGATATTTTCAGTTATGTTAACACTTCTTAAAGCAATTGCATTGATAACAGCAATGATGTTCTTATGCAAACTTGGCAGATGAAGCACTGGATAATAAGAGTACAAAGAATTTTTCACCACCTGGTCATACTTAACTTGATCTGGTCAAATCCACAATGACAGAAAAATGTTGATATCCAATTAACAGTGGCCTACATGTAATGAGCCCAGATCCACTTGACAAGATAAAAACCAATCAATTAAATTGAACACCTGACTTGCCAGTCTTGATAATCTTTAGGACATAGACTTTTAGTTCAGTTGTAAGCACTTTAAGGGTGACAATGTTTATTACTGTGTTTTAAAATTTCTGCACCATCATCTTGGTGAGTGTAATGTCTGTCATAGACTTGAAACAACTTACTGTGCTATATTTATAATTGGAGACAAATTATTAAATTATTAAAAACTCACACTAAGTGCAGAGGTTCATCTTTTGGTTCATACAGATTCTGAGTTTTTCCAAAACAGTTTGCCTGTCTCCTGTTACCATGCAGAAAAATCTTTGGGAAGTAAACAAGTCTGTCTCTAACAGAGTATGAAGAAGGAAGCAAGAATACCAATCTCTAGAGCCTTTCTGTACTTATGGGAGATAACACCAAACTTTGAGCAGGCTCTTATAGCGTTCCAGTGAGACACATGAATGTTTCTGTGGGGCAAGAGACTGGTGGTGGTTTGCAGTAACTAATGCCCATAAGCACTAAGCAAACTATACTCTATATACACAACTAAATGATTAAATCAATATGAGCAAAATAAAGAGGCACCAGAAATTAGAGGTAAAGGAATTACCTACTTCATGCATTGGAATTTTCTCAGATAACTTTTTTTTCATCTCCACAATAATATACATTATTGACTCATCATCTGAGGTACAATTAGTTTTGCTGGGCCTGAGGGCTACTATGACTAAATATGCTAAGCCTTGCTTAATTTACACAAAGAAACTTTGGCAGAAGAGGCTGAGGGAGCTGGGGTTGTTTAGCCTGAAGAAGAGGAGGCTCAGAGGTGACCTCATCACTGTCTAGAACTACCTGAAGGGAAGTTATAGCCAGGTGGGGGCTGGTCTCTTCTCCCAGGCACTCAGCAATAGAACAAGGGGGCACGATGGGCTTAAGCTCTGCCAGGGGAAATTTAAGTTGGATATCAGAAAAAAATTCTTTCCAGAGAGAGTAATCAGGCATTGGAATGGGCTGCCCAGAGAGGTGGTGGATTCACCATCCCTGGAGATTTTTAAACACAGATTGGACGTGGCACTGAGTGCCATGATCTGGTAAATGGACTGGAGTTGGACCAAGGGTTGGACTCGATGATCTTGGAGGTCTTTTCCAACCCAATCGATTCTATGATTCTATGATTCTATGATTCTAAGATCTGATGAAATTAACCCACATCTAATAAACAATAGCAAAAAGCTTTGGTTGTATGTCTCTTACTCTGAGCTGGAGAATGAAGGGACTAATCAAGCCTTGGGGCCTGTATGAATTTGACAGCAGTGACTGACAGAGAAATGGAGAGGGGGAAAAAAGGAGAGAATTAAAAAAGTTGTGACTGAATGACAATGAGCCAGAGGAAAGGAACAACTGTTTCAATATCAATTTATGACTGCAGTAGTCCTTAATTTTGCAAAGTAAGTAACAATCCCCTGAAAAAGGGAAGACAAAGCAGTGTGAAATGAAGAGAGCGGGGTTACCTACTGCAAACACAGAGTGCACAGGGTTGCAGAGATGGGTGATCAGCTTTGCCAGCAGTTGCAGAAACCAGGATTGCAGGATTCTTCAAACTCCTTTTCTTTTTGCTATCCATCTTTTGATGATACTTCCAGTAATGAAGGCCACCACACTAATGTATGTACAGTTTGCCATGATGAAAACCATTCTGAACTTCACAAATAGCATTTGTGTTTGTCTTAACTCCTCATCAAACAAGATCTAGAATTTTTACTCAGCTGTAGGAACAGTTTTTTCTTGCCTCTCTGAAAACACAGAAGAGCAGATATTCTCACAAGGCTTTCAACATATGTATGTCTTCAGAAATATCAGCAGAGACTTTTTCCAGACTCCATTTCAGTACTGTAGTTTTAACTTAAGATAGAAGAAAGTGTAAATATTGAGAAAGAAGATATGAATACAAAAAAAATGCTCTTTATCAGATTAATATGATTTAAATACTCTGCCACAATACATGTTTTGGAACTGATTTTTTACTGCCCAGCCTAAAACATGAGTAAAGAAAACTTGTACCTGCTACAAAATAGTTATTAGATATAATTCTAGTGACATCTGTGTACACAATGCCATTTTTTAGTGCAACTGTCTTTCTGTCTACTAGGTTATCATTCTCCCTTAGAAGAGACAGGAGAGGAAGAGGTCACCAGAGAAAAAATGAAATTATATTCATGGGAAATTGCATACAACAGCTTCAGTTTCTCTTAAGAAAAATTCTGTTTTAGGATGGAAGAGTCTTGAGCTCAGGAGGTGAAGCACCTTCAACTCGTTAAAATTGATGGCATTTTGTGAGGGGTCATCTCTTCTCCTGAAACATCTGTCATCAGCAGAGCTTGTTTGCAGCTCAGCAGCTCCATAGAAAGAGCAGTTGGATTCTTAAAGGCCCATGGGGGATAGGGGTCATTCTGGGCACTTGAAAGGAATATCTTTTGAAAAGAAAATTGCATCCAGTGATTTACTGGCAGTATTAATGTTAAAAGCCAAAGGAACACAAATGGCTTTTAAGTAAGGGTAGGCCCTTGCTCCAGACCACAGAATCAACTAGATCCATACTCATAGCTTCAACTCAACAAGTGGTTTTGCTAAGCACGTGGAGAATCTCCAGAAGACAACTTTTAGCAGAGACAGGCAAGGTACATTTTTATGGTTGGTTCTAGAAAGGAAAATACAGCTGCTGAGGGGGAACAAATTTTGCAGCTACAGAAGTATTTCATCTTTAATGAAAAAGAGAAATAGAATTAGGATAACAGCTTTACATTAAGTACAACTTTTAAAAATATTTCTTTCCGTACGTTGTAAGAGTAATTAAGCATTACTACAGCCTCACTCACACCTGCACTGTTCATATATCCTACTTGTTCAATGCATTGGGAGACTTTTTTTCTCATTCTCTAGACAACAGAAAAGGTACTGAAATTTTAGTCAATGACCTGGGCTCTTGGGTACTAAATACTGATGATAGATACCATCATCTAGACAATATCTGTACAGCAGAATATTTTAATAAACAAGATGTTCCAGTTCAAGAATATTGGAGGAAAGCTGAAAAGTATAGTCTGAAATACTTCATAAACAGGATTGTTGTGAGGATGAAGCAAGGAAAAGTTGCACATTAGTATTTGTTACTGAAGAACAATCTTCAGTATGTGGGTTTACTCATTAGATTAAAATTGTGCTATGAGGACATGGCAAAGAAGGAGGGGCAAAGGATTTTTACTACAGTGCTCAGAACAAGCTGAAGATGATGATATCTCAAACTTCTGTCAGCTATTTTTCCTATGAAAATTTTCCCATTCCTAGGGAAATCAATTCCAGTTCCTTCATATCCCTTTAATGCTGTGGACTGTAGCTCTTTGCTTTTGGCAGAGCTCTGCTGAAGCCCTGATGCTGTCCTGCTCTACACTGCACAGTGCTGGTTTTCACTCCATCTGCTTAGCTGGAGACCCTCTGCTTTTTCTAGTTCTCCTAGGAAATAAGATGTAGAAACTTACTCAGCAGTCCTTATTATCCTATGTTTTCTGCCACCTTCTTATCACACATTCTTCCCATATTCTACTCATATTCTCATTTTCCTCTGGGATTCTTTGAGCACAAAGAAAAGTTTGGATATGCCACAAGATACTGGATGTATCCACAGTAGTGAAAAGTTTGGAGAGTTGATATAACAAAGTTTTGGCCAGTAACACTCGTTGCTGCAATTTTGAACAACCTGCACAGACCTTAACGCCCTATTTAGAGTCTGTGGGAGGTATTTGACAAGCAAGGGTGCTCAGAGAGCTAATCCCTCCTCTCTTTCCTGTTCCTCTGAAAGTGGCTTAAATAGATTTCTCAACACAGCACTGGTCTCAGGCACTCACTCACCATTTATCTTCCCAAGCATTAATCACAATGATGTGCAATTTAGAGCAGTTCCTGGTCTTTTTTCCTGAAATGAAAGAGTCACTCTTGTCATGAATATTACTGCTCATGAATCACAATGATTTCCAGCCATGCCATCAATTATAAACATGGCTAATTGGAGTGCTGATACAGCTGCCTTTCTTCACAGAGAGGCTTCTGCCATGAATTTCACCGGCCATGAACCGCTGTATCATCAGGGATGAGACACTCCTTCACTTCCCTTCCCTGACCTGAAGCAAAGGCACCAGTATTGGCTTCCTGAAGTTATCAGGCCATGTAATGTCATAAATACACATCTAATAATTTAAGCAAGGAAGATGCTGTCTCTCTCTGTGCCTATATTGCTTTCAAGCATCTCTCGTTGCTGTCGGATCTTTGTATCAGACTGGCGTCATCAGGGAAATTGGCAGAGACCTTCCTCTCTGCCCTTAAGATCTCATGCCAAGTCAATATTCTCTACATTTTTTCCAGGAGAAGGAGATGCAGTGTTCTAAAATGTGACTGTGTTTTCTCTCCTTGGACACACAAAAAGTGCTGCCTCCAAGCTGTTTGTGAGTGCTTCTGGGATATATGCTGCTGCACAAATGATAAGTAGTAGCCAAAATCTATCACTTTTGTTCCTCAGTGATAGCGTTCATGGGAAATGGATCTTCTGCTGGACTGTGAGTAAGGAAGAAGGAGACTGGGAAATTGAATTGTACCTAGCACAAGAAGAAGAAAATTGATTGCCTCTGCTGGCTGTAACTTTAAACACTAAGAAGTGTGAAAGCAAAGAATTCAGAAACCCTTTTGGATGTTGTGCAAGAGAAAACAGTGAAAAAAGAAGACTTAATTTGTTTCCTCTTTAGATGGTAAAGTATCAATCTACAAGTGACAGAGGAAATGTGCACTAATGTGAATGAATTCATCAACTCTTACAACACCCACTTATCACCCACACAAACATTATTTGCAACACAACCTTTCTACTTTCACAATTCTGCTTTCACAGACTGCATTGACACACAATTGGCCCGTCACTTTCAGAACCAAGACTACCACTTAATGCCACTTTCTACTCAGTTCCATGCTTCTGGTAGCTACAGTCACTTCCATCACTTTCAGCTGTGACCTTCAGCCAAACTTGAACAATCCCTCCACCTATTTCAGCTGCAGTTGATTGTTCCAGACAGAAGATCCAGCTATTACCATGTCTATTAACCATGACCTTCACCAAACCGTGACCTTCACACTTCACATCTGGTTTTCACTGACCAACAGCTGTTTCTTATGGCTTCCTGACATTGCCATTGACTCCTTCAACTACTCTTACTATCTTAATCATTCTTGCAACATCCTGGAGATCTGTGCTTAGGCCTCAGCCATGTAGGGTATCTATTCCACTCAAATATCTACAGAACTGCAAGACATCCTTAGTTCTAGGTCTGCCCTGTGAAACATGGTGTGCATGGTCCAGCAAGGCCAGGGACCATGCTGTCTGAGGGATGTTTTGAGATGTCTTCCCTGCTCAAAAGCCATCCCATCCCACTAGGGACTCCCACTGAGGTCAACAACAGTCATTACAGGTTTCAGTGAAGCTGGAGGAGCTAGTTCGTCCTGTCTTCAGAAGCCTCTCCATGAATCACTCCTTCCCCTTCGAAGCCCATCCAAACACAGTTTGTTTCTGGTCCTTAGTGTTCTACTGACTAACTTTGGACTTGTCTTGTCCCCAGTCCCCATACCAGCCCAGTCACTAATATATTCTAACTAAATTGTTGATCCCATCAACTAACTGAACAAGTGGTTTAAGCTGAGCTAACCACAACAGATAGCCACTCACAAAATTCTAACTCTCTCTCCTGAAGAATGGGAATAACTAGAATGGTGAGTGGGATTAACTACCTTATGTGAACTCAAAGGATGATCAGGCAAGAACTGCAAATCAAGTGAACATGCATGTGACAAGCACTCTGTATGAACAGGAGCAAAACCGACAATATTTCCAGTAAGTCAAATATTAGTAAGCTGAGCCGAGTGAGTAAAAAGTGCCCATTATGCAGAAAAGAACTCTCTGGTCAACTAAAACCTTTTCCAATACCTAATTTAACCACGCTCTATACCTTTCAAAGTGATTGAGACAGTAAATTGTTCACTTTCCCCAGAGAAGTTCATGGGCAGTACCTCATCTAAATCAGAATATAGATGCAGAAATGACAATTCATGTGACCTTTTCCTCCATTTGCCTGTGAATAAATAACCATTAGTTTAACAATAATGCAGATGAGCACAGGCTGTTGCCTGTTTTCAATTCCCCTAAAGCAATAAGCTTACTGGAAAAAAAAATCTGAACATTTTAATAAAAGAGATATGAATAAAACCCAAAAACATTATTAGTCTAGGGATAACCCAAGTCCCATGCCTGAAATCCTTCACATTTTGCAAAAGAAAAAAACTCTTGACTCAGTCTCAACACAGGGTGAATGACCTTATACTTAATTTCAGATAGATAAGAACTGTCAAGATTAGAATAAGATTATTGAACATCTTCTTTCTTTTCCCTTGAATTGATATAGTACATCCTGTGACACAAAATCAATAGTGTCTGCAAAATGTAGAATGATAAGTCTATGAGAAAATAAGAGTGGGAGAAATTATGAATGCATCTCACAAAACTCGCAGTACATGCACTATAATAGTAAAAGACAATCTCTTTTGGTGCAGTAGTCATCAACAGGCAGAACCCAGTAAATTAAGCTCCTCTGCTGGGGAAAACTGCAAAATACTGGACTGTGACATCTTCATTGGGATCCTGGAAAGGAGAAGCACTATGACCTCTCCTCCCACTGATACTGTTGTTGCTGTCCCATATCGTGCTTGTCCCCTTAAGTGTCATATACAATAATCCTGAAAACTAATGTTATCACTCCAGTGTTACCAAACTGCAGCATAAGCAGCAAGCTGGTAACAGGGATGGATAAAGCAGCAGAAATAACTAGTGGAAAGGACCTAAAAAGAGAAACTAGTGGCAGCAATTGGGCTGAGGACAGCTACCAAGGAAGAGAGCTACCAAGGAAGCGTAGTCAAGTCCAGTCTAAAGCCAGTGAGGCCTCCCTGCCCAGAAGCCCAAGCTGGTATTAGCACATAGGCAATAGAGCTTCAGGGTGAAACACGTTTGGGCTGTCACACAGCAAATATGTTTTCCTGTGACAAGAAAAGGAGGTTAATTCTTATCCATTTAGTTTACGGTAGGACACTGGTTTTCCTGTTGGGGATTTTTTCTCTCTTTAAGGAGCAAACTTCCTCTTCTGCCTGATTAAGCTCATGCTACTCATTAGTTGGAAAGGTACAGAGTAACTCATTGCCCACCTACTCATTCAGGCACTTCCTAAAGACAGGACATAATTTTCCACTTGCTTTGACTGATGCTTTAGCATTTCATGGAAGACACACCAAAGATAGATCCAGGTCAGCCCAAGACCTGGCAGAGGCTGCAGTTATTATTAAAAATGGAGAACATGCTCATTAGCAAGGCAGACAATGAAGCAAAGCTGCTTCACTTCAGTGTTTGCGTTTCTGCATAATATTAAGTCGCACTCCAAACTATATTCTAAGCCTCCATCATGCCACCTAGGCTTTCTGCTCTGATTAGAGATATTTGTATTCTTCAAGACAGTGAACTCATAATGATCTCTACTGACTTTTCTTCATAAGTGGATTTCTTACATTAAGCAGATATTTGCTTTTTGTAAATTTGCCAAAGTGCCCCGAGTTTGTTGTAGTTCTTTATCACGAGGTGCAGTTGACCTTGCCTACAGGGATTGAGGCACAGCTTCTGGTCCAGCTTCTCCTGTCTTCTGAAGAGGACAGTGCTCTCATCCTGAACAGTTTATAGCAAAACAAACATAATTCAGTTCTTTTTAATCAAAGTTCTAGTAAATCTTTCCTATGAAAAGGAATTGCTACGTAGATCCTTGAAGCCTTTACTCATTGTAGCAAAATTGATTAAACACATTAGTCGTGGGATTTTGATTCTGATGATAAATGAAGAAAAAGGATCACGTTCAGCAGTGGCAACAGATTTCCTCGACCAGAGCTAATTGCGATTAGAAGCCATTGTCTTTTTCATTTGTGCTTTTATACTGATTACAGTTTGTATGATTGTGTTTCTAGGGTTTGGTTAAAAAATGAAGCTTTTTTCAAGTCCCTATTATCTTGATAATTTTGTGGAAATAATTTTATTTGGATTTTTTCCGTCATAAAGATAAATAAATGAGGAATACAGTCCTCATAGGTGTATCCCCTAAACTGCTTTGCATCTTCATAATTTTCTTTTGTGTTGGTATAAAAAGATTTCAGGTGGTAAGTGACCCTCATTTCAAATATCTGTTTTAAACCAATTACAGATACACACTATTGACACAAATCTGACACTTTTTTCACAGTGTGTTGAAGGAGCATTCAGTTTGATCAGAAAATGGATTCGTTTTAATTTTCTATGCTGGCAATTTCTCTTGCACTGTATATAAAAACATTCTATATTTATTTGTTCTTTTAGCACATCCTGAATTCAAAGGGATCCAGGAACTACAGTATGGGTATGGTGTGGAAAGCTGTGGAGCTTTTCATACCAGATTTAAATAGATCTGCAGGCATTACACTATAATTGAAATTATAGTGAAGGTGCCCCATGTCAGTAGCAGATTCATTTTTTGTTCCTATTCATGTCGAAAATGGAATTATTGTCTTCACATTTAGAGCAAACTGGAGTAAAATGGAGAGCTTGCCTCAACTAGATTTCCTTACAAAATAACAGGAATAAATGTGAAAGCGGAATGGAATTTCTTGTGCTTTTTCAGCAGTTTAACCTCAAGTAGTTATAAGGTAATTTTTTATTTAGTTCAGTTATAAAATATTTATGCAGAAATACTCATGGAGAAGCAACATTTCATTCAAAGAATGGCTGGCAGAAAGGGGTAAGCTCTGCATTAAAAATAAATTAGAACACAATACTCATTATACAAACACTGGCAAAAATAGGAGGGCTAAGGACATAATTTTCTAAAAATGCACATCTGCAACAAGCTCCACTGGTGCACATAGTAAGAGAAGTTTATTTTTTGTACAGCTGCTTATCTGCAAAAGGCCATTCCTTCATTTGAATCACCAGCAATGAATGCAGTCTTCTGTGCATTTTTAGTTTGTTTAGATTTGTTTTTGTAATTAGAAGCCATCTCTTCTGCTCTGACTTACACCACTGTTATTTATTTACCTTCTAGTATTACAAGCAGCCATAGGCTAAGGTCATAGTCCCCTGGCTGGCTACCTTACCTGCAAAAGGACCTCTCCTGATTCAAATGTGTAACCAAAAGTTCTGATCTTGGAAAAGCTTAAAACTGTGTGATGAGACCATGCAGGTTAATGTGAGGCTAGTAAATGTCTTTGCTGGTTCAGGCTTTCCCAGGGTTTCCTGGGCAAATGAACTGAGCCAAAGGGAAGAGTAGAAAGCAATAACGAGTGAAAAATAAATACTAAACCAAGACTTAATTGCACTCTGGTGTCATCAGAAACTCAGAGGGGCCCAGGAGGAGATACAGAATTTCTTTATGAGTGGAGATATTTTGTTATGCCGCACCTGCTGAGGAATAATCAGACTGCAATTTATTCAATTTTTTTTTTTTTTTAGGTTTAAACCACCCTTCACTGCCTTAAACCTGATCTGACCATACACTTGGGTATTTTATTTACTTTGTTAATCAAATGATTTTAGAAAAATGGTTATGCAAAGAAAAGAAACAGAAAGTAACAGAAAAGCAATTTCAATTTGGAATTTCCAAACATAGAAATGGCAGTTACCTGCATTCATTGGAAAGAATCATGCACATCTGCTGAACAAAGTAGTGGGAGATATTTAACTTGGTAAAAAATAGGTGCGGGACAAAAGATTTTAGCAAGTCGTGTTCAAAGATGCAAATCCTTCCATTACATTTCTACAGAGGAGATTATGAAAATATGGTTATAATTTATATAATTCTGCATATATTATAAATAATCATTAGCACTTTTCTATGCAGACGCAAGAAGACTGGACAATGTGTTCTGTTCTTTACCTCTAAATGACTGACCATTCTCTCCCATTTATTATTAATTTTCACTTATTAAAACCTCCCAGTGGTGACAAGGCAAGTACAACAATCCAGAGATGCTTTTGCACTGTAACTCTCCTACTTTTTCATCTTCATGACAAGATAGGAAAAGATTTAGGATTTTCTCGGCGCAGGCCCTCCAGATACAATTGGCTTTATCCAGTGTTTTGCCACAGCAAGAATAGCTACTTCTTTTTAAAGCACAATAGTCCCATGGAAAATTAAAATGAAACCTCTTTAGGTTACCTCTTATTTTAGTGTTTTTCATACCTCTCTGCACTCAACCACACATACCTAGGATCTGGACATCTCTGGGACTTTTCTAGGGCTGTTTTTAAACCTGACTTGAAAGTATACATATACAATTTCAACAATTTTAAAATGTGGCCTTATATATAGAGCAGTGTTGGCACAGCAATATAGAGGGTAGCCTGAGGTGCAGGAGTTGCAACATGAGGCCAGTGCTGAAAACAATGAAACCCTCACAGAACACCAAAGAAAAAAAATTGCTTGAAGCTACACTCTTACTCTGTCCCCATGTGGTTTTGTATCCGTGTGTTTCAGAAATAGCTCTGAACTGATGCCTATTTTGTTACTACTAACCTATTACAGCCATAAAAGTAGTTTCCAAACAACTTTCCAGGTGTATATTAGACCTGAACATACTTTGAATTTTCAGATCTTCACACAAACTTTGGAAATATTTTGGAGAGAACATGAAGCTTAACATGAGCCAACAGTGTGCCCAGGTGGCCAAGAAGGCCAATGGGATCCTGTCCTGTATCAAAAATAGCGTGGCCAGCAGGCCCAGGGCAGTGACCCTTCCCCTGTACTCTGCATTGGTGAGGCCACACTTTGAGTGTTGTGTTCAGTTCTGGGCCCCTCAGTTCAGAAAGGATATTGAGGTGCTGGAGCGAGTCCAGAGAAGAGCAACAAGGCTGGTGAAGGGACTGGAGCACAAGTCCTATGGGGAGAGGCTGAGGGAGCTGGGGGTGTTCAGCCTGGAGAAGAGGAGGCTCAGAGGTGACCTCAGCACTGTCTAGAACTACCTGAAGGGAAGTTATAGCCAGGTGGGGACTGGTCTCTTCTCCCAGGCACTCAGCAATAGGACAAGGGGGCACGGGCTTAAGCTCTGCCAGGGGAAATTTAAGTTGGATATCAGAAAAAAATTCTTTGCAGAGAGAGTGCTCAGGCATTGGAATGGGCTGCCCAGAGAGGGGGTGGATTCACCATCCCTAGAGATTTTTAAACACAGATTGGACGTGGCGCTGAGTGCCATGATCTGGTAAATGGACTGGAGTTGGACCAAGGGTTGGACTCGATGATCTTGGAGGTCTTTTCCAACCCAATTGATTCTATGATTCTATGTGCAGCAGGAATTTTTTTCTATGGATAATCTGGACTTTGTGAATATACAGAATCTTAGCATTCACTTGATTACTTTCTCATGTAGCTACAAAGATTTGCAGACAGACACTAACAGAAGTACCAAAGCTACAGGTAAAGCTATCTAGGTTGCAGAGTAGATGGAAACCCCAGAACTCACTGAGCAGCATTAGCACAAATTGAGATGTTAACAGACTTGAAAGATAAGGCTCATTTGCTGCCCCTTCAGGTTCCCAGATTTTCTCCTTGATGAGAAGGAGATTGTGAAATGATGCTTACACTTCTGAGGAAAATATATCCATAGGCTTGTGCACTGAGGAAAGCAGAAATTAACTCAACAGCTGTAGTGCTGTTTAGAATTGTGGGTACCAGAATGGTGTATGATGCTATTGGCACATGAATGGAGATTTTCACACAGCAGTTTCAAAGCACTCACCCTGTTCTCTGTGTATGAGCTTTTGCTTTGAATGGCTCAGAGATGCCAGAGTCACTCCAGTCACTGCAGAGACTTTCCTGGGTACTGGTCCAGCTGCACCATTACAGTGAGGAACTCTCAGCTTCAGGGCTAGGCCTTCATTCCTGATCAACAACACCACTGTATGCTCTGGCTTCATTTTGGCACACCATTCAGGCCTCTGGATGGAGGAAAGGGCATGGATATTTGATTCCAACTCCAGCTGCAATATGGATGCACCTACACTGTGCTAGTGTCCAGCTGGTTGGCTGTCCCACGGTACATGAGCAAGTTGCTGAGCTAAAAACGGTCCTCATCCTTACCCTGAGAACAAAGATGTTCAGCTCTCTGCCACCCTTGGCATCCTACCACAAGCCATACCTGAAACACTGAAAGCAGTCAATTCATTTCACAAATTACTAACTATATCATATGTTTAGAGCAGAGTTAATGAAATATATATAAGAGAAACACTTTGCTGTGTAGTGCACGTATCTGAATAACTATTCAAACTGCTCTTTTGTATGGCCAGATCCACACCCAGCCCCACCAGTAATGTGTTGCCTCTCCCACAGCAGAAAAACCACCTTCTTCTCATTATATGGAAATGACAAAAAGTTTCTACTCTTCTCCACTAGTCTAGCCAGTGAGCTGGTCACATGGGTACATTTCAGAGCAATGTTATTTTTCAAAGTACTGAACAACAAGAAATAGCTGATGTGTCATCTGTTTTCATGCAATGCTTTGGGAACTCATTTTACAAAATATTGTTTCAGTTATTTTTTTTAATTTAGCCCAGTTAAACCATGTTTTGAAAGAGATCGAATAGTGTTTAATTAGCATTTTTGAGCCACTGAGTTTGTTTCTTGTCTTTTTTTAGAAGTCCTTAATACTTGAGTTTGCTTCTGATCAATTGTTGTGCCCAACTGTATTTCTTTCCTAAAGGCCTTGTGAAAAAATGGAAGGGAAATGTAGACATCACAAGGAAAATCACTAAACAGCACGTATTTGTCAAAGGCATACCGAGTGCAGAGGACCAGTAGACACCTGTCAGTAAGTGTTTCTGTTCCCAAGATTTGAGAGGTCATGTCTCTGGCTTTAACATAATTCACATATTGTAGAGGAATTTGTAAGAAAGATGAGGAAGGGTCTTAACCAGGGCACTGTGAGTAATCCCCTACAGCTGTGATTCTCAAGGACCCTGAACACAGAGCCACATGGGATGCTCATGAACAGGAAGACTCAGATGAATCGGGAAGGGAATGGGTGGGGTGGCATGTGGCAGAGGGAACCAGGGCCACTGTAATAGCCACTGGGGCAAGGTCTGTCCCTCCTAAAGTATGTGCTGCCTGACTGATAAACTTCACATTAAGGTTGGTGCCAAGAGAAATAGTGACTTCACTGGTAAACTTCACATTCAGGTTACTGCCAAGAGAAGCAGAGTCTTAAGTTCATACATATTATCACTGTAAAAGAGAATTTTAAAGGCTAATTAAATACAGAATATTTAATCACTGAGTTGGGGGAAGTAATCACAACTTTAATGTGATCTCAAAATATTTTTTCCACTTATTTTACACTTTCTCCAAATTCAACATTTCATCAAATCAGAAAGTATACTTAGAGTCCTGGAAGTTGGCACAGAAAAGTGGTACAGGCAGTTTTGCTGCTAAGGCAGATTTCAATGAAATATGGTGCAATGTTTTTGAAGGCAAAAAAAAAAAAAGAAATCCTCATCAGAGACTGTCTGCCACTCTTCTCCAATTGTAGCTATGACACTGAGCAGAAAAAGAATAAAAGTCACCCCATTACTATCTCAAGTTGTTCCAAGACACAAGGCACACACAAAAATCTAAAGAAAAAATATCTTTTCCTTGGCAGTGTCTTTTCACTCTCTATATAGGTAAGCATATAGATATTAGCATTTTATATATAAATATATATGTGTCTATATATATATATATATATATATATATATATATATATAGGTATGTGTGTGTACATATATTTGTCCATCAGGCAACTTTCTTTACACCAGCATTTACAGATGTGAAAAGTGAGCATCACTGATCATTCAGAACAGCTCTTCAGTAGCCTCTCAGTACTGCTAGCACTGCAGCTTGGTCTCCTGTGCAGAGATGTGCTTGGTCACAGGCTTGCCAGGGTGGTCCAAGTTGTTGCTAAAGTTCTCCATCTTAAAGCAAACAACTGCCTTAGTGCCTGGATTGACGTTGCATTTACCTAAGGATGAAAAAGCAAACTACAACTCATTCTTCTCCCCCTCAAAGAACATTCCCTACTTCATTGTCAGCCACTCTGCAGGCTCCTTCAGGCCGATGGAGCCCAGCGCTCATTGCCTGATCCCACAGGCACGATTTTCCTGGCACTGCTTGTTCATAAGTTCCCCAGGTAGGGATGCATTCTCCCTGGAGCCACCAACATGTTCAAAAGAAGTAAGTTAATTTTCTTTTGCTAGTTAAATCTCTCTCCCAGGAATGATTTCTTAGTCTTGGAGTACAGTGAGATTTTTGTTGCAGTGCAGTTTTAGCAGTTTAGCTTCAAATTAACTCAGGAAATCTATATATACCACTGATGATGTATATTAGCTGCTGTTTACATTGGTACAAGCTAAACCCCCAAAAATTATATTAAAGCTACTGCAAGAGTTTCCAAATGAGTGTTTACCTCAGTTTAGTCTTTTTAAACCAGTGCAAAAATATAAACCATTTAAACTTGTAGCATTCCTGTTTACACAAAGGATTTAAATATGTAAAGCAGATATCTGTAGTCTACTGTCAACAAAAATCAATTAAAATACCAAAATCTTTCTCAGTCTTTGATACAAGTTCACTTTTACTCAGGTTTTACCATGCCACCAGAATGTTGCCTACTAAGAGATGAGGAAGACAACAGTTGGAAAAAAAATAAAGTACAAAGCAAGCAGGGTGATTCCAGAATTCCTAGAATATGCTAGCAGCCATCTTTTCTCTTGAACTGGACTGAAAATTGTTGTCAATACATATTTCAGGGGATATTTCACAAACTATTCTAGACCCTGGAAGAAATCCAGTCTTGATTCCCTTTAAGCAGTTCAAAAAGCACATAACAGTTTTTATAGGATACAATATATAATGATCTCATTCATGAGAAATTATCCATTGAACTCTCCTTACTGAACAAAGTGAAACTACTTAATGTGGTATGAGGTTAAATTTTACCCCACACAATGTCAAGCTTTCAAATCAGTGTTTTTTCCAAAAATAGTGAAAACAAAAAACCCCAGTTCTAAAGAGGATTATTTGTGTTATGAGCCCAGTACTAATAATAAACAATTAGAATTCCAATAGCTGCATTTTTTTTCACAGGATCTGTCCTTGACTTTTTCTGATCCATAACTCAGCACTGTGGAGTAGAGAGCCAGCTTCATATGGGACTGCAGTCTGACACTATGGCCAGATAAAAACCAGTGCTCTGGATGCTGACACAGCATTCAAAAGGTTATCACAGGATAATTTACCACCAGAGGAACAGATACATGTTCCGGTCCTGTTAATAGAAAATCAACTTTCAGACTAACTCAACCTCAAATAAAAAGTTTGAGGTATGAATCATTTTTTCAGCAAGGACACTTTTCATTCAAGTGAAGGTGCAAAAGCTTTCAAGTGAGTACGAATTACGTTTCCTACATTTTAAAAGCTTTTATCTTGTCAAAATGGTATTTAGAAACTTCTATGGCTCCAATAACTTAACCACACACCCAACCTACCAGGGTCACCTGATTTTCCTCCCAATCAAGTGACTCAAGAATTAGGAGGTCCAAATGGCTGCTATTTTGCCTCTAAAATGAATACTGTCAAGTGTTCTCCTTTTCTTTTTTGGATTTGTTTTTGTTGTTATTGCTGTTGTTTTTTGACCATCCCTCTCTTTCCTGTGAGAGAGGAGAGGGGGAAGAAGAGTGCCATGGGCTAGTGAGTTCAAGGCTTGTTGCTGGAGCCACAGCAGATATACTCCTTTTGTTCTTAATAAAGAGTCAAACTGCAATTTCGATTTCTTCATAATCAACCAAAGGAAACTGCTTTTAAAAACATTTAGCAAGAAAATGGTTCAATGAAATCTTAGAGTTGTCAAGACTGTCTTACTCGAGACTGTGTGGCATAAGACACAAAGGAGACAGGTCTTTTAAAGATCATGTCTGTGGGTTTTCTTAGGTAAGAGACAGAAGTGGCTGTTGGGAGAGACCTCATTTCTATGCACTGCTTAAGTGAAATTGCCAAGAAGAGCTACTGCCTTGGCACTGACATTTTTTAAAGGTAGAAAACCAGTGTGCACATTTTGCTGCCTGAACTTTAGAAAACGGGTTATTTACCTTAAAAAGAACTAGAGCTTATGTCTACAAAGATTGAATCTCTGCAAATACTTACATGCATACATATTGAAAATTGTGTTTGCAGTCAAACTGCTTTTATGCATACTGCTGAGTGTGCTGAGGGTATATCTAAACATTTGCACTTATACAAGCATTTATCAGTTGAGAGCAAGATATATATTTAAAAGTGTTCTCATGAATCATATAGATCTTCTTAAGTTATTGGTTGGAAAAGACAGTATACTGTTTATTTCAGGATATTCTTTCTTCTAATTACAGTTCCAGGCATACTGCCCTTATTAGAAGAGCAGCAAATGAAAGTACTATCAAGACACATAATTTTAGAAAGGTCACTTAAGTAACAAGAAGGCAAAACAATCCTCTGTAGTAGTAACTTATTATTCTGTTATCTCTTAAGTGAAAAAAGAGCACAGTTTATCCTTTCAATCCCCAAAAATGCAAACCTCATAATTCTCCTAAGGTTCAAAGACTTACTAATTATTTGTATTTCTAGTTCCCTACATTTCTTTGCTGTGGGGCACCTCATCGTCAGAATGACTGTCAATCCCAAAAGTGCTGCAGGGCAGTCAGTCTATTTTGTCTGCTAACAAGAGTGATTGGAACTAAAGCCATGTCCCAGCACCAGAGTATTAGGACAGAATCATATAATCATAGAGTATCCTGAGTTGGAAGGGACTCCTGGCTCCAAATCATACTATGTGCTTGAGAGGATGTGTGAGATGGCAAGTGCAAAAAGGACAGAGAGAAAAAATACCCTGCCAGAGGTACTCAGACTTAATTGAGAGGTGCTTGGTTTAGCCATGGCCACTCTGCAGCAGCATCCTCTACACTTTTTCCAGGCTGAGACCAGCATCTGTAGACCCAGATGGAGAGAGGAAGAAAAGTTGTGTCAGTTCCACATGTCCTTCTCCCACAGGAGTGGCAGGGTTAGCCAGATGTCTTAGCAGGCCATAGGCAAAACAATATTTCAGAAAATTTCCCAATACACCATAATCTTATGTCCAAACTCTCCAGAATATATTGTTTTTACCATGCCCAGAAGTTGTAAACAATGTGTGAAATGAGTGTTTGGATTATATTCTCAGGCACATGGTGTGACTCTTGGGGATGGTCTTGTGAAGGGTTAAGGGTTGGATTCGATGATCCCTGTTGGTCCCTTCCAATTTCCATATTCTGTGATTCCGTAATATTTCTTGGAAGAGATTTGGACAATTTGAAGTTTAGATTTCCCCACACCTGCAGAAACTAAAGACCATACATGCCTTTTGTGCACTTGAGTAGCCTTCTCCTCCTATGGAAAACTCACATTTTGACTGAATGACTAATAGCTGCAAAACTAAAGCAGAATTTGGACCTAGAATACTTGCAAGCTTTTCAAAAGTCTTTTATGAATTTAAAAGTTTAACACTAAGTTCAGCATTAAAGTTTATCACTATACAAAGTTTAGTATTTTTGCCTATTTTTTTGTCTGCAGTTGTAATAGTCACAGACTCTCATCACCATTTTGGATTAAGTTAAAATGCTGAGTGCAGAACAGTGTCTGTTCTTTTCATGAAGAAAATGAAGGAGTTTGCAATATTTGAAAAGCTTGTCACTGCTGATGACACACTGCATAAGCTTACATAAAACAAAACCAGGACTGGAGATAACAAGGTGCCTTCCAAATAATCCCTAGCTGGCCATTACCATCCTGCAAGAGTGATGCATTTCATACCTACAAAATAAATAGGAGTTAATGGTATCGATTGTACAGAATATATCTTCAGAGATATTGTTACTTGAGTGTCCAGAATGAAATATCCCACATAATTTCCTACATTGATTATCACACAGCTACTCTTGAAATGTTAATTTCCATGTAACTACTAGTCTGTGTCTCAGTGTAGCACAGAGCAGGTAAATTCTTAGCACGCTGAATAGTCTAAATTCCTTTAGTAAGACTGTTGTCTCACTGCTTGTGTAGCATGTTTACTAATTCAAGATACTAATACTAGTTTATATAACCTAGAAAGCATAGTTTACCTATATTTATTTTTGCTACAGCTACAAACAGTTTTGCAGGAAATATGCATGCTGCAATTGCAGGATGGAAAGGGGCTTCATTACCATACATTATAGAAATGCTATGATAGAGCATAGAAAAATGGCCAAAAAATGCTGTAATAGATGCCAATAAATGTTAAGGAATCAGCAGGGGGTTATCTGAGGGGTTAAGTTGCAGAATTATCATCAGGAGATCTTAATTTTCTAGGAATTTCTTTAATATTTGAAATTATTCAGCTATTGAGAAACTACTTCTATGAATATGTCAAATTAATAATGCTGAAGATTTTGGTACTCCAAGGAGAAAATGAGGATCTAAGAAAACTGGGAAGAACTGGTGATTCATCCAGGTAGAAAAAAAGGTAAACCATGGCACAGAAATTCCCTTTTAAACAACTGAAGAAAAACATTTTAGTTGCTTCTTTGTTTGGGGTTTTGGTTTGTCTGTGGGATTTTTTGGTTGTTTTGTTGTTTTGTTGGGGGTTTTTTCACAAAAACGATCAACTTTTCTTTGTGGGTTTTGAAAGAAAAGTTTAACTTTGTTTCTTTCAGAAGACTAATATGCCACGTTGTTCCCCTCAAAAGCAAAATAAAGCTATGTTTATGTCCTAGTTCAGCAGGAGGGACCAGCTAACCCTGTGTGGGGGTGATCAAAGCTGTGTATTCTACCCCCTCTATTCATTCCCCAAGGACAATGGACCATTAGCAGCAGCTGCCCAGGGAGCCATTATCACCTTCACACCCAACCTGAGGGGGCGGAGCTGCCAATGGGCCATCAACAGTTCAACACCCCCTGGCTCCCAGAGTTAATCACCCACTGTGTGAGTCCCCGCCCAGGGGGAGGGACTGAGTGCTCCCTGAGGGTACATAAGGGGTGGGTAAGAAGACCTCGGGAACTTCTCGTTGGATCCAGAGGAGCAGCAGGACCTCGACAGGAGGAGATCCCCGCTCTCGCCCAGACCACAGCCCTCGCCTGCACCAACAGGTTTTTCTTTTCCTTTTGCTCTGGACTTGGGGGAGCCACAGGGGTCTCAGCACAAGGGCAAACAAACCCCCTTGGGTTTGTGCCCCAGGACACTGGGTTATACTGCTGGGGTTTTGTGAGTTGAAAGCAATTTCCCTTGTGTGTCAGTGTTGTTATTGTAATATTATTATTAAATTTTAGGTCTGACTTATAATCTCTCTTGTGGTGAGTTCATTTCCCCTGCTGGTTCACCTTCAAACCAGCACAGTTTAATACCCAGTAGTATCTGGAAGATTTGTAAACAAATGACAAGGAGATGGAAGAACTTCCATTCTCGGGCTATTCACGTTTCCAAAACAATTTAAGGAAAAGTTACCATATGAAATCAGTACAGTAATCCAAAAGTTTTTGTTCTGGAATTTTCAAAGCTTGAACAAACTGAGAGGGAGTGATTTTTATTTTTCCCCCCAGTTTGATTGACCCAAGCCAAGAATTTGGCTTTTACGGAGCAAGTTTCTGCAAAGATCAGTTACTGAAGTTTTCTGCTGAGATTCATCTCTTAAGGAACTTTCATTGCTGCCCTTACAGCTACACAAAATAGGCATCTCTTTAGCTGGAATTCATATTGAATACATCTTCCTGGGGTCCCTATGAATAAAGTTATGTTCTCTGTAAAATGTAGTTTACTTAGTTGCACTCTAACATTTAAAACAAACCCCCAACATTTTGGTGCTAATGAAGTCATAGAAAAAGTTCCATTAAGTCAGAGGAAAATTTTGGAGGAATAATGAGATAGAAGGATGCTGTTGTTGTTGATGATGTTGTTGTTAAAGCTATTCACCTGTTGTCTTAACACTTTGCCCTTAGCACTGCACAGGACCATCTCCAAGAGTCATACCATGTGCCTGAGTATCGTGCAATTGCTTCTGGAGGTCTATCAGGCTTGGTGCTGTAACCACTGCCCTTGGGAGCCTGTTCCAGCTCCAAACCACCCTCTGGGTGAAGAACCTTTTCCTGATTTCCAACCTAAACCTCCCCTGACACAACTTCAGGCCATTCCCTTGGGTCCTGTCACTGGTCACCACAGAGAAGAGCTCAGTGCCTGTCCCTCCTCTGTCCCTCACAAGGAAGTTGTAACTGCAATGAGGTCTCCCCTCAGTCTCCTCTTCTCCAGGCTGAACAGACCAAGTGTGCTTAGCATTATATTTCTACACATTTAATCTTGAAATGACAATCAGAAACATTTTAGTGATTCTTAAAAGTCTGCATGTGAACAGTAAATGGTGAGCATGACCAGGAAAGGAACTTCTGTGAAGCTTATCCATGTGTACTCACTCGCTTCTTACTCTTAGCAGAAAAGTGGAGTAAGTCTTAGGGAGCACATGGTATGTGAAAGCTGATTAATATTTTCCAGTCATTGCTGAGTATCTGTCAGAAGACAGAAAAAGCAAAGGATAATGAGGAATTATAGCCAGAATTATTTTTTTCTCCAGAAGAGGTTCATTTTAGTAGTTTTTGCCATGAAAGCATTAGATGTTCCATTATTAACATGAACATTTAGATTTGAGGACTGCCCACCTGTCTTATGCTTCTTTTGTTGTCAAAGTTAGAACTGGATGGTTTTCTTTCATCATACTACCTATTTCTACATTAATATAACATAACAAAAAGCATAAGTCTATGACCAGTTCTAATTTTCCTGTGTGCAAAGCAGTACCTTGAATATTGTAAAGGACCTGGTCATAGATGCCATAGGAGGAAGGCAAGATATTTTTATTTTATGAGAAAAAGTGTGGGCAGAAATTCCTAGTGCTTGCTACTGTTCCTAATAAAAAATGGAATACCAAAGGGAGATTATTTGTATACTACTGCATGATTGATTTAAATTATGACAATGTGTTCATGCTATCTGTGTTATCCTATTTTTGTAAGACTTCAAAGCTATGAGTAATTCTTTGCATATTCAGAATTATGAAGGATATTGAGGTGTAAGCACCTATATATGCCTCTCCTCTCAGCCCTTTTCTTGGATATTCTTTTAACAGGCTTTAACAAGAGTTTCAGAAGTAGATTCTTATGGTTTATTCCTTGTTTGCCAGGACAGGTGATGGTTTTTTCACAGTGATGACAAAGTAAACAACAGAAGTTTCTCTTACATTTGGAAATGTATGTTTGACATTTATTAATTTTCTGAATAGAGTTGAAAGAAGCAAGGGAAAGGAGGTGAATTGAGGCCTGCTGCACAGTAAGTTCAGAACAGGTACTGCTTTCCAGAAGCTCTTAATAGTGAGAATAGACAAACATATATTTTAAAAATTTATCATTATGCAACGGTGCATACTGTTTCATATTAAAATCATAAATGTGTGTTAATATTCCTGGCTATCAGAATTGGCATACACTAATTGTCTGTCCTGTTTTTAAAGATGGGCAGGCAGTATTTAGAGGACTAGATGAGCAAGTAGGTTCCAGGCAGGGCACGATGCCTCTTCTTTCATAAGAACTGATATGCTAAGACATAAAAAATGTAATTTCCCTTACCTCTCAGTCAAGCTTACAATGAGAAGTCTGCTTATTTCTTGATGCTCCCAAATGTCCCAACAGAAAAACTATTAAAATTGCTGAAGAGCCTGAGTTTGAAATCAAATTGCTTAAAGAATATATAAACATACAATATATGTTAATGTTACTAAAGATGGGGTAGAGTTCCAGTTTAAATATGCATTAATATCTTAAATTTTTGGACAACTTCATGTAATTAAATGTGTATAAGACATGCAGGTAAACTACAGATAGGTATTTTTATTAAGATCTGTCTAAGAGTTATTGCATCAGTTAAATGAACCAAGATATTGGATGTGAACTTTGGAAGTCCTTTCCTACAAAGCAGAGTACTTGGTTTGGGAAAATTTGGTTGCAGGTATTTTTCTACAGGCAATACTTATTATTTTGGCCTTTTTAGGCCAAACAAGCAATGTAACACATCCTGAGTCAACCCATTGTAAGGCTTTTGTAGGCTGTTTGAAGAAGTTTTTCCATAATGCCAGAGTAAGAAAGTTTCCACATAATCAGTTGGAGAGACACACTAACATTGCTACGATTTTGGAATAAGGCATGTGAATAGAAAGGAAGAATAATTCCAGTCCTGTAAGAAGACACCTGCAAAAGCCATGTGGCAAATGGGGACATTGAAATGGCAGAAGTCACTTCAGCAGAGGTTGTGAAATACCTGGTTTTTGGTGGGGTGGGCAGGGCCACCCTGCACTGGTGGGAACCTCACAGTGGTGTAAAAAAAACCCCTGTAATGGGCACGTAGGGAACAGACTTACCAGACAAATCACGACTATCTGGCTCAGCCTGCACTTAGACTGGCTTAAGTGTGAAGTGAAACTGAAATGTCTATAGCTGTCATTACCACAGTATCTCAAACCTTCAGTTCCTTGGAGTGTTAATTTTCTCAATGTTCCAAAGAGGTGAAGAAGGGTCAGTTCTGTTTCATCAGAGGAGAAGTGGAGCACAAAGTCTTTTCTTAACTCTCAGCTCAGGTTGTAAGAGCCCAATAAAATACACTGCAGCAAAAAAGGAGATTACTGGTAAAGCAATATCTGAAAGCACTCCTATTGTAAAAGCAGCCTTTACTGACAGAACATTACAGTTCCCCAAACTAAATAATAAGTAGCAGTTTAATTTATTTTTATTTGGCATCGCTTTGGTCATACAAAAACAATAGTTGAAAAAATACAAAAATTCCAAGCAATGTGAATGTGTGGTTTTACAGTCACCTGGTGCTTTTCTTCTGAATCACAATGCCCTCCATTCCCATATGTTCTGTGTACATATTCCCATCCCTTGCTTTGTGTCACACTGAGTCATCCCAGACCCTGAGTACACTATCTCTCTTGACAGATCTGGCTTAGAAGTACTCATTTTGTTTGTCCTCAGGGTCAGCTTCCACCTCGATCACATCGTGACAGTAGGAAGGCAACATTGGGTGAACAGACAGGGACAGTGAGAGGGTCACTGGTCTTTCTCAGAAGCAGTACAAGCTTTGGTGATCCTAAACTTATCATCGAACAGCACCACTATTTTAACAGCACAAGATGTTTGGATTAGCAAACCCTCATCCTTCTGAAGACAGCAACTGACAAATCTACACTTTAACTTTTCCTCTAGAGAAATAAAATAACTTGTCCAAGGTCCCACAGGATTGCTGTAGAAGAGCTATGAAGAGAACAGAAATCTTTTGCACTTCAATGCTTGATTCATACACTGCAGGAGGCTTAAATTTTTTGTGCGACATGTAAAACATTTATCACCCTCTATTTCAGTGTCTAGAACAGTCTGGCAGACTTTTTTTAGAATGTTTATCTATGAACAAAATTATTTGAAGTAAACAATACTGCCAGGGAACTCCAATGGCAAATCTCCAACAGAATGCTTACAGAAATACTGAGAGCACTCTGATGTTAACTTTTGCTTTTATTGGCACTCTGACCTAATTTTGATGCATAATATTTTTTTTAATGATAATTTTTTTTTTAAATTTTTAGAAAGCTGAATGGCAAACAGGAAACTCATTCAGCTACTGTGTTGTGTAGGATGCATTTTTCACATGTGGTAATGAATCACTTGGGGGAAGAACAGCTGCATATGACTCCTTCAGCATAATAAACCAAGGGTGCATCAATTCCAGGTGCAACAATTTGCAGTGTTATTAGGTAATAGAAGGGAGAGTTGATTTTGATTATCAAGGATTGTCTGAATTGCCTAGAAGAAGAATAAATGGCAACAGAATTGAAAATTTATTTTTGAGACCAGCTGACCAATGAAGTCCAGATTGCTCTGTAAATTACATGCCTTCTCAGACAGAAAAGGAGTGCTCTATGTATAATCACCTCCTTTACTAAAAACGCACCCTGGCCTTTCTTTTAATCTTGTGCTCAGTGAGTATGGAGCTAAAATGTTTTCCATCTGCTCCTATTTTCCTCAGATAATGCCAATGAAATTTCACAGATGGAAATGCAGACATTAGGCAAAAGTAGCTTAAGCAACGTCATAAAACAAACCCATTACCAAAACATTTGAGAAGAAAACAATGGTAGAACAGTGATGAATATTTATTTGTAGTTCCTTAGTTCAGATGCTAACAGTTACTGCAAGGTAGGATAGAATCACAGAATCATTAAAGTTGGAAAAGACCTCTAAGGTCAACAAGTTCAACAGCTCCATGTTCACCATGTGTAATTTCATTTGTGTTCCACCAAGCATGATTTTTTCCCCCCTAGACTTTGCTTTCCTTGAAAGCAATTTCTAAGACTTTTGATATAGTAAACACACTGGGCTAGAAGTCAGTGAGCTTGGTGTGAGGAGATGTACAGTATCTGTGATCTTATGAACAGCTTCACTATTCTTCAAATGTGAAATATCACAGGAAGCAAACAATCATCATTTAAGAATGTAATTTAAGCAGTAATTGCTGAAAGAACTGCAGTTTGTGTCCAAGTCTCTTGAGAGAAACTGAAGGTGAATTTTAAAATAAAACTGCACTCAAAAGGTTTTCTGTGTTAGAAGGATGGCATTGTTTTTAGAGTCTCACACAGTTCCACTAACCACACATCAACTTGCTCTCCTACTATGGCTTGACATCCAGAGGAAGACCTGGCTGTGCAGTCAGAAGTCAGCACATTGAGCTGATAGGTGGGAAGTGAACGTTCAGATATCCTCAGAAACAGCTCCTGCTGAGTGGATACCCCAGTGCAAGGGTCTGGGGCAAAGAGAGGACACCATTAACTCTTCCTTTCTGGGTGTGTGCTATAAAATGAGAACATTGTAAAACTTTCAGAGTTCAGCAAAACTGAAAGCTTTTTTTTCTTGTTATTACTGCTATTCTTGGCTCCTACAGACGCAGAAAAGAGCTTTGGATATCTTTCAGATTAAGACTTAAGACTTCAGTTTATGGGACAAAAATAGATAAAGTACTTTAACACTCCACAGAGCAATTCCATGTAGCAAATGTTCCTGCTGGAAGTTTATGACATTAGAAAAAGTGAGAAGCAATTACTCCATATGGGGTGGTCACCAACTTTATGACTTCCAAATTATAAGACAACATGCTAATTTAAATAGATGCCTTTGAATCTTATGGAACATATGCAGATGGTGTCTTCTGCTAGACAGTACCTAGATCATGTAGAAGGTGGGAGTAACAGCTCGGCACACTGGCAGCCGTGGAGTAGAGATCACCATTGATCCACAAGGAGCTTTTCTGCCCTCAAAATGCCTTTTTTTTCTTTTTGGTCTTTCTTTTTCTTTTTGCCTAGCAGCCAGTAGCAAGGTACCATCCAGTCCTCCCTCTGACTTCCCACTGAATCCAAGAAAGCAGTACAGAACCATGGACCACCAGCCCAGTTTAGGCTGCAATACTCTGTGGGGGATGTGGTGTGCCCCCTTCTCTATTCTCCACTCCAGACAGGGGCAGGAATAGAGTTAGAGCACTGCAGACTAGCCCAGGAAGGACTTGTACCCTCACAGGGTACCCTTTCAAAATTAAAACCCAAAACACTTTTGTGATGATATTTTTAAGGCCTGAGGATCATCACCTTTCCCCATTTCTGTTGGTAAAGCTCCCCTCACAGTACCCTACACCAAATGCAAATGAGCACCGTGCAGCTGCACTCTTCTGTCTCTCCACGCCTCATGTCTGCTTTGGTGTGACTGATTGGTAAAGAAGGTGGGTAAACAAGCTACATGCCAAGTGAAATTTCCCTTTCATCATGAGTATTCCCAGCTGGACAGATGCTGCCAGGAGCTGACTGTTTTATGCTGGCTAAGCAAAGTAATGGAACCAATTCAGTGGAAAGGATGCTGCCCTACATATTTGCTATTTAAATAGCTTTCAAATTTAAAAGCAGTCTCTTGATCATTTTTAAAGTGCTCAATGAATATGAAGTAAGTAATGTAAAAAATAATTTCATGCTATTAGGGGACTTCGGTGTGCACAAGGAATAGTGGGCATAGAGCAAATTCGCTTGACAAAGAACATTCAAAAACAAGACAAATAATAAAATATGGTGGCTGCAATTCCCAGATTTCACTCTAAGACTTTTTTTTATAAACTATAGTGCTGCTTAGGTAAACAAATGCCTATTTTAAGTTCAATATGTAACCACAATAGAAGACATTACTTTTAGAGATTTAATTTTATAAGGGTTTTCTTGTATAAAAAAGAAGACAGGAAAAGATTGGATATAATGGAATGCTTTATGGGGATATCTGATGTTCAGACTCTTAAGAATAAAGCCATTTTTATAGTTATCTTTTTACATATACTTTATGTCCCACTTTTATATCCATTTTAGGCAAATGTCATGAATTAGCTATCCTGATTATAGCTGACAAATTCCACAGCTATCTCTTTCCTCTTATTATTCATTAAGTTTGCAATAACTGAGATGCTTCTTAAAGCCAACCCTCCAAAGGACATCATGTGAACATTCTCAGTACCTGGCAGACAGTTTTTATTACTACATCTTCTCTCAGTGTGGAGGCAATGCAGCTTTACTCTCCACAGCTTCTTTGCAAGCACATTAATATAAAAACTTGACCTTGAATTTCATGTCCTAAAATTAGTAAATATCGGTTTTGAAGCAGCCTAAGCAATGACTTCGCTCCCAACACATTGAAGATAAAATTCAACACAAAAATGTCTATGAGGAATTTTACCGGAAAAACAAAGGAAACTCATGTATGAGTTGATCAGTGTTTAGACAAACAGTTGGAGAGAAGATGGATCTATAACCTAAATATTTATATTAAAGAGAAAATATTGATTCTAACTTCTGACCCAAATTTTCTTCTGAAATGCTATCCACAAGGTTAGGGACACTACAAGGGAGAGATAGGCAAGAATACCAAGTGGAAGCCACATATGGGAAAATGGAAAAAATTGTTCCTTCTGGGATAATTGAACATTGTGTAATCAAAAGGAAAGCCCCAGTGGATTTATTTTTGACAAGGTACACATCTTCACTTGTTTCTCAGGGAGAACTTTCCTTGGTGCCTTTCCCCACACAGACCCTGTCCTTGGGAATCTTTCTATCTGGCACACTCTTCCCTTCCACGAACATGGAGGTAACATGCCACCATACCCCACAGCTGCCTCTGGTTTTTGGAATACACCACAGCATCTGCACCCAGCTGATGCCCACAGCAGCAACTGCTGTGTCCCTTGGCCATTCCTCTGGCAGTGGCTGCAGCTCTGTCCCTTAGTGCTGCCCTCCTTCCCACTGCCCACCCATCAGCTGGCACTGTGACCTCCAGTAGCCCCAGCCAGCCTTCAGCAGCACTGCCAAATGGGCAGTCACAGCTGAGCACCACAGGAGCAGGCACACAGGCTCCTGGCAAAAGCTAAATACTGGGGCTAATGTGGGTGCAAGACTTCCTGGCATGATGCAGCACAGAAAGCTAGTCTTTCTCCAATACTGACAGGGGAGTGAAAGGTTTTCCTTACAGAGCCACCTCAAGTGTTACCCAGAGCTCACTCATGCCTACCAACCTTCTTTGAGCCACTAGCAACACCAGGTGCACTCTGCACTCTGGTAATTTAATTCATTAGAAGGATGAGTTCTACTATACTAAATAAAACCAAGAAGTAAATAGGAACTGCACCTCTTGTGGTCCATACAAGTCATTAATTCATTGCTTATCTCAATTTTTGATGCTTCCTTTAGCTTTCTTACATCCCAAGCTTAGCTTATTTCAGTTTATTTCTTATCTCATTGATTCCTTAGTTAACTTTACTTTGCACATATTTTAGTTAACTTTATTTTGCACACTGAGGCATGAAGAAGTGGTTAAATGCAATCAAATATGATTACCTACAGCAGTCAGGACAGGAGAACCTGAAAACTTATGTTTGCTTGGTTTTTAAGGGATTGAATTAAAGAATCATGGAGTCACATGAAGTGGAAGTGACCTCAAAAGATATCTGGTCCAATATTTTGTGGAAAAGTGAGCCTAGTTGAGATTATCTAGACCTTGTCCATTCACCTCTTGAAAAAACTCCACCATGTCCCTGCAGGAGCTATTCTGAATGATTGTTCTCACTGTAAAAAATTACTTCTTATATTGAGATCAAATCTCTCAGTTCAGTTTGTACCCATTGCCCCTTGTGTTCTCCATGTGGTTTATGGTGAAGGGAGAGCCTTAATCTTGCTTTTACATGATCTTAATGTACTGGAAAACTGTGATAAGATCCCCCCTGAGCCTTATCTTCTCCAGAGTGAAAAGACCTAGCTCCTTCTCTCCTTACTCACAGGGCAGATCCTTCAGCCCTCTGGAGTTTCTGGACCCTCTGCAGTCTGTCCACATCCCTCAGAGTTGTGGGGACCAGAACCAGACTCAGTACATGAGATGCAGCCTGACAAGTGCCGAACAGAGGAGGATGCCCACATCTCTCTCTGAACCAGCAGTGTCGCTGTAGATGCAGCTCAGCATCCAATTTACCAGCGGTGCTCTGCTGGCTCACGTTCAGCTTGTGTGCTGGGACCCCCAGGCCCCTCTCAGGAAGGCTGCTCCCCAGGCACACAGATCCTGCCCTGTGCTGGGTTCTTTGGTTATGTCACCTCAGTGCAGGAGCTTGCACTTGTCTTTATTAAACTTGATACTTATTGCTGTCCCACTTTTCCAGCCTGTCCAGACAATAGAAGGCTTAGCACTGAGAATAGAAAGGTTGCTCTGCCTTCCAATACTAGTAGCATGGAGTTGAGCTGGAACCAAGCTTCCAGGGTAGGACAGCTTTTGGGAGCAGCTCTTGTTTACACTGAGGTCAAGCAGCAGGACGAACTATTGGTGCCCTCCCTCGGTGAACCCTACAGGAGTGTGGTATGTTTACAGCCTCAGTCCACATGATGGAAGAGATTAATTTATCAAGCAAATGGAGGCAGTGTGAATCAATGCCTGTATTATTTTAACTCCTTTCACACTCTGTGAGCTCCAAAGGGAGGGTCTTAAACTTCTGCACCTTACTGATCTCTTCCTGAAAGGAGATGTTTTGCAGGAAAGTTAAGGGTTAAGTTATCTTGGCTCTGCATTATCTGAAGAATAAACTACATTATTTAAAAAATAAAATCTGACATAACTACTGCAAATAAAATAATCCAGTCACAACATTGCCCATCTTAAAACTTCTCTGCTCCTTCTAAATCATAGCAGGATTGAAAAAGAAGCAAGTTTCAGACTCTGTAAAATGAAATTCATGGCTTGTTTAATGCTGTATAAAACTTATCAGATTTATGCTTTAAGTCAGAGTTTAGAAAGAATAATGAATCTACAATGAGACACACCATCCTTAGAAACAGAACGATTCTTACTTGTCCTAAAAACTGGCAGGGTGTCATCTCGTTTTTTCATTCTGGTAGAAAGAGACAGAGGATTAAAACAAGGCAGAAACCAATCTGAAGTAAAACAGACATGGCTCAGGGCTCAAACCAGAGACAGATCAGTAATCTTGTGACTCCATGCTCAAAAGGCTGGGAAATAGAAGCATGTTAAACCACTGTTTAGTGCAAGAACCTTGAACTTGCAAAAAATATCTAAAAAAACATCTGTTTCAGCCTTTTATTCTCCTTAGAATATAGTTTTTTCTATGTTTTTTTTAGGATTATGAAACTAAATATATAGCTAGAAAGAAAATTTATAGGGCATCAAGGTAATCAATATCCTTCATAATTGGTTTATGCACATGCACCCCCTTCACCTCCACTGAGAAGGCTAAACTCTTCACAGGTAGTCAAATGTTTTGCAAGAACTGACATCCTGCTTACTGTTCCAATCAGTTCAGATGCAGCACTGAATTTTAGGATTAAATGTGCCAATTACAGAGGTTGCTGTGACAACAGCTATGCTTTAAAACTCAAATGTTAGTTTCATTATGGACTCTCTTTTCATTTCCTGGTTGTAGCCAGTAGCCATCTCATCACAATGAATGTTTGGAATATGCCCAGAAGACTGATTTAATTTTGGTAGTTTACATAGCACTCACCCAAGCATTCCTGAATTCTGTGGTTTGTTTTGAACACAAGGCAATATATCACTGGCCTTTGCATACCATCCTCATTTGTATTATATATTTTGACACAATAGTTTGTGCAGAGTCCAAAATTTAAGCTCAGTTTGTTGTATATATCTAAATTCAAGCAGAAAGCTCAGGAAACTTTGAAAAAGAAGAACCAAACAGTTCAGAGCCAATTTTTCTTCTGACTTCCAGCTGTTTCAGAGGCCTCTGAGAAAATCAGATAAGCAGCTACTGCTTGGACTTCAAACCCTGCTGATTACATCTGAATCCCATTTCAATGCTTTTGCTCCTGGACAATCTCTTTGTATTACTGGCACTCCTATCATCAACAGCTCCCCTTTCCCTCCCAAATCACTTGAACAAACAACTCTCTGGTTTTCAGCTGCTAAGTCAAGCAGTTTGTTTAGGGTGACTAACTGAGAAATACACCATTAAATAGGGTTTAGTAGTGTTTAAAACTAGCAAAATTCTGACAAAGAAAACGGCGGCAACTCCATCATACCTTCCAAGTAAAGGCTGGCACATGCAGTCCACAGCATACCAGCAAGACTTAGTTATAACTAATAGTCCTGTGTATATTTAGCCATTCCTATTCTTTTCTTTCCCTTCCCTCCCTGTGCTACAGAAATCTGCCAAGTGCTGCAGCTTGCTGGCTGCCAGGAAGGCATTGGCTGAGGCCAGAAAGGCCCGGCCATCACAGCCAGCTCTGCCGTCTGCTGCAGCTACCAGGAGCATTGCTGGGCCAACAGGGGTTTGTCAGCTACCCAACAGCAAAGAGGCAATGCCTCCAGCCTCCCCAGAGCCAACACAGCTCCATGTGGGAGCTCCTGAGACCTCTCTGCCAGTATCTCTGCTGCCAGAACTCGTGTTGCTGACACTCTACAAGAGGGAAAGCCAGTGGCATTCAGCAACGTGTCCCCCTGAGCAACATTAATGTCATTAATTCTTTGCCAATGAGGGGAACATTAATAAAGATCATCCCACCCATCTAAATTAATTTGCTAATCTTTGTATTAAATTATTAATCACTTTCATTCCAAGTGCCTTTTATTTCAGATTGTTATTTTTAAAATTCTTGCATTCTGCTGATAAAAATATTATATTGTGTTTCTTCAAGACGACTGGCTACAGAAAATCTATTAATAACTTCTTAATGAAGTGAGAGGTTTTTAATATATCTTAATCTAAGCTGTGCTAACATTTCAGTGTGAGTGGAATTAATTCAGGACCTTCAGATATGGTTTTCATTTAAACAAGATTAAGTGAATGATCCAAGATTTGTGCAGCAACACAGTTTTCTACCTAAAAAGGAATTTTACAATATCAGATTCCACAACAGCAGATTTCTATTTTATTGTTTACTTACCTCAAAGAAACAGAAGCTATCCATTAAGAAGATATATTCACATTTTTTGTCAGGAGCTTGAACACAATGTTCTCATTCTTCCGTTTCCTTCCCCCAAACAATGCTCCAGCCTTTGCTGATACACAGCTACAGCATTCGCAGGCATATTAAAGTTATTTACAAAATTGTTGGAGGCAGAGAAAGTCTGGAATGCATGTTCTATAACATATTGCCTTTAGAAACTAGTTAAAAAGTCATTTCCTCCAGTTTTATCAGAGCCCTGAAATGTTTCAAATGGCACAGTATAAACAAAGCAAAATATTAAACAACATCCTCCCTGTTTTCCTCAGCAAGAGAATAACTCTGTATTTCCTAAGGGATACAAACTCCATAAGACCTGAAAGAAAATGAAGTTCAAAGATTACAGTAGGACCTTAAGAGAATAACTGCAATCAGGGTATTGCCACACTGCATTTCAGCTTCAATTAAAAACACCTTGAAAATAGAAAAAAACCCCAAACTTGTGGCTCACAGCTGAGTGCTTGCAACTTAAAAATACTGCTGCATCCCATTTTGACCTGTTCAGTGGAAATATTATGAGCACAGTCTATTAATTCATATATCTAATCTGTTTTGTGAGAGGAAAAAACAGTTTCCTTTCTCCTTGTGAGATGGTTTTATCAGATGATGGAACAAACATCAAGGGAAGAAAAGAAAACTCTACAGATATATAGAAAGAGCCTTCCAAGAAAGCTCATGTGTAAAAATGGTTTCAGGAAAAAGCAAATATCACAGGTTTCAGCTCTGTTCAATAGATCCAGCCTGAAACACACTCCCACATCAATTCAAACAAAAAAAATGATAAAAAGAGTAACGAGCAACAAAAAATCTTTAGGTCAGGTGTCACCTGTGAGTTCAACTTATATGCAACCAGGATGGTTCCAAAGCTATTTTTCTCATTAAGGAAATCCTGAGTATGTTGCTTCTTGGGCATAATTCAAATGTGTGTCAAAAATAGAAGTGAAATGGCCACATGGTGCAGCATATGTTATTGCAGCCTCTTAAAACTAACCTTTTTGTTTTAATTTTTTTAATTTTTTTATATTAATGGAAAATTTGGCAGAAGATTACAAGAAAAATTGTAATGTAAATTTATTCTTTGCCTTACCCTCTGCCAAAATGTATCTCTTCTTGTGGCTGTGAATAAATTTGCAAGGGTGAAGTGGTAAAATAAAGGCGGATTAAAAAATTACAATTCCTTGTTAATTTTGGGATTCCCTGAATTTCTTATTCATGGCAGAGGTGACTCTTAATGTTTCGATATCAAAGGAAAATTAGGTCTTGTGTTAGAGAAGGGTAAATAAGTCAGTGCCAATAAAGCCCCAGGTTCAAGACCACTCATCTCAGTCAGTAAGATTTTGTTCTCACCAAAAGGCAGTGGGGAAGTTGCAGAACACATAAAAGATAAACAAGGTAGGATGTAAGACCAGAGTTTTCTGGTGACATATAATTTTCACCCACAACAATCACTGACTATAATTATTATTACTGCACATCTCCTCCAAGGTGAGTTCTATATTTATGCTTTTACATCCTACCTAAGGGTGTGCAAATGTAATGCACGTGTGCATATTCTACCTTACTAAATGGTGTTTGGGGTAAATGGTCATCTTTTACAGTGCACCTTTTATAGTACACCCTTATTTAGGCTAGGGTAATTATGCTTTTCTCCTTAGGAAAACCTGTCAGTGCTGTAATCCAAGATGATCTGTATATCAGGAAGTGTGGTATTTTGTACAACTTCATTTACAGAGGGCAATAGTATGAACCTACTTACTGCCTTCCTTAGAGCTGCTGAAAGGCCTCTATGGCAAAGACGTCCTATAATGTTTCTTATGTGAGTTCATGATTGTCTTTGATGGCTCAGGAGTTTTTGATTTTTTCATTTTTATATATTTTAGAAGTACTTGTAACTGTAGTAAAAGGCAAATTTAGTGTGTTAATGTTTCTAGCAGCTTAAGTTCAATGTTTATCTATTGTAACCTCTACCTACCACATATCAATAGCTAAAATTCTTTTAGCTATTCAGTCTTGTTTCTAAGGTAAAAAGCCGAAGAATGTCGTGCCAGTGTGCCCAGGTGGCCAAGAAGGCCAATGGGATCCTGTCCTGTATCAAAAATAGCGTGGCCAGCAGGCCCAGGGCAGTGATCCTTCCCCTGTACTCTGCGTTGGTGAGGCCACACCTTGAGTGTTGTGTTCAGTTCTGGGCCCCTCAGTTCAGAAAGGATATTGAGGGGCTGGAGCGGGTCCAGAGAAGAGCAACAAGGCTGGTGAAGGGACTGGAGCACAAGCCCTGTGGGGAGAGGCTGAGGGAGCTGGGGGTGTTCAGCCTGGAGAAGAGGAGGCTCAGAGGTGACCTCAGCACTGTCTGGAACTGCCTGAAGGGAAGTTATAGCCAGGTGGGGGTTGGTCTCTTCTCCCAGGCACTCAGCAATAGGACAAGGGGGCACGATGGGCTCAAGCTCTGCCAGGGGAAATTGAAGTTGGAGAGCAGAAAAAAAAAAAATTCTTTCCAGAGAGAGTAATCAGGCATTGGAATGGGCTGCCCAGAGAGGTGGTGGATTCACCATCCCTAGAGATTTTTAAACACAGATTGGACGTGGCACTGAGTGCCATGATCTGGTAAATGGACTAGAGTTGGACCAAGGGTTGGACTCGATGATCTTGGAGGTCTTTTCCAACCCAATCGATTCTATGATTCTATGATTCTAAGGCCTGCAGCATGAGACATAAACATGAGCCAACAACCTCGGGTCTAAGAACACTGGAAAAGCTCCAAGGGCCCTATACGTGCTGAGGAAGACAAAAAAGATGAAGAGAGGGTCCCACTGTCCCCCAGACTCAAATCCTGATGGGGGTGTGCCCATGGGCAGGACGGGGCTGGACCAAGAGAATGTGAACTGGGGATTGGGTGGACAATATTATAAAAACCACGGATATCAGTGTTCAAAAAGAGGCATGTCATCATGTATTCCTGAAAACCCTAAGCCTAGACATTAAAGAATCTACCTTTTTATCTTATCCCACACTAACTCAGCTCAGAGTCCATTTTTTGGGGTCTCTCGAGGCTTTACCTTAAAGAGACAGAAAAGAATGGTCTGGCCTCACCTCAAGCACTGTGTGCAGTTTTGGGTGTCACAATATAAGAAAGATATAAAAGTGTTAGAGAGCAGCCAAAGGAGGGCTACAAAGATGGTTAAGGGTCTAAAAGAGAAGGCATATGAGGAGCAGGTGCAGGCACTTGGTTTATTCAGTCCAGAAAGAGAGGAGACCTAATCACAGCCTGCAACTTCCTCACATGAAGAAGTGGAGGGACAGGCCCCAAACTCCTCTCTGGTGAATAGTGACCAAAGAAACAACATGAAACTGTGTCAGGGGAGGTTTAAGTTGGATATTAGGAAAAGTTCTTCGCCCAGAGGGTGATTGGGTACTGGAAGAGAAAAGTGGTCATACCACCAAACCTGTCAGAGTTCAAGGATCACTTGGACAACACTTTCAGGTGTGTAGTATGATTTGTGGGGTTGTCTTGTGCAGGGCCAGGAGCTGGACACAACTTTGTGGGTCCCTTCCAACTCAGGATATTCTACTATTCTATGATTCAGACATGCAAATTAAATAGTGTTGGGTTTTTTTCAACAGGAACAACTCAGAATGGCTTCTTCTGTACATGATTAAGCCCTCAATAAACAGAAAGAGGAATCTGTGTTGCAGACTCTTTGCTCAGACAGGCCCAGAGAGCTGGGAGAGGGTAACTTATTTCAATGTGTTTGCACACATAAAAAGCCTTTTCTGTGCTGTCATCTTCCTAAAAGCTTCTGTCCAGTGACAGTATCATTCTAAGTCGTGTAGCATGACTGCCTGCACATTCACAAACAGGTAGCAGAAAACACCACTAAGTGGTATTTTCCCAGATAAACCTTTGTATATGGGTTTCAAGGAAATTTATTTTATGTGTGGGAAAGCTGTCTACATCTTCACTGGGCTCAGAGGAGCAACAATGGAGACAAACATGAGCAAGGCCCTTAGTATTAATGAGCTGCCTTGGAAGTTATACAGTGAGGAGTCACTCACTGTGTTCACAGGTGGGACGCATAAAATTAAATGCAGAGCTTTACAGCTGAGCTTTTAGGGTATGAGTTCTCAAGTAGCCTAAAGTAAAGGACAGCAATTGGCCCCCAAAAGTGTAATTTCTTTCCTTTCATTAGAAAGAGAATCTATTTTGTAAAGCTCTAAATTAAGTAAGGTGAGCCCTGGAGTGACTGCATAAGAATATATAGGAGTTTTGGAAGTCCCTGTCTTTTTTAGCAACTCCCAGTTTACACTTGCAGATGGCCTGAGTGTGATGCTTGGCTGCCTCTGGATACCATTGTTTGAGCACTGGAGACAGAGTATCTTCATTAGCCTTGCTGGCTACCAGAGATAATTATCCCAGGTGCTTCGAATTTCCTTTAGATTAGCAGTTTCAGTGGCCAGTTCAGAATCCCTCAGGCAACTATAAATTTCATAAATGTGGTATTGAAGACATTTTAAATCCTTCTGGTTACTGCTGGAGTCAAATATTAATTTTTAATATAGTTACATGAAATGGATGAGTGGAAGTAGTAGCTGCTTTTAGTAAAACACTAAACAAGGAACTGGTTTTCATTAATGTTTTGTCTGTGAAAATTATGATAATGTTGAAATTATCTTCTTCCTGCCTTTGAGGATAATAAAAAGCACTACAGCAATTGCTGAGCGCTTGAGATATTCTCTCTCTGCTCTGTGACTTTTCATTTTACAGACACTTATGAATTACTACCGTCATTTCAGAGCTCCAGTACCTGTCCTCAACAGCATTACAGAAGGGATACAATTTCTAACCCCTCTGCTATCATGGTGAATGTGCACTTAGAGGGAAGAGGATTCTAGGTGTTCCTTCATATGTTGGTACAGGGTTAACTTGACATACAAAAGAGTTTGAGAAGTTGTTGATATACAACAACAGCATAGCAGTAGAGGATGTCTTTTTCATCAGAAGTGGGCAAGTGTCAGACTGTAACACAGAAATAACAAGACAAAAAAGTGTCTTCTCAAATTACCCTGGACAGCCAGGTCACTATTGTGTAGGAGGACAGCGAATAGATGAGGACTTTATTAAGTGGCAGAAATATTATAAACGATGGGTTGATGAAGACGCCAAAGTGCAGGAACCGGGAAGAAGCTATTTGGACATTTCTCCAGTTTAATTGTTATACATCCTAAGATGGCTCCCCTTGTCTTTTTCCCTTAGTCATCCCTGTCCAGGTTTCTTCTCCCCACAAACCCTCAGGGCATTTTCCCGCCAAGCCTTCCCTGATTGGTCCCCGGTTGGTGCAGTGCACCATTTTCCATATATGGTTGTGTTCTCTGATTGGCTCTCCACTTGTTCCTCCCCTTCATTTGCATACCCACCAATCTGATCCCTTGCTCCTCCCTGTCTCCGCCCTTAACCCCACCCATGTTCTAGAAGGTTCCATGCTCTGCTATATAAGCCGGTGCATTCCAATAAACTTTGCTTCTCTGCATTGACTCCTGACTCGTGTGGGCCTCTTCCTTCAGGGGATCATCGCCGGGTTGGGAGCGGGAGGAGCCTTCCCTCAGCTTCTAAGGAGTTGGTTTCTCGAGAGCACTTGCCCTTGCTCTTTGAGCCCTACTCCTAGGAGCTTTCCTCTCTCCACCGCATCGGTGGTTTCTCATCCACCAAAACTATTGCAGTCTTTTGATGAAATTCTCATCTGGAATAAATGGTCAGGGTTTACTTCTGTTTTTCACCCTCAGCAGTGGGCTGGACTCTCACTTTGAGAGTAATGTTATTTGTGTAATCAAATCTATTACATGAGTTAATCTTTACCCAAAGGGAAGGCATAAATCTCATATTATACCACTGTCACAAGGAGAAAACAAATTTGTCCCATAACATCTCAAGTAGAATACCAGCATCCTAGCACTAAAACCAGGAGGGAGTTCAGAGAAGGGTTAAGACACATAAAAAGGAGGAATATTGCTAGGATGAGATTTCTGCCAGGGATTCACTTCTGCTAGATGAATGTATTGTAGCAAAACAGAAAGATTCACCCATGTATTTACAGTAATTTCTTTTAGATCTATGGCCAAGGATTCAATGGACAAGGACCTTCTTTCACCAGTTCACACAGTGGTTTTTGGTAGCTCTGAAACTAGACACTCTCAGAGGTGAGAGAGGGGGAAGACATCTCTTCACCAGTGCTGTTTAAATGAAGATCTGAGAGCATGCTCTGGCTCACAGGATGGAGCTACATTGTGGAGCTACTCTGTTTTGATCTTGGATATCAATGAAACAACATCCATTCTGATGCAGAGGCCCCTCTAATGCTTGTGTAGCTGGTTTCTCAGATCAACCCAATATTCAGCAAAACATCCATTCTGATGCAGAGGCCCCTCTAATGCTTGTGTAGCTGGTTTCTCAGATCAACCCAATATTCAAGAAAACATACATTACGACAATATGGAATATGAAACTTCTAATTTCAAAATGCTTGAATGTTTTTTCTTTCTTCTAGTGGACCAGATTTACAGACATTTTCCTTTAGCTTCACATCATTGTACCAGTTATCAGTAATGAAGCAGATCTTTAGTTAAATCTTTTTTAAAAAGTCTTTTCTCAGTCAATCTTCTGTTAAATTTAGCATAGGTGCATTAAGGTAGTAATTTCCATTGAAGTTAAACAAAAGTATTTCTAAATCTTTATTTTCTCCGGAACTCACACTAATTTTATTGAAATATTTATTTGATGAGAAACAGTTGTGGGAATTTGATAACTTAGGGCACAGTCTTATGTCTTCATTTATCCAGCCCTGGTTACCATAAATCTTGTTTCCACCACCACAGACAATCTTTGATTTCAGAGTTGCAATTGGCCACAAAAATGTCTGCAGAAACTGTTTGTAGTAAACTGGTATGATGATATTTTTTTCCTAAGAGGTACTGAAGTTTCACAGCTGTGTAAAAAGATAAAAGAAAACAAAAATATACACAGAAGTAAGTTCATCTTTCAGGAATACACAAATGTGCTAAATGAGCCTGGGTGCATAGAGCCAAAACAAGTATTTTTCAGCTGCAATGCTTTGAAATATGTTTTACTTAAAAGTCATGAAGACAGAGATTACTAAATCATTAAAAGAATGATGTTTAAAAATTACAAAACCTAAGAAAAAGGCAAAAAGTACCTAAAGCAAACAGTAAAATTGATGGAGCAATTTAAGCTTTCTGCCTATGCCAAGTTATAGGCCAAGTTGAGAGAATAAAATCTTGTTTGTAATATGGAAATATGGGCATCCTGGAGCCAGACAATGTATTTTAGTCAGTTAATTGGAGCAATTCCCATGTAACATTTTTTATTTCCTGAGATTTCTTTATGAAAATATTCTGGAACTAAAAATTTTCATACAACATAAAAAATTCAAATTTAGTAGGTATTGCCTGAGAATGAGCCCCTTGAGAAACATTTACTTCACATTTAAATAAAAATTCCAAGATTTTTTGTTCATTAAAATCTCAATTAATTTAGTAAAATACGACATTGTTTTAAAAGCACAACTACTTGCGCTGGAATCAACAAGTTGGCAATTAAATACCTTTGTCAGTACAACGATAGTTACATTTCAGTTATCTAACAAAAATAGTTTTAATAAACATGGAAAAATCATTCCAAGTGCTATGAGAAGAAAGTAATTCTAGAGAAGATTAGTTAATAAGTAATTATCAAAGCTAATATTCTTTCCCAAACACGAACCCCACACATACTTCTAGTTTCAAAAAGACAGCTGGTTTGTAGCAAAGTCTGTAAATTTTGAAAGCAAGTGTCTTTTGATGATGTAACATCTTTCCATATCAAAGGCCTGATGATTTCCTATTGCAGAAGACTGATTGCCCAAAACACTCTCTTTGAACTGGAGGTGTAGCAAATGTGAAGAATATTAAAACAAATACCATGGAAAGAGGATGGGGGGAAGTACTCTCTCATCATCACACTTCTCCACAACAACATCACTTTCTGAGCCTCTCAGAAAAGGAACACAGAAAAAACATCATCAGGGAAGCCACTGTGAACAACTGGCATAATAAAGAGCAAGAATTATATCAGTTAAGAACCCTCTACCTCCAACCATTAGTAGCCAAATAACTCCACCTGAGTAACAGATACAGAGAGGGAAAAATCAAAGTGCAGCCTGGTTTTTTTGCTCGTTCTCCTAATAATGTGCATGTGTTAATCACCTTTTCATTAGTCTCATAAAAGAGAACACCAAATCGTGTGCCACAGACTCCATGCCATATTTAGTGCATTTAAATTACAGAAGCAAAAAGTCTGGGTTGCCACTGGCTGATATTTTGTTCAACAGAAAGCTGAGCACAAGGACATCTGCTGTCTAAAAATTGGCATCAGTCAGTGAACTTTGCAGACATGTAAAGACATGCAAATGATAGATAAAGCAAAGGGGGAGAAATTATGGTGGGAACTGGCACCACTTCATGGCACTGACATTACACGTTTTTGGGTAAGAAGCAGCTCTTGGAACAGCCAAACAGACCCATTTTTCTCCTTTTGGATAAAGTCAAAATGACCACACTCCCATGGGAAACAGGTGATGTGCCAAAACAGGGAGAGATAAAGGGGAGACAAGTTTGACATTTTTGCCTGCAGACAGCCCCAGGCAAAGAAGAAGCACAGAGAACTGGGGAGGAACACCCTGGGACACAGCAACAGCAGATCCTCGGGGTCAGCACCTCACAGGAATGGCTGCTGGTGTCCTGCAGAGTTGGCAGTCTCGGGGCAGTCAGGCAGTGTCACATGCTGCTCCTTTGCTTTTCTTCACAGTATCTTGTCAAACCAGTTAACATTACTACTGCTATTATAGGAATGGCCAGTAGAAGGCTGTGTGCTCAGCAGGTGAGAACAATCCTTGTTCAAGTCAGATATTAAATCACAAAACAGACTCCTTGGTTTGGAATAATGTGTCATTTTGGAATAATCTATGTAATAAGCCTCACTATGATTACATGTCACCATCTAACTCATGATAGGCCAACTTCCAAAATTAACTAGTGATTTTTCAATTTTTATCATAAACCCAAGCTCTTTACCAAAAACAGCCAAAAGTAATTGTTTGAAAAAACAGATGTGGTGATTTGAGGAGAATAAAACCGAAATGTCTCGTTACTAAATAATGAAACTTCACTTGTTATAATTTGAATAATTCAGTGCTGTGGCAGAAGTCTAATGTAAAAAGGAGAGGAAATTTGCTCTTTTCCTTCATCTCACTAGACTGGATTGTGTCTTGCTTTAGTTTTGTGACCCTAGTGACCTAAGAAGGGCAGGTGAGTAAAAGAGTGAAGCAACTGCCTCAAATAAAAGTTGGCTTAAGGGGTGGTTTCAGGCCTAAGTGAATTATTTATCAGTGACTCAGCACATCTCTTCTCTGCAAAAGAATAGTGTGGCAATTACAATGGGTACTGGCTTTCTTTTTGCATCCAGAAAGAAACCCTGATTAGGCTAATGTTCTGATTTTAGCTGGGATGGAGTTAATTTTCATTACAGTAGCTAGTATGGGGCTACGTTTTGAATTTGTGCTGAAAACAGTGCTGGTAATGCAGGGTTGTTTTCCTTATTGCAGAACTTACACAGGGTCAAAGTCTTTTCTCCCCCTCACTCCACCCCACCAGTGAGTGGACTGGGGGAGTACAGCGAGTTGGGAGGAGATGCTGCTGGTACAGCTGACCCCAAATGACCAGAGGGATATTCCATACCATAGGGCATCATGGTCAGCATATAACTGAGCAAGGGGGTAATCTGTGGGAAGAAGAAGGAAGGGGAGGGATGTCTGGGGAGATAGTGTTTGTCTTCCCAAGTCACTGTTATGTGTGATGGGGCCCTGCTGTCTTGGAGATGGTTGAACACCTGCCTGGCTGGGAAGCAGTGCATTAATTCCTTGTTTTGCTTTGTTTGTCCATGTGGCTTTTGCTTTGCCTGTTAAACTCTCTTTAAACCCAGTGAGTGTTCTCACTTTCAACCTTTCAGTTCTCTCCCCCATTCCACCAGGAGAGAGTGAGCAAGCGGCTGTGTGGGACGCCAGCTGGGGTTAAACCATGATAAGCAAGTAAGAAACAAAGTTACTGCTTACCTCCAAAGCTATAAAGAACACCTGCAAATTAATATTTACTGACAGTGTTCCTTGAAGATATTTTTAGATGGCTTACACAATGCCATTTAATCTGAAAAGTATCATTCTGCAGTCAGGAACACAAAAGGGTCAATAGCACTAGCTTTCCTTGAGCTTCCTGATGTCATATTTGTATGTGCTAAGAGTATGACAGGGTAGGAATATCCCACATAGTGTTTCATATGCTGTAGAAATGCTATGGCTAATCACAAAACAAAATTACTTTGAATTTTGCTTTGCTTTCCCACATAATACTGTGCCTGTTTGAAGACAGGGCAGCATAGAAATACACAGATACTCCAACAAAGTAATTCCGTTTTCAAGTTAAAAGGGAATATCTTTTTGTTAAGTATTATGGAGGCTTTCAACCATGGCTCATGAGTGCTTTTATCTTCTGTCAGAGTACAATTATTCCCTTGGTACTCAGATACAGTACTTGGCCTTCCAGACCTAGGATTTATATGAGGGTTCCTTAAAAATGGGCAAAACTTCTGTAATATCATTTGCTTCAAGAGAAAAACAAAAAAAGCTTAAAGAATTGGTTTTGCTTTTCTTAATTGTGTAACACAGTACAGGACAGTAAAATGAGAACTCAAAGAGTCTTTCCTGCTACAGAATGGCAGGTAAGGATCTTGCCTATGCTGAAGCCACTTTCCACTATGGTAGTCTTCTTCCATGGGTCAGGTAGTCAAGTAATAGCTAGGTGTGGCTGAGAGCCTGTTTCTGCTATCTTGCCTCAGAAGGTGTTCAGATTAATTCACAAAGTGGTAAAAAAAAGAACTGGAGCATATTTGGGAATGTTTTCTGGAGGGATCCCAAAGTTCTTTGAAATACTGATTAACAGATGGGCTACTTCAGAGCCAACTTCAGTCCCCTCAGTGGGACAGTGGATGTGACTGTTACTGCCATTGCAGCAGTCACTGTATCTAACACTGTGCTGGTCTCCTGAGTCCCAGTTACCTGGAGCTTGGCACCACCTGCTAAATCTGCTTGGAAAAAACTGTGAAAAAAGGCAGCAGAAACCCTCTGTTGTCAGGGCAAGGACATTACTATGTACAACCAACTCATTTAAACTTATTTTGGGCATATCCGTTTTTGTGATTGCAATGTGCACATGCCTCTGTTTTTTAACCATGCTCAGCAATGCAAGATCAGAAATTATGCAGTCATGAGCAAGAAACTTCCAGCAGTGCTTCTGACCACACACTACAATCCCGAGCTGACCATTTGACCAGCAAGACAGAAAACTCACCCTAAAGAGCTAGATGATAGCTGATGCTCTGACCAAGACTCGGATATTTTATATTCCCACCTGGCCCCTGACACCAGCTGCAGACACACAGAACAAGCTCCTGTTCACAGGGAACAAAATGACAAAGAGGAAAATGTAGAACTGGGAGGTGCCCACATCCTCTATCACCATTCAATAATAGCATTTCCTTGTGATAGGTTATACAAACATATAGGAAAAGAACACATCTTTTTCCTGATAAACTTTTGACCTAGAAAACCAAGACAGACATGGAGAATAAAAAGACACGGAGAGAGGTCAAGTGATTTACACAAGTAAGCAGTAACAGTGTTGTTCCCAACATATTTTAAGCTCACTGGTTTTGTTTCAGATCCAAGGAAACTCTTGTGTGCCCACAGTTTGGCCCTTTTCTGGTTTAATAAAATCGAGGCAGAATTTTCCACTTAAAACTTGCACTAACTAATTATATAAAACAATCCAGTAAGGTCAGATAGGGATCAAAAACCTCTTTGGCTTATACTCTAAGATAGCATCAACATCTTCTCACATCAATCATGTCTTTTTAAGACTGTGAACAGACATTATTGGGGGATGAATTTATGCTATTAGTCAGACTTCTTTTTCAACAAAACTAACTGTTCAGGAGACTCTGGGTGGGTGAGGGCTGTATACAAGTGTTGGTATCTGAATTGTAGTGAATTGTATGCCTAAAGATACTCAAAAGAGAAGGATTTAATTGTGAAGAGAAGAGAAAGCAGAGCTAAGGTCTCACGTGAGTAATCAATACATTAGTGGGGCAGGCTCAAAGCAGGCAGTGATTACATCTGTTTGCAGCCCAGGCTTTTTCACCCTGCTGTAGCTCATGGTGATCCCGCAGCTACTGTAGTGATGGGAACCATGTAGGCACACTGTAAACCAATCTGTGCACTTGTTGGCATTGTAAGCACAGCAGTACCGAGCTCAGCATGAGCTGATCCCCGTAGCACCTCCCCAGTCTCTCAGGTGGGTGTTAGAGCTAACCCTGCTCTGTGCTCCTGCAGCACAGAGCTATCAGCAGCTGGGAAACTACTTTAAAGCTGGCTTAGCTATATCCCCTTGTACTGTTCTCTTTGCTTCTGAGAGGTAACGTGAGACAAGCTTGATGGCAAAAGGTGTTCAGCAAAGTAATGTGAAAATCAGAACCCTTTCAGGAGCTCCAAATCAGCTCTCAAACTCCTGGAGTGTTGCAAAAACCCAAGAGAGAGCCCCAGTAAAATTGCTGGTGGGATTTTGTGGAATTTGTTTATATTGCAATCCCCCACATTGTCATGCAGGACAACAATATATGGAAAGCCACACAAGAGTTGAAATTTCCAGACAGAAACTATGACATACTACACAAAAGACAAGGATTAAATCAATGAATCAGCAGCTTTATCAGTTATCTTGCAGACTTCAGAAAAATAGAACAAAAGGGGGAAATTACTACATTTACTTTTAAGTAATACTTGGGGATTGAGCTGGTGAGGCAGGTACCCATAGTTAGGCAAACTTTCTAAGTAAGAGCCCATTAAGCCTTGCAAAAGAAATACAAGATTGATAATTTATCACAGTGAATTTTGCAAGAATTTCTGGATAAAAATCAAATTAAGGCAATCAGTGGTGAAAACAGGATTCCCAGGGAAAACACTTTTTTTTTAGAAATTTTTTTCATTTTTGTTCTGTTTTAAGTGCAGAAAAACAATACATATCACTGGGTGGGGATAAAACAAGCCTATTAAGTGATAACAAGTACCCCTGACTCAGAGGACAATATTGTATTGATATGCTGTATATCACCTTCTGTTTTAAGTGCCAGCTTAAAAGAAGCTTTGCACAGTATGCTTGAGAATATACACTGAATTAGGATTGATTTCTTCAATGACCACAGCCAAGTAACAAAAAAGAATGACTTGGACTAATGGAGGTCCACACAACCAGAATTCCCTTTTTCAATACCACTTTGTATCTGTAGAGTGCTCCAACATGCAGACAAAGCCAGTATTAGGTATCAATTGATTTTTATATGCTGAAATACAACTTGACTACTAAGGGCACCAGACTGGACTGTGTAGCAGACATATTCCTCTTTCTAGGAATTGCGACCCTCCCAACTAAGTGAACTTATTGAATGAATAGAAAACTTTTGAGAGATCATCACAAATCACCTTTAAACTTGTATAGTAGAGATGATCATCCATTGTGAGACATTAATTTACAACAAATCATAATTTTAGCATAATTAAGGAACAAACATTCACTAAGGACAAAGAACTTACTTCGTCAGACAAACCCCTCCAAAGGCTATACTATAATTCTGGAATGCATTTCCTCATCCTCTCCTAAGTCTCATTAAATATATAAGCTTTACAGGATAACTAGGAGATCAAAATATTCAAGGGCATGCAAGAAAATTATTTTTTTAAAGAGGGTGGTACAAGACATCTTCTGTAAAAAAAACAAAAAAACCCAAAAAACAAACAAAAAAAAAACCAAAAAAAACCTGGTAGAGAAAAAGGAAGCTGGACAAAGCTGAGTTTACTTTATTGTGTTCCACAGTCACTGGCTGCAGTCCTTTAGCATCATATACTCCATCTGGGAATTAAAAGGAAGGAAAAACACTCAAACAGCACATTTCTTTCAGGCAAGTGATGTTTGTTCAGCATTTAGAAAGACCACATAAGATAGGATCTGGCTTCTATAGATGTAAATAAGGACTTCAAGAATGAAATTTTATCCCAACAATCTCATGGAAATGCAAAAAAAACAAAACTAACCACCACCATCACTCCCCCCACACACACACACACCCAAAAAAAAACAAAAAGAAAAGGAAACCAAAAGCCTGTCAAAAGAGAAATGTTCCCTTAAAAACATAATCTCCTTGGGAATCTTGTTAGAGACAATGAAAGCTTTATCAGAATCACATTCTGAGTTGGAAGGAACCCATCACTGCCTTTAGAAAATCAGAAGCAAGTCTATCCTGTGTCAGGGAAGAAATACTCTGTACTACTCTGAGAACATACTAGAAGACCACAGTCAACACACCTCCTTCAATTGAGATGACACTAAGCATGTTGGAGGGATTGTAATGACTACACTGGAGGAAAGCACAGGGAGGGTATGTAATAGAGAAATGTATAAATAAAAGTCACACATAATATTCACAATGGATATTTATATTAGATAGCGAAGGTTTCTACACCTGTGTCTGTCTGTTGACTTTAAAACCAAACAAACCAAATCAAACAAAAAAAAAGCTGGAGATTAGCCACTTAAATAAATTTACACTGAGTACTTCATTAAGTTGTCTCATAAGCAGCTATACAATTTTGGTTGTGGTTTTAATCTGATTGTCCTGACAACTCACATCCTTCTAGCAATACATATAAGTATTCCTTATGTTGTTGTAATGTTTCAAAAAGGTCCCACTGCAGAATCACCAGAAGACCTCTGCCCCCAGGCAAAATATAATAAAACCTTGTAGCTATTGAGGCTTTTGTGTAAAACTTGAAGTATAAAGAAACTCTTAATGAATAATGGCCAGGTGTTTTCATTTTCATCTCATTAGAGGAGCTTTCTACACTAGAGCTTTGCTAATGGTTTATCAAGCCTGAATGTTATTCTTGGCTATTATATCAACAGCAGTGCTTCTATACATCACAGCTTCTATAAAATACTTTATATCGAAACAAAGAGTTTTTACTGTGACTAGTCCTAATATGCTTGTGCTATTTTTGATACTCAGCTTGAGATCAGTCAGAGAGTTTCACAGCAAACCATATATTACTTTCTAAAGAATGGTGTTTCTGTACATCTCTGCAGGTGGACTTCTAAGCTTTTATATCCAGAGTCACTTATGAAAAATTGTCATCCCAAATTTTCAAGAATGGGTACCTACAGAAAGTATCTACCCATATTAACAGACCTAGATGAGCATATCTAGGAACTATGTTGTTAGTTCCATAGACACAAAAAGAATTCACCCTCCTACAGAAGCTGACCATCACACCAGCTGACAGAACTTAACTGCGAGCCAAGCAACACCACCTGGCCCTCTGATAGGAGGGTTCATGGGCCACAGTCCTTGATTACTCTATAAAATACCCCTTGCAGCTAAATTAAGGGAGGGAAAACCAAGGATCTGCAGTTCTGGCAACATTTAATATTTTAATACCTTTTCACTGGAAATTAGACAGCACATGCATTCATTTTACTGAGGCTGCTGCATGGCCACCTGAATGTAAAGGGGTTTTTACCACCTCTAGCTTGTGTCTGGTGTAAGTGGCTGGCCTGGACCTGAATGGCTCCACTTTACATTAAGACACCTTTCCAACATACAGAAGCTTCATGCCTGCATTTCCTTTCTCTAAGATTTTCTACCTGGAGATGCTCAGAGGGGTAGTAGCAGAGTTATTTTAACTTAACTTAAGAGAAATTCTAGAAATACATGGAGGAAAAACAGAAGCAACAATCTAAGAAAAAGTCATATTCCAATAATGAAAGGAGACAATTACTCCCTAACTACACATACAGTTTTCATGAAAGAATAGTGAGGCTGTTTGCTGCTATTTCCTAAGCAACAATCACATACACAGAAATAAATCCCACTGAATTCTTGTGAATTAGCCTTAAAAATAGATCAAATATGAATGCAATCCATAGCAGAAGTCGTGCAGAAGAAAAACTTAAAAAACTAATAAGATATTCTTAGGACTTTGGATAAGGTGGAGCTGGGGCAGCCTGTACCTCCTTAGCGACTTAGAGGGAAAGGAAGGGTTTTTTTCCACAGTCTCCTTCAAATATACTTGGCTGCTGAAAGGGGGATTTATTAACCTTATAATCCTAACATTTAAAAAGTACAGATAGTTATAAACAAGGTGAGAAAACCCTACCAAATCGGTTTAACTGGAATATTTATAAGTTGTTGTTGTTTTTTTCAAGAGGTAAATATGTGCTAGACAACATTAATGAGGCAGCACAAACAGGAACTATCTCATAAGACATTCACCCAGAGATAACACTGTCCAATTTCTGTTTGGTTCAGAATTTAACTCACAGTAGCAAACACTTATGCTGTTTAATTAAAAGAAACATTCGTATCAGGAACATAAGGTTCTTGAACATGAATTTAAATACAGCAGCCTAAGAAAGCAGTTAAGGTTAGGAATGGGCTATAATTACAAATTAAATTTTCTGCAATCCCTACACTTCAGAAAGTTCAATAGGTGTACAAATATAATAAGCTTAGGCAGTCAGACACTGGAATACAGGTCCAGAGAGGCTTCAGAACTCCAGCCTTGCAGTTATTCCAATCTCAGCTGGGAAACCTCATCTAACTGGTTCTTTTATGCATAGGGACCAGCTGGCCTCCAGAAGACCCTCCAAACCACATGATGACCATGATTCTTTGACTCTAGTTCTGGATTCAGCAAGCTAAAGAGGTAAATGAGGTACCTCTCAGTGTTCCCCTTGGTGTTTCTACCTAAACAGACTACAGAACTGTTTCGTAAAATTCTGATTAATTTTACCCTTAGAAATGGACTCTGTTTGCTGAAATGATTGTTGGTCCCTCTTTATTTAGCATGCTTATCTGATTATGTGGTACCTTCTTACTGATGCCTCTTAACCTAATTAACTAGAAAGGTACCAACCCATTACCATCAAAAATTAGGAAGACTTATACAAAAAGGTTCAGAGATGCTCACAGAACAACTGTAATGGTTTGACCCATGGCTTCCTCAGTAACCACTGTATCTAAGGAAGTTACAAGTATTCCACACGTGTCTTCCACGTAGCAGTGGGGGAGTGGTTTTTTCCTTTTTCCGGTCCTTGGCTGAGGAGCTGGAGGGAGGTGGTGGAGGTCTGGTCCCTCCGGTCCCTGGTGTTTCTCCTGTCCTGGGTGAGATTGTTTCATTCTTGTTCCCCTTCCTTGAGGTTTTTAATTGTGTTTGTTTTGATTCATTCGGTTTCTTTGGGTTGGGTTGGTGTCTTCCCTATTTTCCAGCTAATCAATCCCCTTTCCTCCCTTCCCCTCTCCCCTGGGGGGTGGGATCCTTTGTATTGTGTATACAGTGTGGTTTGTAAATGTTAGTAAATATAATTTATTCTTTTTATTCAGTTCAGTTTCTTTAGAGTGCGTTTCTTTTCAGTTTTTTTTTCCCCTTTCCTTTGCTGGGAAAGTTCTGGGAGGGGGAAGGGGGGCCAGTCCAGGGTTGGCAACAGCCGGGCCAAACCTGCGACAACAACACAAGAAATTTTGGGGAGATCTTGGAATTCCCAATATGCTCCCTAAATCTCCCAGTAACCTTAAACTTTAAGTTGTTCTTTCTTCTTCATATTGAAGGAGGTAGACATAAGTTTACAAAGGTAACTCAACTTCTGAAAACTCATAGCTCTCTCAAGAAGAGGTCATTTTCTGGCAGATTATTTTGTGTGACTGCCATGACAAGGGTGTAGGCCTAGAAAATGAAGGTAGGAATGAAAGTATTGCATGAGCAAAGGGGAGAAATACCATCTAACACTGTAAATATGGCAAGTCCCCATGCTAAACTTCATAGAACCAGTTTTCAGAATCTTGTCTTATTTTAAGCTTTGTACGTTGAATCAGCCAACCAGTCAAGGTGCCCATAGGCTGAGTGTAAGAGTTTTTAAACAGAAGCCATGGGTTTAGTTTCTGGCCTTCAAAGGAGAGCTGGCTCAGCCAAATGCACATGTAACCCCATGGGCAAGGCCACATCCCTTTCACTACACAAGGTGATGTGAAAAGCTCTTTAAGGTATAACACAATCAGCTTCTGACTCTTAACTAGCAATGATAAATGTTTTGAGTGCATTGGCTGGAATATATTATCCTCACCCTCTGATTCCCACAATAAATTAAAAACTGGATCTGGTTGAATTGCATGTGTGTGGAGAAAAAGTTCAAAATCAGCAAGGTGTGACTGTATTGTAAAGTTAAATTTGTAGGTAGTTCTCATTTAAAGTTTTATGAGCTTGCAAAGATTGGATAATATGTCAGAACAGTTAGGAGGGGATTGGGAATCCTATTTGCAGTTCTCCAGCAGGCTCACTTCTCAGGCTGATCTGCTAATAAAGGTAACCCCTAGACCATGGAAAGAGCTACTGAAGCAGAGCAAGGTGTAATGGCCAGATGCAGTACTAATACCATTTGTGAATTACATATTATTTAGGCCAAGCAGTGATATAAAAAAGGGTATTTCCAGTGCTGGCTAAATGAGGAGAGAGAGAGGAGGAAATTGCTGACTTTAATCATGACTTGGTATGCTTGGTTTCTCTGTCTATGAACAGCAGGGAGAAAATATACATTTCTTACTTAAACATATTGATATGAAAAAGGCAGATCAACACCTCAATAAATATCAGGGTGATACATCAAAGACTGGTGAATTGTTTCAAAAAAGATGATGTACTACTAGGAATTCAATTAAAGCAAGACAGAGACATAGAACAGTGGGAAGTGGAAGCAGGACAGAGGAGAAAGCTTAAAGCTGTATTATCATTTAAATACATGTAGCATCTGCACAACCTACATAGACAGTATGTGTGATGTTAAGGTTAGTCATCAGTGTGGGGGCTTCTCATGGATCCCTTGGCATTTATAGAGGGACATGGCCTGTCCAGCTCATGGCTGGAAACAAAGAACACATCAAAAACTGAGGCAATTCCCCTTGGTATACAATACTCCAGTATTTCTCTTCACCCAGTGAAATAAGGCTCCCCTAAAGTGTATGGTCTTTGCACTGTGTGGTACTAGTAAACTTGTAAGACTCTGCCTGTGTACAAACAGGAATTTGCACCAGACTTTTATGAAAAAATATTTTCAGCTCTAAGCAAGTAAGATAGCAGAAATGCTATGGGATAAAGATTTGAAACAGTGCACAAAACACCAGAGCTATAAAATCCTAGTTAATATACATGAGAAAATAATTAGTATGCATTGAAGCCTTGGGAAGAAAGCAGATGCACTAGCATTCTTACTGTAGATAAACACAGTGTGGCTGCTGCTGAATGTAAAATACAGAAGACAACTTTTTTTCTTCCTATTCTTTGCCATGCTTGATGATCTTGCAGCAGTTTGAGATGATAATTAAGTAGCAAACTCATGGAAATGGATGTTTTACCTAGTCCATTTAATCTCATTTCCAGGATGTGACTGTATGGGGTGGAATCAAGTATCCCTGTGGTATCTCTGCTGTCTGAAAGACAGTGTTGCTGAGAAAAGATGCAGACATAACCATTCTCCACATTTAGGATATGAAGAAATTGTGTGAAGAGCATGAAGAGGAACTGTACTAAAAGACCAGTAACAAATTCTGGCAGCCTACATCATTATAAAAGGCAATAATTGTAATAAAATGGTAATGACAATAATTTCCTTTGCTTTTCCTGCTTTTCTTGCTTTTATTGTATTGTTCCTGTTGTTCATTAGCACACTTTTGAAGGTAGTTCAAGATCTCACAGACTTCTAGCCCTTTGAAGAAGTGGATAAATCACTCTAGCACCATAAAAATCTATAGAAAAGACAATTTCCTTTACCTTTCTCAGAAAATTAATGTGCAGATTACATCAGGAGTAGATATTCTGAGAAGCTGCTGATGTCTTGGTATTTGAGCTTACTACAGATATTCCCAATATATGGGGTCAAAACCAATCTTTCCCACTTTTCATGACTGTTACTATTGGATCTAAGACTAAAAAGTGGTTAAATCGTAATGGTCCTCTTCTTATCTGACACTTACAAATCATGCTAAGCAGAAGTAGGATTTGCTTGTTTCAAGATTTGAAGTGCAAGAAATTCACTTCATGTCATAGTAGTGTGCAATTTCAAAAGTAGATATAGATCCGAAGATGCAGCCTATGGCACATTGAAACACTCAAGAACTATTTAAAGCTGACTTTTCTTATATATAACATAAAAGGGAATTAAATGTTTGGTCTGTTCTTTGTTGTTGTTGAAGAGACACTAAAGAGAAAGGAAATTTAGGGTCAGACTGTAGCTTACACTGACAATTTAGGTGATTGATTCTATGTTGTTTATAAATGTTCATGTTTGAAACCCAAATTAAGTCTTGAGGTGAGGAGCTTTCAGCAAATCTCCTCTTGTCTGAGAGGCTGTCCAGCATCAAGCACACCACAAGCTCAGCTCTTCCCAGGCACGACCGATGGCAGCGCACCCGAAGAAATGTACAAGCCAGGAGAGAAAAAGGACTTTTTGTGGAGAAAAGAAAGTGATAAAATGCGATTGTGTGACAGGTTCTATAAATCTGACCATCTCTAATTTCTTAGCAGCCCTGACAAGGGGAGCAGCATTGGAGTCTGAGTAGAGGATATTTCCCAGTCTTCCTGTGAAAAGCTTTGCCAGACCCACCCACAATCCCGCTGAAAACCAGCTCTGAAAAGAAATCACTTGTCATGCCAGAAACATTCTTTTCTCCACAGTAGTTCAAACTTTCCTACACTCTCTCCTTGTCATTAAGTGAACATTGCAAGCCCATTCAGCACTTTCTATTGTTGCCAGAAGTGCATTTCTGCCAGTGAATTATACAGCAGAAGAGGTACAAGTAGCCACATGTTCATCAACCACCTTAATTTACACTTCCTCTAAAAATAGCACATATCTGAAACCTCATCAGTTTCTAAAACAAATTACACATCACTTCTGACATATCAAAACTGAAGCAAAGCTCAGCAGGACTTATCAATTCTCAGCGAAGACTAAATAGCACAGTGAGAGATTTCTAATGACTGTTTAAAAGGGGTTTTTAAATATTCATATGGATGCCTTTAACTAGAATATTTCATGAGTAACTAAAGGCAACTGCAGTTGCCCAAATCAGAGAACAAAAATTATCTTTGGAATTTTTAGTGTTTTGTGATAAATTTGTCACTAGCACGCAGAGTATTGTGTCTATCTTATCTTACCAATATTTTAGGCCACGTTACACCATATAGAAGCTGAAATCCACTGTCATTCTTTGTGCCCCTTTATGTATCAGGACAAATTTGTCCTGCTGCTCTGAGCTACAAAGAATTTTCCAATACTTTGAAGCAAAAGTGAAAAAAGCAGAAAGGATGAAAAAGGAAAAGACCTGCTTCATGGTCTTTCTGTATGCAAAGAATCAGTTATCTTGATTCAAGTTGCTGCCTGTCAGAATCAGATGCAACTGGAAGTTTAGTAGCTCTTCCAAACATTACTTATTGCTCATTTGCTCTTAAAAAAAAACCAAACCAAACCAAACCAAACCAAACCAAAAAGACCAAAACACCAAAAAACAAACAAATAAGCAAAAAAGGCAACAAAAAACACCAACAAAAATTCCTCAAAATATCCAAAGAACAAAAATATACAGAGTACATATTTTAAAACAGTGTCTCTGCATACAGCATCCATTCCCATTGTCTACACTTTGTCATGGGAGGTCTCTATTTTCCTTCAGTTTTAGGCTTACCTTTAGAATCTTCAAACACTGAGAGAGGGGGCTGAGAAAAATTAATTTCTCCCTGTTGGAGATGTTCCAACCAGACTCAGTCACAGGGACAAAAGATACCCCTTCTGATGTAACTTATCCCTTTCCCAGTATCTGGTGATTGGCCTCCCAAAAAGGATGGTTTTTTCCTTCAGCTGTACTCCTGAGCTCTGCTGCTCCAGGGCACAACCTTTTTGGTACAAATCAGATTAGCATTAAAGGTTATAGCAATTTTAGGGTTACACCTGTATCTGTGAAGTGTCATTCTAAGATGGAGGACAAAATTCCCATCTAGCATCTAACTGTTTCTGCCCAGAATTTAAATTTTTAAGCCCATATTCTACAGGCAGCTATAAAAGTCCAGGTGGGAGGATATGTGCATGCATGTGCCTCTATGGGCAGACACAGACTGAATGTAACCTCACCTATCTGAGATGCTCTCTTAAATTAAAGATTGTAGTTTTGTTCTATGCAATTAGGTTCACAGGAGAAAAATCTAGGAAATAGGTACAGTTCACTTGGGCCAGAGACAGAATATTCTTTACTTTGTTCCAAGGACTGTGGAACCAATTTACATTGATTGCACAGGCTACACTTCACAGAAGTTAGCTGCTCTAAACCCCCCAAAATAAAAAGAAATCTTTTCATTTACTTTAGTGGCTTTGAATCCAGTTCATACTCAGCAGTGCAATCTGTATTTTCCCCTCAGATCAATAAAACACAAAGCAAAATATTCACTGTGTAGTGTAATCCATCCTGCTCCAGCTCTGTAGCAGACAAATGAGATGTCCTTTACTGAGGCTCACAATGAATAAATGAGACTTTCTGCAAGTTTTATATGTTCATCAATGTTCGTTACTTCTCAATTGATTTTCTAAGGTCTGAGATATTCCTATACCTGCATTTAATATATGCCCTTACTTTAGTTTTTTTGACTGCACTTGAAAGTCTCCTGGCTCTGACTCTAGGCTGAAAGTTCCCTATTTTTTATGACTATAAGATAAAATAATACCAATTGCATCCTCCACTAAAGATGAGTGGATACCTTGTAACTCATCAAAGTTTTATAGGCAAATAAATAATTTTACTGAATAGAATATCTCTAGTTATAAAAAAAACCAGATTAATATTATAGAATATTCACAGAAAACAAAATTTGGATCCAACCTTTTGGGTTGCAATTTCGAAATCCCTTTCTATTAATTTTGTGCATGGAATCAGGGAACAAAGAATGGTGGCACTATGAGTCACACAGATAATAAAAGTTACCTTGAAATTTCAAAGCCCAACATTCAGAATGTCTGCCTGATTTACACCTTTCAGAACAACATTTAGTTGCAAGAACAACTAATTATTTTGAAATATGAGATAGTTTCCATATTTTCATCCACTGCAGTTTGTTGAGGCCACTGATGCAATAGAACAACAGGTTTCCATACAAAGTATGTGAACCTTTTCGGAGAGTATGTAGTGGCCTGTTGGGTCACACTGTATCAGAATAAGAGTCTTGTTTCAGACTTTGATTTTTGCTTTTTAACATTTTCCAGGGCTTCTGCTTCATCTAGCCTGGAAAGCAGAAATTATTTGGGTCTTGCAGCAGCAGCAGTGAAGGAATATCTGTTCTCTTAAATAAGAGGTTACAACACAGAGGCTGAAGATGTGACAACGTGGTGCGTTGGCTGGAGCAATTGCCCCTGTCTCTGCCTGGGGGAGCCCTCCTAGTCTGCTGCTGGAACACTCTGGGCTGATAAGACTCACTTCCCAGGCCCTCACTAAAATTACTCCAATTTATCATGGAGTCCTGGAAAAATACTGTATTAGAACAGTGGAGGCTGTGGACATGGGTATGGTGAGCAGGAACAGGAAGCCAAAGGATTATACATCATTACACCCTTGAAAAATGAAATCTGCCTCAAGAAACCAAGAAGACCAGAAGTCCATTTGTCTGTTTTCTCTTGTAGCCTGAAAAGAATTTTTCCCTGCAGTTGGTAACTAATTAACACCAAGTAAATGTCCATAAAGGTAGCTAAAACACTTTTAGGAGCAGCCATTCCTCACACAAGTCACACTTTTCTCTTTGTCCAGCACTGTTCTACTTAGAAAGCAAATCTCACTGTCATCTTAATTATGAATTTGACTTCAGAAAGTATAAAGGGAAATTTTCAGGGGCTTATCTTTGGTGCTAGTTCGCTGCTAGCACAACAGAGGCTTAGCTTCAGTTGGAATGCCTAGCTATGATGAATATACAAGTAACTATAAAAAATATTAATTTCAGTAATAATAGTACCCTTATTCTGATTGACCTCAATTCAAGAATACAAGTCCCAGAGATACCAGAGGAAAATTTAAACACTCTATTTTAAACAGTGCTGGTTTTTGTCCTGAAAATAGACTCACACGGACACTAAAAATACATTCAGTTATAAGGCTGTGACATAATGGTCAAGAGTTTCTAGCACAGCTTTGTGAATAATTTTAGCTATGCTGCTGACTCCAAAAAGTCAAATTAATTTTAATTTTACTTCCTTTTGCTTGAAAATATTTGTCAGTATATGGTTTGGGGGGGTTCTTTTTGTTTTTCTTTTCTTTTTTCTCTTTTTTTTTTTCCTAACATTGCTGTTTCAGGTTTTGCTGGCAAATAGTGCTGAACTCATTCAGTCTGTTTGCCAGTTAAGGTCACTGCAGCTTTAGTTTTACAAAGAACACCATTTCTCTGTTTCTCTGTTAATCTTGGCCTGAAAAGACCACACAGTACCCTTTCCAATTGAACAGTTTAGCCTTTGTTCCTTTGTTTGGGTTATACTATTAATCTGCTAGGTCGATAGCAAAAACATGTGAACTGCCAGTGCACCAGATGACTGACAGGCAATTAGCAGCTTCTAGAGAGCCCTGCTTTGGATTCCGCAGATATGTGACTATGTTGGGAGGCAGAGGCTGCTGATCTGACTTTTTTGTAAACTTTTGCTGCAATACTAAAAATGGGATCTTTGAAAGAAGTAGTGTAACTATTCTCGGGAGCTTCAACTGCATAAACCCTGCAAAATTGAATCAGAGGTGTGAAGAGCTTAACTGTAAGCAAATAGTTAACCTGTATCTATTCAGATTGCTCAGAAAATAAGCTTTGCAAAACAGCAATAAAGTCTGCCCAATGAGCAAGTAAAATTCCTCATTGAAATACAAATCTGAGAAAATATTCTTCTCCAACTGCCACTTTGAGGGAAAAGGTGTGTAGCCCACGATAATGAAACTTCCATATTTACTAGTTTGTGAAGTTCTCATTTTTTTCACCCTGTATCTAATTTCATATTAAAATTACCAGCTATTTTATCTTTTGTTAAGCTCTGCTAAAAAGTAATAGTGGGAACAACATTATAGAATGGTGTTCCTGTAATCTCCAGTGATATACATTTATACATTGGAAGCTTGTGCACATGTTTGATGACATTCCATTTCTCTGCATGTAGAGTAAGTCTAAGACATGAGCATAGCATATCATTCCCTGCCAACATTATAAGATATTTTATTTTCTCAGAAGACTGTCCAGTGTAAAAAGCTCCATCAACAGAAGTGTGTGAGTGTAGGTCATTTATTACAGACATGAGCACTAGAATATTGCCCAGTGACAACTTTATCATTTTTTAACACAGTCTGAACTTGGTCAGCCACCGCCAGGGGAGCTGGTTCCACCTTCACCCATTCACCTGTTGTGCACACAAATGTGCACCGACACAAGCAGGGAAGAATCAGACACTCCTTAGACCAAAGCTCTTCAGCAGCAGCAGTGCTGGACCTCACACCCCTCTGGCTTGAAGAGTTGTTACCCACAGACAAGAACAGGCCTTCAAATAACTGCAGAGAGAGAGTGAGGATCTTCAAGAATATTGAAATGCTGCACAGAATAGCCAAACCCTTGGGTGTTTAGCTTCTGCCCATGAGACTCAAGAATAACAAGACACAAACAGCCTCAAATCCACTTTGCCAAGATGGAGGGATGAGCTGAGTGCAATTTCGATTTGCATTTTCCTTCCCAAGGCATTTTAGAACCTGAGGTCTAAACCAGCATGTTATCACACTCTTACAGCTTTAAAAACAGCCATAAAAATAAGCGTGTTACAATTACAAGATGTTTAGTATACAGTATATACTTTCTCAGGTAAAAGTTGTTTTCAAACAAAGGGAGCACAATCTGTTTACACTTACATTTCTCAGAATATCTTTGCTTTTTCCTTTTGCAAGTTGCATGATATTTTATGTCAAAATGTCCAGGTGTTAAAACATTCAGATTAATTCAGTAGTGTTTCTTTTAATCCAACATCTGCAAAGCTTTTCAGATGTTCCACAATGAAAATAATTTTCTCCATCTAGGAATTCCTATTTCGTTAAATGAATCCCTTTTGGTCTCCCCTCAAGCAAATTTTATTGATGTAATAATTTAAGTTGTTTCCAATTAGGCCTTGGAAATTAGGTATTCTAAACATTGCCATTACAATTCCTGATATTAGTCCAACAACTAATTTGTTATACAGCTTTACAGCAAGCATATGTGCTTCAAAGGATAAGCAGGATAAATCCTGAAATAAATGTTCCTTTTATTGTAGCATCAAGGGAAGAAATGGAAACAGATAGAACAGTGTATGTATGTTTAGGAAAGAGAGGCCGTATGTCTCAGCTGATATTAATTTCACTTTTTTTCAGACACTTCTATGACAGAGCTATCTGTTCATAGAGCTGAAATTAGTCCCCCCACAGTCCTGTTATTCCAAGATAAGTACAAAGTTCAGCCTTGCCCTCCTATTCTTTTGACTTCCAGTTGGTTCAAACGTTTTAGCTTTCTTTTTCCTATTGATGTGAAAAATAGATAACCAGTAAAAAGGAAAAAAAAAGAACCCAAAACCTAAAACAGATGTTCCAGCTAAGAAATTATTTCAAAAGAGTTGAAGCTTCACAACCAGAATACATTTATGTATTTTAAATAATTCTTATGTTATTACATTTCCTGAGGAAAAAATATATTCTCAAGGAAAAGAATTAAAGATTCTGCCTGCAGTGACAGCAACTTGGAGACAAAGGTAAGTATTTTAGGCCCACAGCAGCTCTGAGCTAGAAAATACTCCTCTTATTTAGGAGGGCATTTATGAATCCATTCATCATTGTTATATACCAAGGCTTGTCTGCTACTGCAGAAATTCTTTTGTACCCCATAATGATTTATCTCAGTTACAGCCAGTTTCATATTCACACCAAGACACAGCTGTCTACATCCCGTCTTGATCTGCAGTAGGACTGAGGAGTGTCCCAAATCCCTCCATGTCCTGCCCAGCTTCAGTGTCATTGCACAGTGGGCCAAATCTCCCTCTAGGACAGGGTTTTAATTATGGTGCACAGTACAGTACAGAGAGATGCTCAGAAGGTGCATAGTGATCAACTGAACCTACCAGGCCAAAAGCATCACAGGAAACTGACATTTGGTGGGAATGAGTTCAGAGTTTAAGCTCCCAAGAGGCTTTGCAGTCCAGCATCTCTCAGGGAATTGAAACTGTACAGATCACTTGTGTGTCCTGTGATATTTGTCACCCTTGAAGCTTGGCCCTGGGTGTGTTTTTTCTACAGGTCACTTACTTCTTTCAGGTGTCTCTCACCTTGACCCAAGACAGTGAACTCCCTGTTTAACACTCACTTGTGCCCTCTCCCTTTGTTAATTTTATCCTGAGCTCCAAAGCCTTATCCATGACAAGCATGCTTGGTTAACTGCAGGGAAGGGCAGTCTCCTTCCAGTATAGGATTAGATCCCCTCCAGAGTGCAAAAGGTATCAGGCAACTCCTCTCCCTGCTGCCCTGTTGTACGGCCTCTTCAGTGTGACATAACACACATGGAACCACTACAGCAACCATGGTAAGATACACAGACCAGTTCAGCTGCCTGTCCCAATACTCACCCTCCAGGTGTTTGAATCATGTCACTAGTCAGCATCTTTGACAGAAAGGTGCTGAATTATTACATTCCCTCTCCTAGGAGAAAGTGAAAAGGCTGCAAGGCAGAAAGTTCAATCAGGAACCAAACCCAACTCAGATGCCGCTCCTGAGACATGGAAGTCACCATTCTTTTTGTCCTGGGATGTGCTTTTGCCACCAAGATGAACCCCTCATGAACATGTCCGTGGCTCCAGTCACCCCTAACACCTGCTGTCTAACTCTGTCCATTTAAACATATTCTTGCAGTGGCAGGCCTAATATATTCATTTATGTATCAAATCTTATAATTCTCTATAGTCAGGCCACATCTGCAGTGCTGTGTCTGGTTCTGGACCCCTCAGCACAAGAGAGACATGGAATTCCTGGATGAGGTCCAGTGGAGGGGGACAAAGATTATTGAAAGACTGGAGCATCTCTCTTACAAGGAAAGGCTGAGGAAGCTGGGCCTGTTCAGCCTTGAGAAGAGACAATTGAGACAGGTCATACACAGGTATCTGAAGGGAAGGTATCAGGAGGATGGAGCCAGGCTCTGCTCAGTGGTGCCAAGAAATAGGACAAGAAGCAAAGGGCAGAAACTGATGGACAGGAAGTTTCCCCTGAACATGAGGAAGAACATCTTTCCTGTATGGAAAAACATGGAACAGGCTGCCCAGAGAGGTTGTGGAGTTTCCCTCACTGGGGATTATTCCAGAACTGCCTGGACTCAATCCTGTGGAAAGTGCTCTAGGACAACACTGCTTGAGCAGGGAGGTTGGACCAGATGAACCACTGTGGTCCCTTCCAAGTTTACCCATTCCGTGATTCTGTGTGACTCTAAAATAGTACAATATGGGTCTGGAAAAAATAAAAGGAAATGGACCAAGAAAGGAAGGCAGGAACAAAAAAAGCAATAGCTTTTGTGATTCTGCTATTGCAGTTCAGTGCCTAGCTACATACTGGTATTTCATTTACTTACAATGTATATAATCCTCATAAAATTATGAGGTTTCTATACACCAATCAGACCAATCACTCCAAGAGTGGGCAATGGTCTACTGGACTGCAGAACCCATTGCTTTGTTGTGGGGGAACGAGGTAGAGAGCATGCCCTTAATGACACACTGTTCACCTGGTCATCTGCATCCAGTGTTTCTTCTCAAACATCAAAAAATTTGGTGTAAGTATTAACTGAAAAAAAAAAAAAAGAAAATAACAAAAGAGCCTTCATACAGGTTGCAGTGCTTGTTGCATCAAATTTCAAGCATTCAGCTGTCTTGAGTTTCTGGACACCTGGAAGATTTAGTCTTCTTCAAACCTACTGTCTGTTAGAAAAGACCACTTCTTTCCATCAAGAGAATGCCAGGAAGTCAATAACACAACAGAAAAGTCTTCTGTATCTCCAAAATACCACTGTGCCAATACATTTAACAAAAAATGTGGACTTGGGAAACACTCCTTCAAGGTACAGAAACAAACAAGCATTACAACTCCCTCTTCACAGTCAAAACACCAAAATATCGAGTTAAAAGAAGATTTTCTCAAGTCCCAGAGCGTCTCACTTTGGCTGTTTGCCTGAGATTGTACACTGGACTTTTCATCATCACTTGCAGCCCTCAAACCACTTGCTTCCACCCTGTGGCTTGCTCCTGTTAAAACTGCATTGTAGTAGGAACAAACTTGGGCTTATACACCCTCTTTCACACATTTTTCTATCTTTTACAACATGCCATGTGTCCAGAAACACTTAATCTGGTTCAGCAGCAGAGTGTAGATCTACTTTTTTGGTGGATACCAAACACACTGTGAAATGCCACTCAAGACTGCCAAGATTGCCAAGACATCTTTGGTGCACCGAGGGCTTGCCAGGTCTTGCCCAGCCAGTGCTCCTATCATTGAGTGTTTGGATAGATCAGGTCTGAGCAAGGCACCATCATCCTATGCTTAATTTCTTTCTCTGGAGCCAGTGGGCCCCTCTGACCTTGTGCCAACATGTAGAAACACAGATGACCTAAAGTTTGGGCATTAAAACAAGGTCAAACCCTTGGGTAATGTACTCCCTAAAGCCACAACTACGAGAATTTAATGCAGATTTCAAGAAATAAGCCTTCTGTCACCTCTGGCTTTCTCCCTCACGCCCAGTGACTGTGGATTCATAGTTCCCCTATGAAGTCCTTTCTCAATGCACTTGCAAGAAAACAAAGCTTCAGACACCTCCTATCCTTGTCCACCCCCATCGTGCTTGCTCCCTGCTCTGAATTCCTTTCCCATCACTTAATTTCCACTCTGTGCACCTCACCCTTGTGCTTGTGTTCGCTCAGCACTCACTAATCACTGCAAGAGTCCATTGGAGCCAAGCAAAGCTTTTGCCTCCCCTTCTCCCATTGCTGTCTGCTGGCAGCCTCAGGCTGCTGCCTGCCCACTTGAGAGGTATCCAGCCATCCAGGGGATGACAGTACATTACCCAACAGTAGAAAAAAAAACACAGTATCATGCCTTTAGTATTTTAAACACACTTTTCCATTTTTCCAGGTTTCAAGTTCAAAAATAAAATCTTTTTTTTTCCCCCAGGATGAAAAGTAACAAGCTTTTAGAAACAAAATAGAAAAAAGTATTAATTATTGGAAATGTGAAGAAGAAACCTGTATAAAATGAGTAAGTTCCCCCACTGGGACAAGGTGCTCAGTTTAGATGCCCATTTCAACACATGGCCTGAGTTTTTACATTAAAAGCAATACGATTTTCTGATGTTACAACACTTACATTCTTATAAAGGCAGTATGGGCTCTGTGACACCCAGAGAGACTTTGTGCCACTGCTTTATGGCCAGTTGAGACACAAGATCTCACCAATGAAACCCCTCCACCTCTCTCTCTCTTCTCCATGTATTTGGATAAGGCTCTTTTAGCACAGAAAAGCTGAACACCAGGCATATTCATTAGTCTAAGCAGACTGTTCCTTCTTAGTCTGCCCAACAGGAAACCACACCATTTCAGCTGCGTACATCTTCTTCTCAGAGCAAAACAGGCACATTTCGTTAGTGTAACAATTTTTTTTTTTATTTCAGTTACTTTTTCACATAAAACTTTTATGTAAGCTACAAAAATCGTGAAATGCAGAAATGGTAATAAAACTGCAAACGTAAAAGTTTAGATAAAAAAAATCCATCTTTCCCTGCTAACAATGACCATTTAAAACGAACCATATTGTGATGGATTCATTTAATAAACATACCATACACTTCTCAAAAATAAATAACAACATCAGAAAAACCAATACTATCAACAACATAAAGCATTTAGTCATTTTTTTTTTCTTGAAAGACATAAATGAAATTTCTAGGCACAGTTTTAGGCATTATAGAGGACACAGAGGCAATAGGTTAGTGTGCACTGCGCTGTACAAAAATACAGTCTGAATAAATTACATTGCTAGCCATAAGATTAGACTTCACTTACCAGTCAGTTCATTGCATGTTTGATAATATACAATTACATGCTAATCCATATATATCATTTATATTTCAAACACATAAGTCTCTCTATATTTGTTTTTTAAAATTTACAAAAGCTAAACGAAGTTGTGCAAGAAATCCAGAAGAGGTGCCGGGTACTTGTCAGCACCGGACGGCATACTTTAAACTTAAAAAGTACAAATAACTAGCCCTGCTTGACAGTTTGCTATATATATATTTATTCATATATATTTGGAAACAAAAAAAAAATGGATTTATTGTGGGAGAGAATCATTCTGCCAGTGAGATGGAGTCAAACAACTGAAATAATGGTGACATGACACAAGCACAACATACAAAAGTATTGATTTGTCATACATACACTCAAGACACAGAATGCATCTTTTTTGTGGCCAAAAAAATAATCAGCACAAAATTGTATTTACTTTTAGTTCAATGCTGGGAAACAGAATGTTTGCCAAAATTTGCAACAGTAAAGGGGGGAAAAAAGACACTACAGTAGCAACCTAAGCTAAAGGTAAGTACCTATGTCCACTTACTAGATGCCCAAACATAAAGGGCCTGAGCAGTCTGAGACGTGTGTCCTAATAGATTGCATCACCTTCAAGAGGAAAAGCAGGTGCTGAGACTGAAAATCAGACCTCTGACTCAAATATGAATGAAGAACTTTGTCTTTGGGCATCCATGTTTGTCAATAGTTTTGTCTGAACACCTCTCACATTAACAGCCGGTGACTTGCAGAGCACATGCTGTTCATCTGCATTTGCCTTAGGCCTGACAGTTGCTTTCACTCAAACTCTATATAAAGAAAAACAATTTGATAAATTAGTGGATCAGATATGGGTTCAGCATTGTAAATTCCTGTCAGCATAGATGAAGTGCCATGCATTGTCTGCACTAGAACATTATCCTCTTAGAAAGTACAGGCATCTTTTCACAGTGGGTTTCTCTAGGCTAACCTAATTCCCATGCCAAACTACAACGTTCTCCATGCTCCTAAACAAAAGCAGAATGAAACAGGTGTTCAGAAAGACAGAGAGTTAACTATATACTGAATATCTTCCTTAAGTTATCATTGTCAGGAAAAAAAACATAGTTACAATCGTCCTCTGGTGCCTGTGAAACAACTGGACATAATTTTTCCTCCCATCCATTTTTTCTCCAGGCATTGCCTTCCATGTCAAGCTGTCATTTTGCTCCATCTAATCTAGTTAATCACCACTGGTCCTGCAAAGACTGCCAATACGGAATATGCTGCCATGGTAGTAAACAACTGAACTCTAAAGAGCTTCAGAGTTTCATAAACCTTCTTCATACATCAGCAATACTTGCACAACAACCTCCTAAAGGCAGCCCTGTGGTCCCATGATCACTGCAGAACCTCAGCACCCTGTAAATGGTGGCACAGCATTAACACTAGAGATGCAATCTTACCATCCAATAATCCATGAGTCTTTTCCATGGAACCAACAAAACCATTTGTGTAGAGGTGGATGTGCAATCCCAGCATATCTGCTTGTGCAGAGGTCCACACGGAATATATTTTAAATTTCTCCATTAAAAAAAATAGTTATTTCTGAAGATTAAAATTGTATAAAAATATGCTCATAATTAATTGAAAATATCCAAATAAGCAAATATTAAACAAAAATAAAAGTGATGCGGATTAAATTCATGTGGAAGTTCTTCCCATTTTATCTTCGGTTTCGTTTCACGAGTACAGTCTCTGGATGTTTTACTTGGGAAACTTTGTAAGCAAGGAATAATCAGATGTACATAATCATCAGACAGGCCATTATAAATTCAGCTTTTAAAAACAAGAGATTACCTCCTGAAGTGCTAATGTTTTATATGGACATGATGGGATATCAGCTGTATTCTTGATGATCAGAGACATTCACGTCCTAACTAGATTTTTAAAAAATGGCAGTTTTTTTTAAAATTTGTAACAGACTTAGAAAAGAATTTTTATGAAGTATTACATTACATATGGAATAGCAAGTAGTTATTTTGTCCAGTTCTACCTTAACTAGATGTGAACTTTTAAGCATTTCCCCTAACACAGAGTCTGTACAAGGGCATATACAGAAGACAAACGATTTTATGTTTATTTTGGAACACCAATCAAAACTTAAGGTACCAATCCAAGACTTTCAAGAATGTGTAAAAAGTTAGTATTTTAACCACTGCATCACAGCTCATGTTATAATTGTAAGACGAATTGTCTCTCTCCCTCTGCATAAATATTTGCATTATATATATTCATTTATACTAACAAATACCTTTCAAAAATATAACTGAACTTGCTTCCTGTGCATTCTTTTCACGATGACGTTTGGAAGTTAAATAGGACAACTGCAATTCATTCACACATTTCAGATGCCTGAGGGACAGATCAGGTCTTTTCCTGCCCACCCTTACCTCCACCCCTCCAACAAAATACTCAGAGCTGAGATGACTGCCAGCCACACAGTCAGAAGCACATGTCTCTGGGTTTGGACTTCCTTCAACAATCTGCTGCAGCTGGCACGGTGATGTCGATTCATGAAATCCTGTGCGGCCTGGTGGCTTGTTTGGGTTTTTCTTTTTTTTTGTTATTCTCCCAGAAGACTGTTGAATGCAGATATTGGACAAGTCATTTACCAGTTACATTCACTGCCCTCAGCACAGTCACTTGCAACTAATTCCTTAAGAGTCTTTTTGAGCAAGTAACAAGGGGCCAACCCAGCCTATTGTACAAGATGTCACTGCCTGCTTATCAGACCTCTGAATCCTCTGTGATACAGGGAAACTTCTAAATGGAGACTACACCAGCTGCTCCCCTGAAGGCAATACCAGATGCTGGCATTGCATTCTCATTCCAGCTAGTTTCCCCACAATAATTGCTGTGTCACGTAGATCCTTTTGCTTGTTGTCAGGAAAAATGAAGCTTACGTATCAGCAGCTCGCAGCATCTGCCTATGTAAGATCAGCAATCCTAGTGTTTGCAGTTCTTTTAAATGGTTGTAAAAGCTGGTTATAGTGTTCACACCCAAAAGGCAAAGGCTATTTTATCAACAGAGCAGACTGTTTGGTGCTCCACGAGTGTTCTAAAAAAACTGTGAGCTAGAAAAGATGGGGCAATCCTTTTTTTTTTTTTTTCCTTTTCATTAAATGATTCTAGTAATAGTCTTCATAGTTCTTAGGGTTCAGGCAATAAAGAATGGCACCCCCAAATGAAAATATAGTTGCACCCCAGGCCAGGCCATAGCCCCAGTTGAATTCATGGTATATTTTCAAGCTGACCGTTTCAATGAACTTGATTGGGTAAAGGACTAAGCTGCAGACCTGGAGAACAACTGAAAGAGAAGAAAAATATTAATGTCAGAAGAAGCCTTAATTCGTTTCCCTAAAACAAGGAAAACATCACATATCTGAAATCAACATATAAAATGCTCCTGGTGAGTTTTTAGCTTTAAAGTACTGCTCGTTTTGAATCACCTTCATTTCACTCACAGGCAACAGAGCAGCTCTTCCATATTCCTTCGTTGATGAACAAATGTTATTGCTATGGTATAATGACAATCCTTCAAATGCCCATAGAGTAAACAGTTAAAGGAATACTTTCTGTATTCTTTTCTGTCTCTCCTTTCTGCTTTAGTTTGCAGTCATTATTGCTTCCATAATAGCAAAACTTCTTCTTATGTCATTATAAATACGTCAAAATGAGAAGCCATAATAAACGAATATTAAGAAGTATAGCTGAGAATCAAATCATTTACTTAGCCTAGAAATAATTCATTGTAGTAGGTGATACATATTTATGCTCAGTAGACACTCACTGAATTACATATTTCATATGCATTACTGTGTAGTATAATCAGAATTAATGACATTGTCATAGAGAATACCAAGGAATCTATAAAGTTAGATCAGTCACTAAACTTCAAATTGGCAAAACACTGCCTTGTATCACAAATTTAGGGAGCTGGTCAGAAATGCTTTGTGAAGAAAAAAAGCTAATAAAATAGATAAAATCCAAGGCAATAAAAGGCTTCAAAATCATTACTTCCTACAGTACTGTCTCTGTAGCCAGATCTGTTGAAGCGTGATCCACATGTCTACAGAGGAATTCAGCAAAGCTGTTAATTATTGTGCTACATTAAAAACTCCACACACAGTAGCCTGAAAAATACAGAGATGAAGAACATCAATTTTCTCAAGATCATTTTATTTTCATGGACACCCATTCTCTTTTAGATTCAGACTCACTGTTAAAAGAATATTGGGACAACAGTTCAGAAGGTAAGCAGGTGAAATTCACACTTGGTTTGAAGACAAGAACAAGCTTTATCATGTAGTGATTCTTCAGGCCCCTAGTTCTGTCACCCACAAAAGACCAAATATCACAGGAATGTACAAATCATTCTTTTTATCCCTCATATGTCTTTATTGAAATGCTCCCTCCCAGCACTGAACACTAGCAATTTTTAAAGACCCACACAACTAAGCACGTGTTTAGTTTTTGCTGCTCTGAGACATGCTCTGATGAAAGTTCAGTGGTATGTAATACAATGTCATTCTTTAACATTCCCTGGATCATTTTTTAAAGTTTATTAGGTGTTGTAAGAGGAAGAGATGCTGTTTAGAGAAGTGTTACAAAGCCAGCATCAAGATAAAATGCTAGTGGATACATGGAGGAAGACTTCTTTGGACCACAGAAACCCTTCTGAAATTACACTGAGAAATCACAGGAAAATAAAATAGCATTAATTATATACTCCCACTGCTCGAACAATTTGCACACTCAAAATCCGTCATTTGCTTTCTCATTTCCACTCACACTCTTCAGTGTTGTCAAACTGGCCCCTTTCCTTAGCCCTGGAGACTGAAGCTTGCCTGTCCTGTGGAAGGGACTGCTATTGGGAGACGATGTCCCATGCTCATTAGACCCCCAGTGATAACACTTTATAGAATGCTTTTTGGAAATTCCAACTCTCCCTTGCCTTAGCCTATAGTTTTTGCACTCTTACTTGAGACTGACAATCTGAATAATGTTTGCATAGTGGATTTTCTGAATGTGGATACCAAAATCCACAGGATTTTTCTTTAATTCTACAGTTATTGAAGTGTTACTTTACGTTATTCCATTTTAATATAATTTTTTATCTGTCAGCTAACAAAATACTGTGCAAAACTGGAAAAACTTTCACAGGGCACACTAGAGAAGGCACCTACTCTTTTGAAAAGATTATGCATTCCAATTCTGTATAATGACAGCATCATTATACCCAAAAGCACCTCAACATATGCTCCACTTTCAACACATCTTTAGGACCATTCAAAGTCAATATGGATTTCCAAAGATATATGGAAATAAATGACGTTTTTTAGTGGCTTCCTGAACTGGAGATGCAGCATCTCTGCTGAGTCAATACAGAAACTGCTCCGTCTGTGTCTGTGTCAAGCGCAAACCAAGGAAACTCCCCACCTTCCCCAGTGTAACATATGAAATATGCTTAATTTCAGTCTACAGATTGGACTTGTCAAAACACAATCAAAAAGTGATTATCTCGGAAGAGGAACATGTTGCTAAAGCAGCAACACTCAGAAAAGGTTTTTCTGACATTTTTATAGTTCCTGCTTTTGCTACTACTGGTCCAGCTACACTACTGTGAAACTCAAAGGAAGTGCTGGCAGCCACTGGCTAGTGGGAACAGCCACACTAAAGGCACTGGCATCACTTTGCACTAATTTTATCTTCTGTCATTGTTTTTCCCTGTAGAGTGGGTAGGGAGTTGTGTAAGCTAGAAACAACACAAGTTATGACAAATGACCAGTATGACCTCAAAAGATGTCGAAACCAATGCCTGCAACTTCTGATCTGCTTCCAATGAATTTAGAGGAGCTCCATGCTATGTTGGCCTGCTTAAGGGAAGTGTGTACTACCTCTTGAGAAGCACTAGTCTTTTCCTGTAGAAAACACAGGCTGCAAAGGAAATCTTAAAAAATTTGCTACTGAAGTGCTATTCAAAAGAGACTAATCTTCTCAAACTTGATTGTTCTCTTCAAACGTGGACCCATTTTATGACTAGCACTGCAATGCTTGCAATAAGGAGACAGGAACATGAGTTTTATTCCATTTACATGAAATATAAGCAACTATATGTACTCACTATACTAAGCATGCAGAAATCATAATAAATGCTTCAAAACCAGGAAAATACAGTTTTAGTCATCTCTTTTTCCCCTTTTTCAAATGTTTGCATATAACAGTTTTGATGTCAACCCCACACACACACTTATGGTGTGGCTGTCTAATTGATCTGTAATTACAAACACAGTGGTGTTGGCTAGTAAGTTCTGTACTTCTGTTCTCTACCCCATTCCTCCTACTCATTTCATATGAGTAAAGCCCTTCATTAATAACCAATGGGTGTTGCAGTTTCAAAGATTACCTGAAAATGTAGCTGCAATGATGATAGAGAAAAAAATCCCTCTTCGTTTTAGTGCCAGGCAACCTGGCAATAATGACAATGAATACAATTCTGAGTTTCAGAGAGTCTGGGTGGACATCAGCAAAGAAAAAAATATAAGGAGAGTCGTACAGGCCAAGGCCAACATGCTTTAAAAGGCTGTGGAATTTTCATGCTTGAATTTCTCTTTCTGCCCCTAAATTAAGACTCGTTAGCCCGTGGTTATCTCGTAAGTGTATCAGGCAACTCCTACACTGACAAGTTTGTGAGTTGGTACTTTGAGGATGCAGTTTTCAGGGCCAGTTTGGTTCACAGCACTAAGATATTCCAGCAAGTACTTAAGTTAGTGACCTCTACTAGACCAAATATCTGTATGAACCAAGGTGGCTCCACACAACAGTGTCCTGCAACAGCCTCTCCACAATATTCCAGTACCTGAGATATTCCTGTTTCTCTCACCATTAAAATACATACTGTCAGCTCTATGAAAATACATTCACAACTGTTCATTACTTGCTGGCTTATTTTCAGTATCTAGGTTGAATTTTATTATTTGTCCCTTTGCTTTCTCATCTTTTGCAGTCCTAGTCAGTCAATCTTCTCCCTCACCTACAGAGTTGCTAACTGAAATCTGAACCTGAGAAAAAACAAAGGAAAAGGAAATCAAAACTCAGAGGAAGAAAAATATCCTGGAGCCAACTGTTTGGACACTAATGCACCTGGAACCACTTTTCCATTTTGTCCTTTCTTCCACATAGAGACATTTTCTACCTGATACCCACAAGGATCATTAAATGTCTCCAGGCAACTCATACTATGTCTTTTTCCCAGAGGCAGCTGGTAGACTCCTAACCAGAGTCATACAGAATATTTGGGCTAAAAGGACCAATATATTTTCCTCTTAGATGCAAGTAAGCATTAAACCCCCCTAACACCAACCTCTTGCAGTGAAGACTAGAACTAATTTTATGCAGAGGAGAACAGATTAAGCAAACAGCGGCACCTGGAGAAATCTTTTCTTAGGGAAAGATGTTTCTTTTTTCTCGTACAAACTTAACTACATACTAAATAAGTGAGATGGCAAGATAGGCAGAGTATGGCTCAATAGTTACCAAGTTACTACACAATGTTATGAGAAATAAAGTCAAAAGCCAAATAAGAAACCTCTACAGAAATTCAATAATCCCATTTTTTTCAAAGTTAACTGCCCAGTATGCTTTATAATCTCAAAATTAACACTAAATTTTAAAACAATGGTACCAGTACCTTTATTCATTCAATTAAACCAATGCAACACAAAGAACAACACCAGACAATTTCCGTTGAGGGAATCTAATACAAGGTTGTTTTCATTTCCTAAAAGCAAAGGAAATGTAACCTACGAATATCTCTTGAGCACATAAAAGTGCATCTTGAAGGGTTCTGTGGCTCCAGCAAGGTAACATTAACACCAGGGGGCAGCAGGAGCCTTCCCCAGAGTGCACGTCGTCCCAAACACCCTGCAATTCCAGACTCTTATCTTTTCATATCTTCTAAGTGGCTTTTTTAAATACATCCCGAAGACCAGGTTCTGTCATCCTCTTTATTATCAGCTATCAGAAGGGGCTTAAGCTGCTGGCTCCAATGCATATATGAGTGACAGGATGAAGGCAGACCATGCTTGGTGAATCTCAGGAGAAACTGAAACATCCATGTTGATGAAGCCCCAGAACACCAAAATGTACAAAAAGGAGATAATTTGATATTGTAATTATACCTCACTGGACCAGTCTTACAGACAATTCAGATTCTTAGGTCTTCTTTAAGATTTTGAGGTAGTTTATATAAACTGTTCCATTTTTATGTTTTTAAAACCAAGCAGGGAGCACGATGTGACAGCTTGATAAATTAACAACTAAGCAAGATGACACAATGAAATTAATTCCTTATGGCACAGGGGCATATATAAACACCTTGCAAGATAATCCTATTTACAGCTTCCAGGGTTCACCTCTGGCCATTAATTTCCCTGTTTTAAAACTGTAAAAGGAAGAACATTAAAATAAAAGTGGCTTTGCATGAAGAATAAAAACAGGGACACCAAACAGAACAAAGTCACTGAATAAAATTTGGTATTTTGAGATTTATTCTCTGTAGCCTCCCCCACTGCATGTACCTCACAAAGCAATAAATATAACGGAAATAAAGAACAGTTTATGGACTAATAATAATGCAACTGCAAAAATTATTATCGCTGTGCAGAACCTATATCCTGGAAAACTTTACTGGAGTTCACATAGAAATAAACCAAACACCTCTGAATTAGTCTGCAGAACAAGGCATATCTTCCTTCACAAAAGGAAATCTTTTTCATGGTGCCAGTGCTTACCTGCAGCAAAAAGCATGACAGCAACTGGTCTGTAGAACCGTCTCCGCGATCCCACGCAGATGGAGATCAGCCCAACCAGGAACGCTATGAGAATAATGGCAGCACCACCCAACAGCAAGGCCAACGTAGCTATCTGCCAGTCTAGGGGGAAAGAAAGAGAGGGGAAAAAATAATGAGACAATTCCAGCCAAACAAGCCCACAGGCCTGAGAGAAAGAGCAGAATATAAGGAGCACAGCGGCTGCATCAAGGCTCAGGTAAATAAACAGCTGTGCCTTGAATTTCTTTTCCCCTAATTAGTGAACCACCTTTATAAAACAGATCTAACTCAGAAGCAAAGTGCCACAACCTTCCACACTTACTCAGGGCTTAGTTGGCCTCATTGGGATTTTTACTGAATAATTTAGTCCCCCGGTTTTTATCCTATTTAGAATGAGAAAGCAAGGCTGGATCAGGATTAGCCAATGTGTGATAGCTGACCTTCAGTCTGTTGTAACTTTGTCACAAAAGAGAGTGAAAGTCAAACCTCTGCTTGAGCTGATTAGGATGACATAGGAAGGGAAATGCATAGAGCCTCATCACACGCACGTCACGTGGGAAGTACCGAGGCCACTTAATATGAATAACAAAACCAAGGTAAAGGAAGGAGATGCTCAGAGGAGTTTAAAAATATGTGTATATATATATTCAACAATTTAAAAAAGAGCTGGAAGTCAAGCCTGTATAAGGGCAGTAACAATCATTAGCTGCAGACCCAGTCAAACCTCAAGCATCATTTTTCTTCCCCCAAAAGCAACTTCTGCATTTGGCCCAGTGTGTTTTCTAGTTATTCTCATACAAAATGGATGTAGTTATAAACAACATTCTTGCAGTCTTAAATCACCTAAACCAAAATACATTTGTAACCTGATGGCTGTGATGGGTCTATACAACATCCAAGCCCTACCTTAAGAGCTTCTGTGGGATTTTAGAAAGGTCCAGGCTTTGAGATGGGTTTTTTTGCAGAGGAATATCCAAGACCTCACCTCACTCCAGTAACAGGCACCAAGAAAGAGAATCAGATCATTACTTACTGCTTATCACTACTATTTACCAGTTCAAGGAATATGATAAAATCAGCTTGTAGGAAAAAGATCTACGAATCCTGTGCATCTTATTAGTTTGAAAATACTGGCGTTCATGTGATACTCAGGATAAAGAGAAAATTATATTAAGTACTTCCAAAAAAAAATCTAGAGATCTTAAGGTTACTAGAATAAGAACAAAACCAAAACTGTTCATTCTCTTTTGGAAAAAGAGTAAAAAGCACTGTTTTAAAAAACAATGCAACCAGTTTCAAGAAGAATCTAATTTGCTGAAGATACTGCTGAAGAGACAGTGCAGTTGTTGAGTCTGGGAATGGAATGCTGGCAGTTATCACCAGAAAGCCTTCATAGAGTATATGAAGAAGGATAAAGGAGATTAAAAGAAAAAAGCAAATAGAAGAGCTATAAAGAATGTGGTTTTAAAGGTGTCTTTGTGCAAGTATACACATTTATTTTCATTCGTTTGAAAACTCCAGACATGATGTTTACTAATACTTTAATTACTAAGTACTCAACCTTCCAAGCTATTTTACTCCTTGTTTTCTTACTGGACTAAAATCCAGGGCTGGGAACAATCTCTTATTCTCCTCTTGTCAGCATGCAATCCCTAATGCCAGTTTGCTGTTTGTCCCACTGCTATGCTGTTATTGTTGGGATGGGAATATGATTTTAGACCTGGATAGAGATGTTATGGAGAGTGGTTTTTAATGCTGACATGATCCTTCAGAAACACCAAATGGTTAGTGTACTGGTGATTTAGAAAGGATTCTTCCAATATCAGAGTGCATCACAGATAGAAAGTAAGAAATAAATAAACAGAAGTGAGCACTTTGGAACAATATGAAAGGCAACCTTGCACTACAAAATTACACAGATACAAAGCCTAGACACATAAATCCATATTGCACCAAAGTTAAAAGCCATACAAAATTGAAGAAATAAATCATAGTGCCAGATGGGAAAACTCAGAAACTAAGACTTTTGAAAGCCACTACAAACAATAAAATATTAAATGTTATCTTTGCATTGATCAGATGCCAAAGTCTAATGCAAAGGGAAGATGTGCAACACTGGAGTAGCAGCTAAGTGGAAAAAAAGTTGAGTATCCTATTACTTTCCAAAACCACACTGGTCAGATCACTGAAAATAACTTAGGCAAAGATGATATAAGCATGGGGCTAGAATATAGTGTAACTTTCAGGACAGATACACATATATGGATTTCATAAAGGTTAAAAATTAAACAAACTACCTTACTATAGTACTGGTGTGGGAGGTAGAAGGACAAATGAGTGTTGGAAGACACCTACACTCCTAACTAAAAAAGAAATGACTTGGATAAACAAAATTAATTTCTTGAGTAAGACAGCCTACTCTGTGATGCTGACAGCAGCACAAAACCAAGGCTCTTACTGTTCCTCACTACCAGCTGAGGATCAGGTAGTGAATATTATGTTCTGTTGTGTCTGAAATTGCCTATTTATTTTAGCTCCAGCCTCCCTTCAGAGGAGCATACAGTGCCACCAGCCTTTGCCTTGAGCTGCAGGGGAGTGGGACTTTGGTTGAAGAACATCATGAAAGTCACAAAATAGTGTACAAAGAACACAGGACTAAACTTTTCTATACTGCCTATAATGGCAGTTACATGTTTGTATCTCCTTGTCATCTTGGAAAAATCTTAACTTTCAATTCTGAAAGCCATTTGATCTGGTGACAAAATAAAGCTTATATGTTGGATTAAGGAATTAAAATCTTCTGCTTGGGTCTTCTACTTAGCTGCATTTTTTTTTTTTTGAGAAAAAAACATGCCATTGGACTTTAACACAAAATGAAAGAAAAACCCTAACAAAATTGACTCACTACCCCTGAAGGCAGAATGCCCTATGAGTTAGATAGCTACAACAATATAACCACATGTAGCACACACAGTTTTCTACAATAAAAATCAGTAGTGTTCCTCAGACTACCCAAGAGTGATTTACAACACACAGCATCAAAATGGGATCAGCAGAGTGCTCTGTTACATGGTTGTTACTGGTACACAGAACATAAATATCATAAGCCTACTTCAGAGTATCCAAAATATGCTTCTACCACTTCTAGGCATGCACCAGTCTTGCAAATAAGTTACTATACTCAGTTCAGGAGCTTCAGCAATTCAGTGAGACTGCATGTTCTCACAGAGATGGAAACATGCATAAACATGAGTGATGTGGGATCTTAGAGATGATCATTATTAGTTTTCTGCATTCAAAACACAATGTGGTTATGCTTTAAGAGTATATATCAGTATTTTTCACTGTACATCACTATTTTTTTACACTACATGTCTACTGCCTAAGAAAAATATTAGGAACTAGTAACATTTTTGTCATACAAATGTTAATAAACTTCTAGACTTTAAAAAGCACTATCATCTCATAGTCATGCCCAAATGAAGTTGCTTTGTTGGTTCATAACTGTAAAGTCTACAAAATGCATAACTTTAATTTTTTTCAGTGTTCCATCTTTTTAGCAACTTGTTAAGAATTACACTGATACTGCCACCTATCCCAGCCAAACATCTAGAATTAAGACATTTTTGACAATTTGTAAGTAACTCTAGAGATTTCTTAAGAAAAGCCTCGCTTAATGTATACTTTTTTTAGGTCTGCAAATCCCTAAGAAGTATCACAACGTCTATAACCTCAGAAATATATGCTGCAGTTCTGACAGTGATGATACTGTTTGCATATTTTTCTGCCTGTTAGTTTAGGGATGTGGGTTTCAGTATTTGAAAATATATATATATAAATATGAACCTAAGTACTTAACACATATTTCCAAAACATATATGGTGTAAAATTTATGAAAATTAACATCTTCAGTTAAAAAAAAAAAAGCCCTCAAACATGGTGATATTGTTTCTTTTCAGTTAGTTCCTCATACATCAGTCAGTGTCTTTTCGTAAGGACAGCTTGGTCTCTTGATGTTTGGAAATTCTGCCTGTGTCTTAGTGATACAATTGCACACTGAAATGTATGATTCTCCTCCCTTTTTTTGCCCCCAAAACAAATGACCTAAGACTTTAAGCTGTACCATAATTTTTAATTAAGAGCAGCTCTACTTGCTCTATTACTTGAATCATAGAATCAATTGGGTTGGAAAAGACCTCCAAGATCATCGAGTCCAACCCTTGGTCCAACTCCAGTCCATTTACCAGATCATGGCACTCAGTGCCACGGCCAATCTGTGTTTAAAAATCTCCAGGGATGGTGAATCCACCACCTCTCTGGGCAGCCCATTCCAATGCCTGATTACTCTCTCTGGAAACAATTATTTTCTGATATCCAACTTAAATTTCCCCTGGCAGAGCTTGAGCCCATCGTGCCCCCTTGTTCTATTGCTGAGTGCCTGGGAGAAGAGACCAGCCCCCACCTGGCCAGAACTTCCCTTCAGGTAGTTCCAGACAGTGCTGAGGTCACCTCTGAGCCTCCTCTTCTCCAGGCTGAACACCCCCAGCTCCCTCAGCCTCTCCCCATAGGGCTTGTGCTCCAGTCCCTTCACCAGCCTTGTTGCTCTTCTCTGGACTCGCTCCAGCACCTCAATATCCTTTCTGAACTGAGGGGCCCAGAACTGAACACAACACTCAAGGTGTGGCCTCACCAACGCAGAGTACAGGGGAAGGGTCACTGCCCTGGGCCTGCTGGCCACGCTGGTTTTGAACAAAGTAATACTTCAGCATTAGGACAAAAATCAGAAAAAGCCATAAGAGAAGGAGAAAACACATCAAAGTTCTGAAATGTTTATTTTAATAACTAGGGGGTTTTTAATATGATGAAGAGCCATGCAAAAGGCCAGCATTGCCACAGATGTCCTGTTGGCAGCAAGGTACTCCACAATTAGATATTTTATCTGCATGGTACTCTACAGTGAAAAAAGTGGTGGGCATAAAAACACACTGTGGAATATATGAAACATTTGTGTATAGGGCTCTCTCAGACAGTGCAAGTGAATGGAATTAATTTCTTAAGAAAGAATCCAGTATTCCTTTCTTTCATACAATGGTTCTCCACCAAATCTTCTCCTCATAGAGGCTGAAATAAGAAAATACATGCAGCAGTTAAATGATGAAGGCAATGACTGACCTTCTTCTAGCACTAAGCAAAACCTTGGTAAGAATAAACCCTCAACATTCAGATCAGCTTTCCTGATTCATTGCACAGCTTCTACTTTTCAAGTACCTACCCTCAGCCAATAAATATTCTTAGAAATTGTAATATAGCATTTAAAATGAAGAATAATGAATTTAAAAGAATATGTCAAGCAGTGAAAGTTGAGGCACCCACACGTAAGAAATTAAATATAACTCAGGCAATATCATAACAATCAACTCAGATAAATAAGCTAGGTAGAGATATTCCTAATTGTTTCATATTCAAACTTAGCCATCAAATAGCCAACATAAGCTTAAAAAGTGTAGTGACTATATTAAAACATAAAGGTAGACTATAGTTTCTAGAAGTGCATTGCCCTCTGTCTTCAGCACAATCAGATGTACAAACTTCTGTGGAAGGTAAAGCTCCATTGAAAATGGTGGAAATGATAAGGTAAAATAAGTACTAGCAGTGGCCAATAAGTTCTCACATCAAATGTCTCTACAGAGAAATCAGTCCTTTGGAGCCTTACCTGAGCCATAATTATGGTTCTTAAGGAGATGCTCAGGTGAATTCTGCACTGGATGAGAGGGCCATTGGCTAAAGCTGGAAAGCCTAGTGTCCTTAAGTTACTTAATCCATATTACTCTGCTCTTGTATAGCCAGCCCAGCAAGTAGTTTTTTGAGACTCCATAGTATACACTCCTGAGAGAAGCACTTTCTGGCAGGATCCATTCCAATTGTCCATAAATTGCTCTAGCCAGAGTTTTCCACAGTGGAGCCTCATACAAAAATCACAATAAGTAAGTATTTTCTGCTTGTTGTCGATTAGTATAGTATGCTTACTACTGCCAGCTGCTGCACAGACATACTCTGGCTTTAACATTTTCTTTTTATTTTATGGATTGAGAATACAATTTTTCTAAAGTTCGAAAATTACTTGTGCATGTAGATACTCAAGTCATTCAGACACTTTAAAAGCATTACCAGAGCTATGGGAACTAGCCAGCTGTGGCTGAATGCATCATTTCCTTGAGAGAACTCAAACACTTTACACCAAGGCTTTCTTCTAAAAGCCATAAATTTGTACACATGAAATAGCTATGTGAGGTCACAAATATGTTTAAAATAAGCTTTTTGAAGTAATTTTCTGGTGTTTCAACAGGAAATTTATGTATGCTATTCCCTAAGAAATCGGTCTTCATTGACACACAGCAACACATAGGACAAAGCCCTTAATAACCCAAGTCTCACACAACACCCACGGGCTTAACAGAAAGACTTTCCCACAGCTTTAAATCACCAGGACACTGACAACACCCAAAGAGAACTTTAAGCATTTTATGCTGGGTGCTAAAATCCCCAAGTGCCTCCTAGGGATAATTCAGAGGCTCCACATAAGGCATCAGTCATTCTCCATTTACTGTACAAGACACTTGTGGGATGATTTAGTGTTCCAGATGCCCAGTGGAGACTCACTTAGAATCACTCAAACAAAAAGAGAACAAGCAGAGATGCCCAAAAAACAGCTAACTGGGGCAGACCCAGATATGTCTCTGTGTCTTACAGAGATGCAGAATGCTAATAGATGTTGATGGCAGCTGACCAGTGAAGGAGGAGAGGCAGACACCTCCTTGGCTGCCATATACCAGAGGCTAGGGAGCTTCTCAGAAGCTGCAAGGTCTTTGCTTCTCAGCTCTGGCTCCAGACTCAAACCTCTGCTTCCATTTCCCAAGGGATTTTTTAACTGCTAGGGTAAATTATAACTGGTCCCCTCTTCTGGCTGCTAGACCCAAGCTGGAAAAAGAGTGTGACACTTATGAGGTCCATGAACAAATAGATAGGAGGGAACCCAAATCTGACCCTCACTTCAGAGCGTCTCTTACCTAATTGCTCCTTTCCAACATTCCATTGCTGTTTATGCACCTTTCCATTGATGTACAAGAATGCTGACCGTCATTGTAAAGCAACCCAGACTCAGGGCTCAGTTGCCTTCGAGGAGGAAAGTCCTTAGCAGCCACCTACAGAGCTGCATCCCTCTTGCTTGGGCTCCTCCTATGGCTTTCCTCTTCTCCACAGCAAGATAAGTGTGATAAGAGAGGAAGGAGCTGACTCTTTTCCAGACAAGATAACAGCCCACTGGCAGGATGCTCCAGGCAGTAGATGCTATGCCAACTACCCTCCTCAGCCTGGGAAAAACATCCTTGATAGTTTGTGGGAATAATTAAGCAGCTACTATGCAGACTCTGCTCACCTTTCAATGGAAAGCAGAGTCCCCACTGCCATCCACCCAAAGATGCCACTCAGAGTGTCAGGGGACAGTTTGCTTCCTAGAGAAGTGAGCAGCACACAAACAGAATGGTCTCAGTTTCTTAGGATGGTCCCTACAGCAGCTTTGCATAAATTACAGACTGCATTAACTGGCCTGATGTCTCCACCTCAGCTGCCATGTTCATCAGACTGCACGTAGCCCTGAGACTGATGGACTGAAAACTTTCTGTGTACTTCAACACCACCCCAATTTTTCTCTCTCCCCTCTACAGATCAGGCTGTACAACAAAAGCAATAAAGACATGGCAAGCAACTCTCCTGCTGTGTAAAAGAGAGAGATTTTGCAAGCCAACAAAATGGTCTAATGCCTGGGGGGTTACAGATGTAACAGCAGTTTGAAACATAGCAGGTGCTTGCTCATCTGCCCACGGACACACATTTCTCTTGAAGACTAAAGGTTGAATTCCTTATTTATACAAAATATGTACACTTTGCAGTGGGATGGGGCATGTTGTACACCTGCTTTGAGCTGTGGTCTGCCTTTATTTCCAAAATCACAGAGTGAAATCCTTTAAATGCAGCACAACTTGAAGAAAAAGATTTAAGTGGTGCCATTATATAGATCTTTATTTTATCATTTAAAAGCAACATGCATTGCACCTCACTTTTGCCAACAGAGGTCTTCAGGACAAGTACAGCATTACAGCAAATCATGTAATCTATAATTCATTCACAGAATAGTACAGCATGTACTCAAGCATTCCCTCCACTGGATATATGGCATTCTTTTCAGCTTAGCTTGCTACTATGCCATTTTAATTATTGGATATTCATTCAATAAAAATAATAAAAAATACCCAAACAACTGCACACACCCACAACTCCAAGAACTTCACAAAACCCTGGAATTCTCAGAATTATGTCATTAAAGAAAAAGTGTGGGAGATGTGTTATACAAGCTTTCATGAAAAGCTCTCTTTTTCTGACCTTTTTCTATATATGCTACTACTTTTAAGCAATCTGAAGTAGTCTGCTTTGCAATTGAACAGGAATGTAATTATTTTCCACAGTTACCAATGTTCTTCAAGCAAACTGGCAATCCTCTGCAATTTTCAAAACTCATTCGATTGTTCCTTGAGAAAGAACAATTAGCATTTAAAAGAGCTCGAGAAGTACTTCCCGTCAAATCGATGGCCTGTATATTACAGAACTAAGTGAAATACAGAAAGCAATACAGCTGGATGGACTTTACCACTCCTCCTGCTTGTTACCTTGAATCTTATGTGGTCATCTTATGTGGCCACAAATCAGTAACAGAGACAAGGTCACTCCATGCAATTTAAAATATAAAGATCTCATCAAATATTAAAACTACTTGTATTATTCCAAACACAAAGAACATCTTATTTAGAACACAAGGAACATCTTATTTAAAAAAACTTGACACAATGTGATACATTACTGATTTTAAAACTGAAATGAAAAAGAGGAGTAACAATAACTCACTATAGCTACAAATTTATTTTTTTAAGAGTATTATCACTGACAAAGTATATGGTGCTCTTGGTCTGATCAGATAAACTCACACACAAACTTTATGTATTACACACAGATGAATTCTAACCACATCTCAGCTGTTTGGAGAATGGTGGCTGAAATGGTAGTCTCCATCATACTAAAAAGTCCAGACTGCTGAACAGGAGTCATAGATCTGCTGCTCCCACAGAGAGTCACCTGGGGAAGTCTAAGGCAAAAAAAACCTGGTCCATTTGTAAAACAGGGAGCATACCTTAAAATATTTCATCCAGGGCTGCTGTGAGGGGTAGTTTACCAATTGAAGGCATTCTGCACATGAAAGAAGCCAAGTACACATCAAGCATAAGCAGAGTATCAGTTATCATAGAATCACAGAATAACTTAGGTTAGGAAAGACCACTGAAAGTCATCTAGTCCAGCTGCCCATGAAAAGTCAGACTCAGCTTCAAAGTTAGGTCAGCTCAATCAGAGTCTTAGATCCTGAGACTGAAGTACTATGGCTTTTGATTTTACACTCACCTTCAGATAAAGGGTTTGGGAGGATTATTAGAGCAATACACAAAATGACAGACTACAGGTTTCAAAATCAGAAGGAATGTTTAATTCATTCCTCCTTACAATGTATAAGCTACTTGTTCCAGGTTAGTAAAATGATATTAGCTCTTCTTACGTTATTTTATAGCAAACTACCAGCCTTGCTGAGCTTTTTACAAATATATGTCAACATCAAATCTGAGCAATGATCCAGATCTTCTAATGAGAAAGCTGCTTTTGAGCTAGCAATTTCCCCTTGGAACAACTCCTTAGATTCCAAACAAGGAGATACCATCCAAGACTATTCAGGCATGTCAATTCAGATATCTGCATCTAATGTATAATTAAGGTTAAGGCCCTTGAAGTGCTACCAAATGAACAGCCTGTGATGCTATTTTTATTTTTAAGAACAAATTAGAACAAAATTACAAGCACGAAACTAGACTCAAGGTGGTTACTGCACTATGCTGTAAGCTAAGCTTCCCTTCATGGTTTGTTCATCACAAAGTTTAAACACATTCAGAGACCCTGTTGCATTGTGTTTCCTCAAGAATGTTTTGTCTTTCAAACATTCATGAACAGTTACAAAAGAGCACAATAGACTGAAAGAAAACTGAACATTGTATAAGCAAATATACATGTTGTAAAGTAATGAAGACATATAACCCCACATTCACCAGAATGAATACAGTTATTCAGTATAAAACCATTCCAGTGTATTTTTATATATGCTGTTTTCACAATAAGCTGAAACACTGCAAAGGAGCCACTGTTTTCTATGAATAGCATATAAATGTAGTGCAGTCAAAATACACAATGTTTACCTGCAGATCAGATTCTGTGGAGCCATTTATTTCCTCCACATCATATTTGCATATCTTTGATTTAAAGAGTTATAAAAGCTGCAGTCTATTGCACAAATTCAAATTTACTGCTATCAAGTCTTCAGGAAGAGGACAAGTACCTGTACAGGTATAGACACACCAGGCAGTTGCACATGGGATGCATTTAATTTTAAGGCTATGAAAGACATAAATACTCCTACATAATTCTTGCTAAATCTGTAAATGAACCATCAAGAATTAGACATAATGCATGCCAAAAAGGTTTTATAAATATGAAATTCTTTTAAAGACACACAAGTTTAAAATACAGCTGACCTAAAGACAACTTCTGCATTGGCTAAGTTAAGCTTTGACCATAGAAAGCTGATTTATGCCCAGACAGTTTGGGAAACTTTGCAGCTACATTTCTGTATCTCAACATTTTAACACAAAGCTTTCCACACTGGCAACTTTGTTAGTTTTTCAGCTCCTGAAGTTGCTGTTAGCCAGAATTTTAGAATTCCATCTAGGGGAGAGGAAGACAAGGGTTATGCAAAAATATCTTTCTAGCTCCTGCAATTAGCAAAAAAAAAAAAAAATCACTGGCAAGTTATTGAATAAGCCATCAGAACACTGAAAGAATGAATGTGAGAACACATACTCTAAGCCCTAGCAATGCCTAATTAAAAATGAGGGTTTTTTTCCTGCTATATCAGCCAATACAATCGTGATCTGTACATTTCCTTCTGCTCTCCACTACCAAGTTGCCCTTTTGACAGCAGTAAGGGCTCCTACATCTAATTACAACAAAAGTTTTTAATTAAACCTCGAATATGCTTTAACAGCTTCTAGCAGGAGCTTGCCTTTGATGATGCCACTTGAGGTGCTCTCCTTCAAGGGATGATGAAATAAATCTCTCAAAACCATGGGTGAAGATGCCTTTTTTCCTGTGTGTATTACTGCTTTTCACAGCGAGCTGCAAAGCTGCCTGCACCGGTATCAGACCAAAAGAGCTTTCCCTGTGGGAGCTCTCCACTATCTCCAAAATACACTGCTAGCTAGATTGTCAATGTAGGAGGAAAGTGCACCAAAATATGAAGGCAAGCACACAAAATGGTCTCAAATATGAGCTCAATCCAACTTGGTGAACTTAGAACCCTGCTATTGACTTTAATGGCACTGCAACACACTAGCAGAAGGCAAAGGGAGAACGGTGCAGTTTCTCATATTTCAGGTCTGCTCAGAATGCAGCATTGTGTGCCAAACATGAGGAAAGTGAGGGGTTTATTCCAGTCACCTGAAGTAAAACAATCGTTCACTTCTTCCCCAGTACCTTGTGAAACCTGCCTCCACTAGACTGGAAAGTATCTGAGGGAAATGGGTGAAGCTCATTCAAGGAGCTTGAGTAAAACTGAACAGGCAGGAATTTGTGCACATTATAGTAGAAAGCACCAGGAGAGGACAGATTTTCAACGCATAGAAGCCAACGAAACTACATCCTCACCTATTCATCTTCCATCTTCCCATAAACAGAGAGGTGACCGCAAGAGGAACACAAGAGATTAGTGTCCTTTTATGCTGTTCCACAAGCTGTCCTGCTTTCCTTAACGTCCCACTTTTGTGCATGTGTGTGTACACACGCATGCGTGACGGGAAGATGGATCCAGGGGGGAGCCCAACAAAATGTGTGTGCAGTTGGGGGGTGGGATTTGAAGCAGGTTCTCATTCAAGACATCTGAAAAGTCTTTCTGCAATCAAGGGGATACTATTTCAGGAGACAGGGAGAAGGGGCAAAGGATTCACGTTGCTAAGGAGACACGTAGAAGCTGACATTCCTACATAAATTTCCATTTATACCAGGAAGAAAAAGAAAGCACTCCAAACTTTGTGCAGCTCCCCTGGTAACTGATTGAAACCAACATTGCTTTACCATACCTTTTAGCGTTGCGTGATTTAAAACAAAATCCCAAACAACATTCAAGCCCTCAAATATACTGCACAGGACAGAAGAAGAAAGGAAAAAAAAAAGCCCAGCAGTAAAGGAACCTGTGCAATACCTATTCAAGCAGAGATCAGTTATTTCCCAGCACCTACACATGGACTTCACAAACGAGAGGAAAACAGAACACATGTAGAATATAGTCAGTCCCTTGTCTTCCTTCCCAAGACAAACATCATGTCCCTGGATGATTTATCCAACCAGAGAGCACAGTGATCCAAACGGATGACTTAGCAATGCAAGTGTTTGTGTGCGTGTGTGTGTGGACAGGGATGGGGACGAAAACAATGTGGGGGGAGGCTGGTTGCATTTGTAAGTGTTTCTATTGGGGCTCCAGAAGTTACTATCAGGCACAAAGTAAACAAAACCACCCAAGAAAACCAAAACAATTACCATACTACAAAAGAATTTACTGAAAAATATTCAACAGGCAGCTTGTTTTTATCATTCTCAACTCGTTTTTGAAGTACTCCAAACAACAGAGAAATGACATTTTAAAAAAATAACAAGCTATGATCAAAGACCTAGAGAGGTGAAGAACGAATAAGCATCAAGAAATCACAGCCGATGGGAAGATCAGTACCTGCTAGAGAAAGACACACACAGGCACACCCGGTTGATGGAGGCAGTCAGAGCCCAGGCGTCTCCACTCTGGACAAACAACCAGTTTTGGTTTAGGAAGCCTGAACTTTCCAAGACCAGTGACTTTGGAGGATTGGGGTGGAGGGGAATTACAAGATACTCGATCCCAAATAGTTTCTCACTGTACAGGAAAGTCGCCACACGGAAAAAATAATCCAAACTAGTCAAAACTCGTGATCTTTTGAGAAAGTGCTAAGGCAGATACCGAACCATTCATCCCTTTCGCTCAAAGAAGCCAGGCTTGCATCTCTCCTGCACCCTGGGCTGTCTCGCATGCACAGGGACGAGCCGAGCACGGCGCTCCCCCTCCAGCACACGCCGTTCGCAGGGACCACCGCCGCCTCCGTCCCAGCCCATCAGTCGGCGAGATGCGGGGTCGGGGTCGCACAGCCTGGGAAGGGCAAGCGCCGGGACCGCGAAGGCAGGGAGGAGGAAGGCGAGGAGGAAGAGGAGGAGAAAGAAGAGGAGGATGGGGACGAACGAAGAGGCTTGGGAAGGGGAGGAGTGCGGGAGGCGGGAGGACAAAGGTGCCGGGGACTTTTCCCGGCGGCGGCAGCCGGAGCGGGGAGCCGGGCGGGCAGCAGGGGCGGCAGCGGGCGAGGCGGGGAACCAGCAGGGGTGGCAGAGCACGGCTGCCCCCGAGAAGGGGCTGGGATATAGTCCTGGAGGAGACAAGGATGAAGGAAAGGCGGCTGGAGGGATGCTGGCGGGGCAGCTAGGGCAGCGAGAGGAGGGGAGCGGGAGACGGCCGAGGAGTGGGAAAAGGCAGCAAGGGCCGAAGGAGGGCCGGGGCAGGGGCCAGGCAGCGTGGCCGGGGTGCCGCGGGCGGAGGGGAGCGGAGCGGGGCCGGAGCAGCCGCATCTCACCGCTGTGCAGCGTCGACTCGCAGAGCCAGCTGTCCAAGTTGCCGGGCTTGCGGCAGGACTCCCAGAGGGACAGGTAGTACTGGTGGTCTGCCGTCACCCAGGCGGGGCTCAGCACGGCTCCCAGGTCCAGGCACAGCGCCAGAAAGATGCACACCAGCCCCACCAGCTTCAGCGGGGTCAGCACCGAGACGCGCACCTCCTCCATGCCGCTGCCGGCCGAAGCCATGGGGCCCAGGGGAAACGAGGAGGAGGAGGACGACGCGCTGCCGCCGGCCCCGAGGGAAAAGGGAGCGAGATCCCAGCTCCGCGCAGAAGGGGCGGGCGGAGGAAGAAGCGCCGAGACCAGCGCTGACTAACGGCGAGGAGAGGCTTTCGCAAGCGGCGTGCAGGGCAGCGCCGCTCCCTCCTCCCTCGCCGCGCTCCCGCCCCGGTGTATCAGGTGCAGCAGCTCCCCCCAGCCCCTCTGGCGCCGCCCGGCCCGGCCCGACGCGCTCCGCCCCGTGCCCGCCCCCGCCCCGCCGGGGAAGGGGCGCGGCCGCTGCCGGCTCCGCTCCGCCCTGCCGGGGCCAACTTTGGGGAACTTTCCCCCGCGGCAGGGCAGCGCTCCCCTGGGTTTGCCTGGATTCCTGCCGCCCCCGAGCGGCCTCCCCCCTGCCCGCTGGGGCCTCGGCACCGCTCTGCCTGCGGGCGTGAGCGCCCTGACCCCTCGAGAGTGGCTGGGAGGTGTCCCGGCTCGGGCATCCCGGCCCCGCCGCCCCTTCGGAGAGAAACCGGGCGATACGAAAGGCTGCCTCGGAAGCAGGATTAGCGGAGCCTGACCTTGATTCTTCTTCTGAAGTGACCTTTAAATCACAAATTATTAGTGAAGGGTTTAAAAGAAAAGAATTCAGCGTTTCATTATTAGTGTGTGGACTTACCTACAATTCCCGCTTCCCGCGGCATTGCTGATCCCAAATTAAATCTTTGAGCAAGGATAAGTACTTCACTCGGTTTCCATTTAGTCTCTGTTTATTTTGCTTAATTAGCACCGAGGTGCTGAAAATGTCAAGGGCAAATGTTTAGGTTAGTTATTAAACAAGGTACTAGTATAATTCACTGTCTAAACCAGCTCTTCCTCATAAGATAGAAACACACGCAGGCACGAAGGTAAAGTATAATGTCCATTAAGGATTATTAAAAAAAGAAGAGGAGGAAGATTCAACTCGCAAATTTTAAAGGGAGAACTATGAAGTGGGAAGAGAAAAATCAAGCCAGAAAAGCTGTCACCTAGTGAAGAAGCAGGAAAAATCTTTTCCATAAGTGCTAATTATTGTATGTAGGTATGTATGGCCAAATCGCGAATGAAGATTTGGGCAGGGCTGTCCCCACGTGGGTGTGCCCTCCCAGCCTGCACAGTGGAGTTTTAGGTGAGGCACAGCAGAACTGCCCCCACCGTTTAAGTCCTAAGGTCCATCTGCCACGGCCGAGCGAGCTTGGACAGTGACAGGGAAGTCCTTGGGATTGTCACAGCACCCGGTACTGACCGGGGCTGACCTTGCTGAGCATCCGAGATCTGACGGGATCGGATGGCAGAGAGGCATTGAACTGCCACGGGACGGGTCCCTACTGAGACTCGAACTCAGGACCTTGGGATTTGGAGTCTGGAGTGCTCTCCTTTACACCACGGGACTGCCCTTAATTTATTATGGTATCCCTATTATAATTATTTAGGATTGAGTGAGGTTTTTTTCCCTCAAAGATTCAGTTCTCTTTCTAAGCTCCTGATCGTTCTTTATGCTAATTATAGGAATGTTCACATTCATTACAAAAGATACGGGGTTAAATCCTAATGGTTTGCACAATGTTCTTGGTTTCATTCCTCCCTGTTCACACTTCAAGGCTGAAACAGAAAGAATATTATTTACATGGCAAACTTCTCAGAGCACAAACAGTTTTGCTTTCACAGCTGCTCATGGGAGTTAATGTAGGTGGTCTAATCCTGGTTTCCCAGTGGCTTTATGTTGGAGAACACTTACACATATTGCAACAATGTCTCCTTTACTCTTTTGGTACCTCCTCTGTTGAAAGCGCAACATCCACAGCTCATTGCCCCGATGCAGCATTAGGTATCTCAGAGTACCTATACAGACTGTGTGACATTAGCAGGAGTTGAGAGTATTTCTCAAGAGCCCTTGGCCATAGGTATCCGTGAATCAACTAACACCAGTCTGTCACTTACCCTGAATAAGGAATGAATTTCCTTGACCTGTTACTGCTAGAACTTGGAAGGAAATTAGAAATTTGGGGTTGGAGTTTTTAGAGTTTGTTGGGGTTTGTGGTTTTTCTTTTTTTGCTTGTTTGTTTTAAATTATATTATAATGTCTATGTGTAAAATGTTAATTGGAAGAACATAGAAAATATAATTTTAAAAAATGAGAAAGGATTTGAAAAAAAATTGATAAAGACCATAGGTGTTCCAAGCTAAAGACATCTATTTCAAAACTGTATGAGGTGCAGAATCATGGTTTTGTTCTAGTATCTTGTTAAAAAGAAAGAGAAAATGTAAACAATTTACTAGAATATATGAAAATGCATGTAGAGGTAACACTGGCATCTACTGTAAATTTTGTCAGTACTTTTTGGCAACAATTTGTTTTTACTTTATCACACCATTACTGCTGCCTCTACATGATATCTTCCTTGGGATGATTTTTTATTTAAAAGTTTCAGCTAAAGTTCGGTTCTATGTAGTCTGAAAAACAGACATACACACCACCTCCAAAAAAAACCCAAAGACTTCAATACTTTTTTCTCACTGGGAATCAGAAGGTTGACATACAGCCCCCCCAAACACAAACCCAACCAAAACCTGCACGCTGCAGTGCAGTGTGCTGTGCTCGGGAGAAATGTGATTGTATCTTCCAAAGGAATTCATTTGCAGTGAGTGTCCTGCATCCATTTACAGCTTCTGTGTCTGAATAAACGATGTACCAGCAAATGGATGCTTGGGAATTCTGCAGCCTTCATCTTCTGGCTACCTGCAGTTCCCAATGTACCTGGGAGAGCTTGCTAAAGCCCATTCTGGGAATGAAAAGGAGCAGGGAAATGTCAGCCCACCTCAAAGATATTGTGCTCAAGGAGTATAGGAAAAACAGCCATTGTGGTAGGACCACGTGGTCCTAATACACCATCTGACACTGGGAGTTCAGGAGTTTGCAAGGCAACCTGGGCTTCACAGAGGGCAAGGAGGGCTGGAAACCAGTCATAGACAGCATAAACGTGCAAGCAAGATTAAGTGGATAGAGGCAAAACGGAAAAAGACACAAGCAAAAGCCAGAATAGCAGAGTTCGGGACAAAGTAACAAGCACCATTGCCTCAAAAATCTGTCTTTGACTTAAGAAGTATTGTGACTATCTCTTTTCCAATGGTGAATGGATATGAAATCAACTGGAAAAGAGTCTGCTCCTGCCTCCCTGGGCAGTCAATCCACAGTAGGAACAGCTACTGAAGCCATTAGTTCAAGTGATAAGGATCTCCTTTGTGTCCTTATGAAGGACTGACCTTTCCTGATGACATAAGTTGTGGTTCAGTGCAATTTCACACAATGTGCTTTCTGCTGTAAAAATAAGTAATTTGTTTTTTGAAATGGCTGAATGATTTACCTGGATTCAAGTTTGGAACTCATACTGGACAATTAAATGAATTATGAGGGTATTTTTAATATGTAATTAAAAGCTTGCTAAATATTCCCAATTACCAGGTGCAAAGCACCTAAATATCTCTTAGCATCAGTGGGCAGTTTCAGTGGATCTCAATCAGTCTGTACATGAAATTTCTCTTAGGAAACAAGAAAAAATATGCCATCTCTAAATCTAACAGAGACGTTCATTACTGTTTATGAGAAGCCATATGCTAAAGTCCCAAGGGCCATAGGAGTACCCCAAGAGAATTAATACTATTATATTCAATAAAAAGTCAGTATAAAGGTAAAATGCAATAAATAATTAGTAAAGGTTCTAAGAACTGCTGTCCACGAGCTTCATTTCCTTGGAGAAGCAGGAGTCCTCTGGAAACATAGCTCACACTCCTATATTAATTAGCATGCCACCATTTACATTATTCAGAACATATGTAGAAACAGCTGAATTAAATCTTTCTAAATCTTGTCCTTTCCAGACTTCTAAGTGCCAGATTTTGCAACAATATCTTTTAAAGTACAATATATTATTCTACATATAGAATTGTTCCTAAAATGCAACAATTCTAAATTAAAGCCTTTTCAATGAGTAATTCTTCCAAGATACTTAAAGATGTTATAAAAGTGAGCCTTGTAGTAGTTCATTTATGAAATGACATCCAATTTCTACACAAAGGTATTTTTTCTTAGGATAACACTTCAGCATCAGCATTTACCCTTTCTCTGTTTTTTGTTTTTTTATCTCTAGTTTGTGTTTTCACTATTATAACTTCTTTTTTTTCCCCCTTCCCTTTATTTTTTCTTTTTGACTTCTCTATTTTTGTCACTCTGTCATCCATCGTATCACTACATCCATAGATGAAAGACTTAAAGAAAATTTTAGTCTGAAATTTTACCTTCAGTGGTCATCTAGACCAAACCAGATCTAATGAGATCAAATTCATCAGGGCCATGTTCACTCGAGGCTTGAGTGTCTCCAAGGATGGATATCCCACAGCCTCTCTGGTGCCCTGGTGCCACAGTATTTGAATACACTTCTGGTAAGGGAAGCTTCTAATCTCTAGTCAGAATTTATTGTGTTCCAACTTTTCCCTACTGTCTCAGGTCCCATAACAATGCACCTCTATAAAGCTCTTGGCACCACCATTTTTGTGTCTTCTGGTCAAGAAGTAGTATACCTTCTTGATCCTTTGCTTCTCTGGGCTCAACAATCCCATCTCTTTCAGCTTCTTATATATAGATCACCTTTACTGCCCTATGCAGGTCTCACTTCAGTATGTCTGTACCACTCCTTCACTGGGGAGCCAAAATTCTGGACAGAGCACTCCAGAAATGATCTCACAAATCCTGGAGAGAGGTGGCAGCTCACCCTTCTGGACCTGCTCGTTGCATTTTTGCTAAGGCAGTCCGGGATGCTATTGGCCTTTGCTGCCAGAGTGCATTCCTGATGCTTGTTCAGCTTGCTCCCATCTTGATCACCAGGTTGTTTTGGTCAGAGCTGCTCCCTAGGTGATCATACCCCAGCCTATACTGGTGCATGGGATAATACCCTTCAAGGTGCAAGGTTTGCATTTATATTCTTGACTTTTCAAGGTTCCTGCCAGACCATTACTTCAGTCTGACCAGGTCCTTCAGACTCATTGACCTGCCCTCCAGCACATTGGCTGCTCCCTCCACAGCTCAATGCCATCTGCAAACCTGTGGACAGTGCTCCTCGTGCTGTCACAAGTCACAGTCGCAACACTCACATAACTAGTCAAGCATCCTTCCAAGTCAAAGAGCTGAAGAGATTGACCTGAATATGATAGACACCAAATCTCTTACCTGAGAGCAGTAACAAGCAGTCAAAGCCCAGTACCACATGTACCAAGCTGCCAGCTACCTCTATTGTCAGTTTTTTGCAGAGTCAATAGGAAAAGCTGTGTTACAGACGTCCCCTGAGAAGGCTCCAGCCTTGTAACCTTTAAACAATGTTCAAGCAAGCAAGATGTTGCTTTCTGTGGGTCTTCTATTGCACAGTCCTAGGACTAGACTCTGTAATAATATCAGTAGTACCGAGGCAGCAGTTCAGGTCTTTCCCTGAAGTGGGGTAGGGTCTGAATTATGCATGGGCTGAGGTCACTGCTGCTAGTGTGCTTGGTTTAAAATTAGATTCTAAAGCCAAATAATCCTCAAACTGGGAAGAACAGCACCACCTAAGAGCAACTGCATTTCCCTTACCCACGGTGAACCTGTCACTAGGCAGCAGAGGAAAACCTTTGGTGGTATAGTATTGGCTATGATGCAAAGTGCACAGTCACTATGTGAAAAATGAGGCAGATACTGAAGAATCATGTGAAAAATTTCTATTAGTAGGAAGAGAAAATAGTGTTCTGTTCTTACAAGAAAACCAAAATGTGCTTTGAAAACTGTGATTAAACTGAAAATGACATATTAAACAAAATGAAAAGATAAGTAGGAACTACTCTTTTCAACAGGTGGTAGATACATACCAAGGGGAAATATATGGTTAAGTTAGTGACAAACAGAAAATTTGATGTGACTGATTCATCCAAAATGAAGAAAAGAAGCAACATCGCTACAAATTTTAATATCTTTTTTTTTTTCCCCTGCAGATGCTGGGATTGTGAAAACATTATCTCCTGATATATCATCGCCTCATATGGCCGAATGAGCTACTGTGAAACCTTCCAGACATTGTGTCTGAGAAAGTATATTTGTTCTGCTTGTTGATGCCTGTTGGAATTTCTTTCACAATGTTTTGAATCTTTCCCCAAATCGTTGTCATTTGTACATCTGACTGAGTGCATTTCCTCACTCATATATTTTAACACTTTTCATATGCCCTCGAGCATCAACAGAAATGTATTTTTCATTGGCTGCATTGATGTTGCTGTTTTTTCATTGCATTTGTAACGTGACATTCATTGGTTTTGTTTGTTTGTTTGGGGGTTTTTTTGTGGGTATTTTTGCTCCTAGTACTCCACTTAAAATGGCAAAGTATTTAGATAGAGCAAGCTGATTAATTTTCTTCTGCTATATTAAGAGAATGCTTCTAACTGCAATGTTAGAGCTAATCTAATTAAAATTAATTACAAAACTCAACATTTGAAAAAAAGGATATATGGGAATTTACAAAACACAAGAAGTCAGGATTTGCACTATAGCTGTCTTCCTTAATTTCCTTTGGTTAACTTGAAGGTCACCTAGTAAGCCATTTCTACCCAGCATCCATACTATGGTTCTAGCTCTCCTGCTAGTGGAAAGAACAGCAAAGCTGGTAAATTCTGCTGCTGCTCCAGATGTGACTAATCCCAGCTCTGTGATTCCTCAGGCTTTTACCTTCCCGTGGTCCATTTGGCATCTGACAAAGGCACCAGGTCTGCCACCCAGCAGCTGTCCTGCAGTTCCCTCTTCTTAAGCTCCAGTCCTTTTGTCTCCTCAGATTTCCTCTCTTTCAATATTGCCCTTAAGTAGAAATGCAGATGAGGAAGGGGAAGGCTGATTGTTGAGGACAATCCTATTAGTAGTCTAGCTAGGCTATTGTATTATAATGTGAGAGAATTGCAGCCATAGTCTTTGTTCTGCCTTCAAGCAAATTGTTCAGTTCTTTCTCCTAAATGAAAGAAAGGACAGTCACCTGTTTGTTTCTTGTTTCTTTTTTTTTTTCTGAAACCTTGGATGGCATTTTTTTAACACCCTGAGAATCTGTCATGAGAATCTGCACCTTGAGAACCTATAACACATTTTTTAGACCTATCCTATATCTTGTAATCTCCTCTTTTGTCAGATTAACTTCATACATGTTTAACATTTAAGAAAAAGAAAATTGAGACCTAGCAGTTCCCTTTCTTCCTGCTCCCTCCTCCACATTGTACACTCACCACTTGTTTCTAGCCAAGAAATGGTGTTTTACAGCTCCAGTTGCTTTGCTGCTCATATTAAGACAGCCAGTAAAAGAGTTTCATTTGGCTTCTGTCAGTCATACAGAAGTAGTGAAAATAAAAGTGAAGGGAAGCTTGCAGTCAGAAACACAGCCAAGAAAGATTTGCAGTAAAAAGTCTTAAAAAATGTAATTCTTGATAGAATAGAATATAAAGCTTTGGCAAGTAAGGGTTCTTTTTGTTTTGTTGGGTTTTTTTTTGTTTTTTTGTTTTATTTTTAGAAGACTAAGAAAATAGTTTATATTATTAGAAACTTTCTCTAGTTCTATTTTTAAGAGTTTTGTTCCTCAAAATGCTTTGTTTTCATAGAGAAAAAAATATACACAAAATCAAGTTTCCAAAGGACACCAGAAGAAATATTTTAAGTTTGATTAAATAAATCTGTTTGAGACCAAAAAAATCTCTAGTGAAAGATGACTGCTAACTTTCCTTTAGCATGTGCTTCTCTCTGCTTGCTGGTTAGTTAAATTTTTCCATCTCCTAGTCCACTTAACCTGAGCAACGAAAATCCACTGTTAATATCACTAAACAAAAAGGTGAGTCACATTTCCTGTCTGTTTACCACAGTCCTGTGTTTCTTCCTTCACTGGATGTCTCCACATTAAGGAATATGGGGAATGAAAGAGGCTGTCATGGTCTATTGAGAGATGTCAAGGCACCTTTGATGTCTCCAGGATCCTTGTTCACTTGAAGTAAAACATTAGTTACAAAATGATAGACCAGAGAGCTGGTGAAGAATGTGAAATTAGTAGAAACAATGGTACAATACAGCTTGCAAAAATTAGATTTGTCATTCAAAAGACAAAAATAGCTCATTCCAATGTCCAGTGTATTAAATCTTCCTTTTGCTAGAGTACAAAGTATGTACCAGCCAATTACTGATTGAGGGAAAAGCCATATGTCAAATACAGTATATGACAGATTGAAGAAAAATCACTTTGACTAGCATGAAAATTAAACCCAGTCCCATATTCTTTGCATACCCCAATTTCTTATTGAATTGAATAGAGGAATACCTTAGGAATGCAGACTAGTTTAGAATAAGCACTGGTAATAAATAACCCATGTCTTCTTGCAATATCATTTATTCCCCTTTCTCCCCTTCACAGTCCCTTGAAACATTTGTGTTTTAGTGTAGCTTTTTATAAATCAATAAATTGTAAAAATTGAAATCTCTTTTCAATTTTGGAAGTACAGAGGTGCACTGAAGTTTTCCCTTTTATCACTTGCAGAAACATTATATGATCCTCAGAGGTTTATGTCCATACGGGGCCACAGTGGGATGACAGCAGTGTGGCTGGTGTTACCCTGCTGCTGAAGTCCTGGCTGTGAGCAGTTCGTGCAGAGGCACACACAGAACAGATGTCGGGTGTGCTGCTCATTTTGAGATTGCACCATTATAGACCTTTAGCACTGTGCATCCCTCCATCTCCAGACTGTGGGTTAGAAATTGCCTTTCTGTTTTGAATAGGATTCATCTGTTTGAAGAGCCCCATTGGTGTGAAGAATGAAGGAGCCCATTTATCTGTCCTGGGTTGAGCTGGCAAAACACCAACTGTCCAGGACGGAGTGAAAGGGTTCCTCTTCCCCTCAACCAGCCACGGGAAAAAGAAGAGAGAGAAAAAAGAAAAACTCTCAAAAGCAGGTTTATGCTGGAACTAACTACATGTATTTATACAGAGAAGAGAAAATTAAGAGGAAACCACAATATAACACACACTTACACAAGTTACATGTATATAACAAGGCATAACTTCTCACTCCCCAATTAATACAAAGCAAAGTCTATCACACTAGATCTGTAAGTACTCTGAGAGACATATAGCAAGAAACAGAAAAAGTAACAACAAAAATGTTTCTACTTCCCTGAATGCAAACAAAATGCAAGCAGAGGCAGCAGGGGCAGAGCAAGGTCTGCTCCAAGACAGAAGCTGGTCACATCCAGCTTGTACCTCGGCCATGGCAGAACTGACCAAGCCACTCCCACACACTGGATTTTACCCCCTTTGAGATGATGTAGTATGGTATGGAATACAAGATTATTGGCTGGAAGAAGTCAGCTGTGAGCTGGCTCAGCCCAGCTTAAATCAGCTGACAATCCCAGGCCTAGCTGAACTTTAAAACCTAAGTTTAGGCCCACCTGGCTAAACCCATAACACTGCAGATGCAGCCTGAATGTACAAGGAGCATTCGGAAGCAGGGGAGCCAAATGCTGGGTGCTTGCCTCTGCATGAAGACAGCTACAGCTTGGCAGTGCAGGTCTGGGGTCTGAGAGGAACAGATTCCTTGGCCCTGGCACATCTTATGTCTGGCTTTCTAAAAACAGCATTTGGGATCCAAAAGCTGACTAGAAACAGTGACACTATACTGAAAACAATTTAATTCTCAGCACTATCAAAGAAGGGCGGGAGATGGGAGTCAACTGGAAGAGTCTGGTCTTCTTTTCAGCCTACATCAACCCTTATCCCACTACCCTGCCTCCCCACTGAAATTGTGTGACTGACAGGAATGTTCTCTGTGTGAGTGCTGATGATTTTACATCAGTGTTAGGTCACCCTCTCATCTATAACAATTCACTTTACATTGTTTTGTTAGAAAAGAAAACACTGTCTTGTCTCTTTTGTGCTTTATAGTACCAGTTCTCACTCTGGAAGAAGTATTCACATACTTTAAGTCAGACTTGTTTTCAGTGCCCTGGCAGACACAGGCAGCTGTTTCCTTCCTTGTGCTCCATCTGGCAGAGAACAGGTCTGGAACCAGCCTCACAGGCTGTCAGAAGAAAGTTAGAGAGCAGAAACTTTTCAAAACTGCAGATTTTGGCCAGACTAATACCAAAGAAAACAGAAATTAATTCCAAAATATTTGTCCATAATTTTCCACTCCTTGCTATTTTAAGTGAGTTATTCTGTTTTGTTGTCAATGGCCACCCAAAGTTTTAAATTTGTGGAGGGTTTTTTTGTTTTGTTTTTGTTTGGTTTTTGTTTGCTTTGTTTTTAATAAGTTTCAGCTTAATGGAAATTATGTGACATCCTTAAAGGTTGGGATCAGATCCAAACTGTCTATGCCATAATTATTTTCAAAACTTGCTGAATTTTGTGTCAACTTCAACTTAACATCAATATTTCTGTTTAGCACAAAAGCATCAGATGGTGCTGTGGAAGAGCAAGTTTATGTGGACATGATAAACTAACATCTTCATAATGACTTGGAGTGACTCCATGTCCCTGGCTTCAAAACTATGCAGATTTAGGTTTGCCATAGTGAATTTTTCCCCTCTTCCCAGTGCAAGAAAGAAACAAGAAAAATGTGAATTTTGAAATTTAGAAGCAAAATGTGGGGTTTTTTTTCAAATTCACTTCATAGTTACATTTGAAGGATTCTATGGCAAGAATAGTACTTCCTCATGTGGGGAGAACACAGAGGACTATTGTGCAAATTAGAAATAGCCTACAATTGTGAGATAATGATTTTTGTCCAATATTCCACAGTCTTCCAATCTCCATCCCTTTGAAATGATGACTATGACTTTAGCTGTATTCATTGGCTTATTTCTCACATTAATGAGCCATATGGGTTTGTTCTTCCTTTTGGTAGCTGTTATATTTGCATTTGGAAAATTTAAAAGACAATCTAATGTGCAGCAGGGTTTTAATAATGTTTTCTGAAAGATCCTGGATCAGGCTGACCTTTCATACTTAAGGGTCTGGGAACTCTGCCTTTTTCATGATTTGGAACTACATGTTTTTTCTTTGTAAAGACAGTACAGAGAAATGAAAAGAAAATACAACAGCCTTCCAAATCCCTTTGCACTTCTACATATGAGGAAAGCTGATGAATGTTGGGGAGGTAATAGGGAGAAATGCAATGGAAAGTTAAGAAGCCTGGAGTGGAAGCTGAAGATGGGTGGGGACAAAATGTCAAGGATACTGGGCAGAAATTGTAAAAAAAAACCCAGAAAAAGTAGAGTACCAGGAATACCTATAAAGTGATGAAAAGAATTATTATGTTCTAGGAGGTATTCAGAATGTGCAAGAAGCAGCAGCAAGGTTGAAGTGCTAACATGAAACTGGAAATGTCACTGCAATACAATGGGATCTGTAATCCCTGTCACAACGGTTGAGAGTAGTCAGTCATGGAAACTCAGACACATTCAGGTATTTCACTGAATTCAAAGGTGTGGATTCCTCATAGTCTGTGTGCTATCTATGATGGACATGGAAAAAAAGGATTACACATAAGGATGTAAAAATTGGTTCTCATTTAATAGGCATATCATATTAAAAATGTAACATTCAAAGGCGAATGAAATGAGCAAAAGAAAATACGTGTAGGTTTTTGTGGTGCAGTTCATAGTGGGATTGAACTGTGAGTACAGGGCTTTAGGAGGAATATAGGCTAGGGTAGGTGATAGATGCAAAGCATTCTAAGTTGTCAGAGTAAAGTCTAATACTAGTGAAAGCTGTAATTCAATTCAAAGCATAAAATAAACCCAAACAACAAAAAATACAGCACTAGAGTTTAGATGCTGGCATCAGAGGAGACAACCACGTCTGATAACACCAATGCTGTAAATATGACATGACAGAACTAAGAGAAGCAACGGGACTAAGCTCATATCATGGCAATGAAAACCCATAAAGTGGGAGGGCAAGGAATATTTATGGGTGGAAAGACATTGAAAACTGTAAAAGATATGGGAAGACACCAGCCTACATTTTAAATAATTTGTATGCCTTGCAAAAGAGCCAGAATGAAGGAGATGAAATATCATGCAATAACACATCCGGGTCACCTAAAAACCACTGAACAGTTATGAATTAAATCCTGTTACTGGGGGATTATTCCATATTTCTTGATGTGGTATCAGCAAGAAAGAAGAATGACAAAATTGAGCCTGCATTTAGGTAAAGGTGATTAAATTTGATTTAAAATATAAAATTGCAATCTGAACACCTGCTAACCACTATTAAATATACCAGCACACAAGGAAGAAAATATGTAAAATCCCAGTGTGACTATTCACTTGCCCATTAACATATTAAATTTTTTGTCAAGCTTTCAGAATACTTGGCAATGTGGCATAGTCTGTAAGATTATCAGCCATATAAATTCTTCACATATCCCCCAAAGAATCTACAAGACACTACAAAGGAAAATATTCAAGTGATATATGTGCAAATCTTTCAAGGCTTTGAAAGAAGAAGTACAAAACAGAGGTGATGATACCAGCACTGTCTTTACTTTAAACTTCCTTGATGTTTATAATAAAGGTGCTTCAAATAGTAGTTTAATCCTAAGAAATTAAATATATTTTTAAATGTTTTATTAAAATTGAAAACTTATTTATTGCATTTGCATAATGCAGAACTTGAGAAAAAGGAAAAAATGTTCATAGGATTAAACTGAAATTATAAAATTAAAGGGTCTTCATGTCCTTGGAAGATAATTTAGTATTGATAGACATTGATTGAATGAGGGACTGGAAGAACCCTTTACAAAAATTAGAAATTTCTTTTTCAGGGGAACAACAGCTACAAACTGTTTCCAAGAACTTCTTATCTTACAAGAATGAGGCCAAAAAATAAAGACTAACCTCTTACCAGAGTACCCATCTCATTGTTTGAAGCAGCCAAAGACAAAAAGGGAGCAGAACAATAGGAAGTGAGGAATGTAAGTGTTGCTGTTCTGTATGTTGCACATGACAAATTTCTGGAAGGTATATTTAGGCTTCCTGTCTATATGCTGAGGAGATCAATGTAAGGAATACCTGATTTCCTTTCACAGGGACTATGAAGTCTAAATGACATTTTTAGCCATCTTACATCTCTAGCTCAATAACCATCTAGAAGATGATGAATTGATTGATTCCAAAATATTTTACTTGAAACAGTGTACATCTATACAGCCAGAGAAAAGAATAATGCAGCAGAAGCTTTTAATTATATTTGGTTTACATTATATTAATAACATGGTTTTAGAATTATGGCTTTTTATGTTTCATAAAATTAAATCACTATATTATCTATACTCAGCTATGTCATGCAGTGATAATACAGGGACAATAACCAATGTTGAGTTGTTTGTCCAAAGCCTTTCCACAGCAGATCATGATGTACTCTTCCTAAGAGCTGGATCTTGACTCTGCTCTGAAAACAGACTTGCAAAAATCCTCAGTAAACAGGTATTTCTTCTACTGACTGTATGCTCTGAAAAGCTTGTGTTTGTTATTTACTGCTACCTGAACACTGAATAATTACACCCAATAAATTCTTTCCTGCTATGCCTTTCTCAGATGATTGGATAAGATTAGTCACAGCAGAAGGTACCTTCATCCTTTTAAAAAGCCAACCTACTTTTTTCCAGAAACATAGGCATTCATTTAGATGAGGGAACTGCCTGATAATCTATTTTAAATTACAGTGGGTTTTTAATCACCTTTTCACATACTTACTGCCTCTGGAAAACAGTGTAAATAAAGGGAAAATTTCATATTTCATGGTTTTACTTTATCTTCTAATATATACAAAATACAATTTATGTGTATTATTTTTATAATCTGTCTATAAATACATATGTATACCACACATTTTAAGTGGAAGACGAAAAGAGTAACTGTCAGAAATTCATGTCCTTCTGTCTTGGTTAAAGCCCCAGATGTATGCATAATTTAGAAATAATATGAATAGCACTGATCCCCCCTATTCTCTTCAATTTATTGTAGTTCAGAATTAAGCATTTAATTTAAGCACTGGTAAAAATGAATGCCTGCACTTCAGCAAGGAGGGTCTGATATAGCCACATGTAATCAGCAGCAGGACCTGCTAAAAGATCCTGTTTAACTACATGTCAAATTTTTAGTAATTGCTTTCACAGGCAATGAGATTTACCATAACTCTATTAACCTTGATATAGCTCAAGATAAATAAATCAGAAGATATGGGCCTAGATATAAATGGCAAAACTTTTCACAATTGACTGTAAATTGTGCAGCTTTGTGTACTATTATGGAACTTCTAAAACAACTGAGATCAGTTATCTTGGGTACTCTAAAAAAGCTCCCTTTAAAAGGAAGTGAACTTTATTTTGCTTGTAAGTGGGATTATCATTAGGTTGCTACTAACCCTGCACATTTTTAAAGGTGTGGGTTGGGAAGTACATCCCATGGGACAAACTGAGAGGAACTTTGGTGCCTTAAATGAATCATTATTAGTATATCCTCTTGTGACCACCTTGGTATGCTAGTCAATAAGTTTAGCCACAAGAAGTATAACTATTAGCAGGAATCCTGGTATTGTTATCTTCTATCTGACTTGGTCTCTCAGCTAAACTCATTTTGTAATAGTTGAACTAATAATTTTAGGCCAGAACATCATGCACATATTGCTATCAAATGGTTGCAATAAATAGATTGCAGAGCTTAACTATGATATTTGGCTTAGAAAAAATGAATTGTCATTTTTGTTAGCATTAGTCTCTCTAAAACAGTTACGGCTCTCAGACCAAAGTAATTTTTAAGTGCTTTTCCCCATGTTAGAATTCAATAAGCCAGAGATATGACAAAAATTTGATCACAGGTGAAGAGGGTCATAAGATTGCTTTACCAGGCAGGACTCTGAGTATCTCACTTAAAAATCTTTTGATTGGGTGCTAGATAGTCATTTATATAGTTGAAGAGGCTTAAAAATATGACTTATTTAAATGCTTTCTTGTAGATATATATGATTAGACTCACCGTAATTACGAATATAAGTCTGCTCAAGTTCATTTTAATGTCAAACCCTCAATTGACATCACTGGAAAGAATACCAAGTCCTGGTGGCTTTGCTGGAGCTTATGTATACACACAGAGAAATTGCTTCATCCATCAGTGACACTCAGCTGTCACTGTCTCTCTAAATCAGCATCATCACCAGGAAAACAGTCTATTATTATTTGTCTTTAAGAACAATCCTCAAACTTCTTGCTGGATTAGTGGTTGCTGTTTTATTTCCAGGGTTATAATGTTCTTAAGTGTACATCTTCCAATTTGAGATATGATGCTTTCTCTCAAAAAAAACAAAGAAAAATAGAATTAATCTCTTCTGGAAAAAGAATGCTATTTTCTTTCACTGGATTAAAGCAAATTCAAAGAAAGTAACCACGTCTGATTATGTGAATACTACTGCTGGCAGACAAGAGCTCTTGTTAGTTCCCTATAGAATGAGAATAATTGTCGTCAAAAAATTTGCTCTAAGGATCATCTGCATGTTGGCATTCTTCTTGAAGAATAAAAGAAACAATTCTCCACCACCCCTCAGGGCAGATTCACAATTATGGGTTAGGTTTGTGTTGAAGAGAAAGAGGAAAACAATACTGTGAGGTGAAGACGTCCCCATCCATCCATGCAGACTGTTGTTGCTCACAGGAGATGCAGGTGCTGGTTGTCACTCTGGTGGCTATGGCTGCAGCCTCTGGTGAGGCTCAGGGTGCCACACGTGCCAGGGAAGCATAAATCTGCTTTGTCCTTGCTAAAGGCAGCTTTTGTTGGAGGGACAGAGAATTTCCAACAGCAGAGCGAGGAGATGTGCCTGTTAGGTGCAAGCCCCAGTGCAGGGCTCTCATGACAGCAGACACACCAGCACCAAGAAGGTGGCTCTTGGGGAAGCATCCAGCAGCACAGAGGTTGGAGGATTGAACCCCTCACAGCAGCAGACAGGACCTTTCATTGCTTGGAAAGGAAGATACATTTTTTAAAAAATTAACTGTGACCAAAATGAAACAGCTGTTTCTCTGTCATCCCTTGTCTGTTTTCTCAGTTCTCATGTTGCAGCTTTTACTGTGGTGGTTTTTTGTTTGTTTGGTTTTGTTTTGTTTTGTTTTGGGGTTTTTTTTTTGTTTTTTTTTTTGTTTTGTTTTGTTTTTTTTTTTTGTTTTTGTTTTTGTTTTTTTCTGTTTTTTAATTTAAACCTTGCTGTGCAATAATTATCCTTAATCTGAAAATTAGAAACAAGAGTTTTGAGTTCTCAACCTCAGCTCCACAGGGTTAGGTATTATCTCTTATTATTCTGACAACTATTTCAAATGCTTCTTTTTTTCTTTTAGGCTTTTCTTCTTTGAAACCAAAGGACACAGTCTTGACTTCATTTTCTTCTCCACTAAATGAAGAGCAATACTTTTAAGATTAACTGCATGTGAGGTCAGGCAGAGCAGCCAACATACCCATGACTTTGGATAGCAGATGGTCTCTGGGAAAATGTTATGACTTATTGGCATATTTTTGTCCCTACTATAATGAGTTTAGGAAAAATACTGCGAAATAAGTCTTGGACTTAAAAGTAGAGCTGAGCAGAGTATGAACAGCAACACTGGCTGTTGACAATGCTCATAATCACTCACTGAGATGGAAATTTTCAATGTTCTCCTGTAGAAAACCTTCATTTCCTGCCTATCATTTGTAAAGTTTCCTGCAAAATTTTGAACTTGCATCACAATGAAAATCAGTCATAAAAGATAGTTACTATTTTCTAATTTGATATCATCTCTAATTTGCTATTTACAACATGCATTTCAAAGGCACAGCTCAGGACTTGAATTAAAGGTTGATTGTACACTTTCTAGTTCCTGTTTTGTGAATTGCAATAGTTATAGGGAGAATTCAAATGAATTTGAGGGCTTATATTGGGATTTTGTGCTAAAAATCTAATTCAGTTAAAATGTTCTTCAGTGAAAATACATAATTGAGATTTCCAATATTTTTTCTGCCAGAGTATTTTGAAAGTACTCACTCAGATCTAGCTAAAATTAGATGGATCCCTCACTTCAGTAGAAAATACATTTTTTATAAAAGGTTGGGTTTAGTTCCTGTTTTGGGGGTGAGTGTGAGTGCATCCCTTAAGGAAAGCTGTTTGGAGTTCTGCCTTAAAGAGAACAGAGCTGCCTGGAGTATGTGTGGTGGCTGAGACCAATGAGAGGCTGTGATGGATGCAAGGTGAATTGGTTAACCAATAATGTGATAGCATGTTGGATGTGAGAGTGCATAAAAGGTGTGGATATTACTGCATGAGGGTTAGTCAGATGTAGATCTACTGTTGCAATAGGAACTTCTAGGAACTATCTATTTCTATTATGTGCTGTGAAGAGCTGTCTGTTAGTCTATCTTGAACAAACTCCCTAAGTTGTGAGCCTTCTGATCAAGCCTTCTGATGCCTGCTGTGCCTGAGCTCTTCTGACCATCAGTCCACAGCCCAGCTCGGCATAAGGAGCTCCCCCTATATCCTGTGTCTAATATTTTCATTTTAACTACTTGGGAGATCTTTTGTTTTAGAGTATATACCTACCCAGACTGCTTTTTTTTTGCTCTCATTTCAAATTCAGACATGGCAAAGGTGATTATCATATATCATGGAGCAATAAGTTGGCATTATTAATTGTCTTTGACACTATTTGCCAGCTGCTTACATCTGAAGAGAAAGCCAAAGGAATCACTCCTTGCTTTCTTTTTAGAAATCAAATCAGAAATAACGGTGTAAAAATAAAAATTCAGAATTAGATAAAAAATATTTATTTTCAGACAAGCAGTTGAATAATGGAAAAATACTTTCTACTTATGAACCTGAGTTGCCTTCACTTATTGGCTTACTGTTCAGGAATATCATGCTCCACACAGAAGGTCACACTGCATGATGTGACAGATCTCCTTCAGCTCAATAATCAAAGCTTTTGCAAGAAACAGAAATCATTACAGATCAGTGAGCTTTCTTCATTTTTGTTCAACAGGAATAGAATGATTTGACACAAATAGTACTTGAAATAATCTCAGCATCTCTCTTTTGGCTAATTAAAAACTTTTGCAGTCCTTCTACATGAATTCACTGCTTTCACCTACATTCCTGACATAAATTAAAGGGTTATAAACTGTGCTATGTGTATACTACTGGTACAGAGCTGATTCAGAAATGGAATATGGCCTAACATGAAAATCCTCCACATGTTGTACATTGCCAGCTACCATTGTTATTTCTAATGGTGAGAGTCTGCAAAAAAGGTCTGAAAAAGTTGCATCTGACATCTCTTAACTTATAAAAAGTGCTTTATCTGCTAATATTCCATGCATTTACAAGTTGGAAAAAATGGAGTGTTGGAGACTCAAGAAGTTTTCCTATTCCTTTTGTTAACTTACATTCTACATTAGTCACTTAAGGCCTATCTGTTAGAAAGAATACCAAAGTTACACTGAATAATGAGATTTCCTTGTGATAATACTGTCATGGGGAGAGGATTTTTTTGTGTTACAGTAATACAGCAGTTACACTTTTAAAACCTTAGAAATCTTGCTTTTCTTTCCTTAAGCTTTTGTGTCTATAACTTTTACAGCCTTGGACCATGCTTAGAAAAATGAATTGGTGTGTGCTAGTAGATTTGTAGTAGCCTGATTATTTACTCTTTTCTGCTACTTGGTAAGCAAGAATTCAAACTTGGACTCCACGCAGTTTTTGTCTTCACACCAGGGGGAATCATTTTTAAACACTTTTGTCTGAGACTGTGTATTTATACAACAGATATATTTGCAAAACTATGCTTTTTACCCCTCAGTATTTTGTAAAGTATTAATTATGTGATTTTGCATGAAAACATGATTTTCTTGTACTCATTTTTTATAAATTGTAACTTCATGAATTTTTACAATACACACAACATGAGTGCACAGAAAAATAAGAGATGTTAACAGAGCTAGGGTTTCACTGTAAACATGGCTATATATTTAGCAGCTCAAGAAAAGAGAGCAGCCTTCCTCAGTTTTGATTTTTAAATGAAAGATTGTCTTCCTGGTTTTACCTGCTGCAAGATTTTCTTCCGGGTTTTATCTGCCTTTATGACTTATAGGAGAAATAGTATATGTATGGATATATATGTTCAGTTCTGCATAATTACGGACTGGAAGACTTGTCCAAGTTGGAGATTGAGAAAGTGCACTGAAGCTTCAAAAAGCTTCCATTTCTTCTTCACTATGTAAAAAACTTTGGTCTAAAATCCTGGATCAGTTGTTGGAACTGTGTAGCCAAGCTGGCACTGAAAGGAAAGTCAAGACCAAGTGAAGTGTAGGAAAATGCTGAAATGAATCCCAAGGAGAGCTGCGCTGGAGAAGCACCTTGAACCGGAGAAGATACATAATGAGAGACTTGTTGCCTTACTTGATATGGGTTTTTTAGTTGCAAAGTTTGTGTCACCTCTCTCAGTTTGTTACAGCTCCCCTGCAGGGCTGTTACACCACACCCCACCTTGTATTGTGTCTACTCCTTCCTGTCTCCATTGTGTCTCCCGGAGGCTTTTTGTTCCCCAAACCAGTAATCGAATCTGATGTTGAGCATGTTACTGCTTCTTCCCAGGCTGGGCAATAGCCTCCCCTCCCTTGGGGGGTCCCTGAGACCAGGACATCACAGCAGCCTCCCACCATGGGAAATCCCTGGGGTTCAGAAGGCCCCCCTCCCCTCTCTGCCCTGCTATTCCAAGGCGAGAAGCCCCGTGTATAAGACCCCTACGCCCTTGTCCCAGTTCCATTGGTTAATGGATCTTAGACCCTGACCCTTCCTAAGTTTTCACCCAATCCAGCCCCAGATCTGTGTCTTCCCCCTGAGATCTTAGAAAACCTGGTGGATTGTCCTATTAAACTCTCTCTTGCCTGGACTGACTGGACTCCTGGTCTCTGTATCCCTTCTCTGCACCCCCTCAGACAAAGGGAAAGCAGAGACCCCTCTCTTTTCCCTCCAACACTGCACAGTGAAGGCCTAAATTTATCCAGCAAGAAAATCAGTTCTGAGGAAATCAGGAAATAATTTCATCTCAGCCTCAAAAGCAGACTGGGAACCTTCTCGCACTGGCTGCTGGCACCGGTGGGAGATGGGGATTTATTGCAGTTACCTGTTGAACTCATTCCTCTGTCAAGTCCTACATCACCCACATAGGCTTCAGGTTCACCATTTCCTTTTGCAGCACAACCACTGCTACTTACTGGAGGAAGACTCTTGCCCCAGGCCATGGTGTTGCAGAAGAAGCCTCTTTCCTTCTTCTAGATCAGCCTCAGGATAAGAAGTTGCTCAAAGCAATGAAACACCCAATCTGACAGATATTCTGTGCCTCCTGTGCAAGTGCCTGCAGTTTGCTTGCCCTTACATTTGTGCAGCATAGGAAACCACACCAGGACACAAAATCAGTGTTGTTCAGTTGCTCATAAAATGTGGCTCCTTCTTAATGCACATTTAACATTTTCATTGGCAAATGTATTATTTATGTCAGTCTGAGAGTGAGCTACATTATTTGATCTATACCATATACATTGTCTTGCAATACCTAGAGATGCAGACACTTCAGCAGCTCTGCTGAATCTATACTTGAACATAGTTTCTTCTGCTTTTTTTCAGTCTGAGGATGGTTTTAGGATAGGAGTTGCATATGATTTCTTCAGCTGGAGTAACAATCCATCCCAGTCAGTCCCAGACAACAGAACCAAACAGCTCAGCCTTTAAGGACAAAGGCTTGAAACAGAATAGTTCAACAGGGGAAGATTTCAAATGAATATAAAAATTAAACAAACAAAAAAAAGCAAAGAAACAAAAACCTCCCAAAATAACAGCAACAAAACAACAAATGAACCAAATCAGTCTGAACAGTATGTGCTGTTTTTTGCTGGAATAGGGTTAATTTCTTCACAATATCTCGTATTGAGCTTGGTCATTTATTTGTTGATAATTCAGTGATGTTTTAGTTATTGCTGTTTTAGTTATTGACTCAGAAAGTCAAGGCAGTTAAATGCCACCCTGACACCCAATCCCATCAGATCTTGGAAGCTAACTGGGGTCAGCCCTGGTTAGTACTTGGATGGGAGACCTCCTTGGAATACTGGGTGCTGTAGGTTGTTGTTACAGTAAAATCAAAAGTGAGCAATTCAGATCTATAGAAAAACCTTGTGAGACAGAGCTATCAGCCAGAAGCAGCAAAGAGCTCAGCTGCTGCTGGCTGGTAGGGAGGGGGTTTACTCCCCAAGAATTCACATAGTAGGAATTCACAAGACTCTGCAGGTGCACAAAACCAGCCAGGATGAAATAATATAAACATGCGACTTGTGAGAGATAGGTCCTAACCAATTGAAGTATCTGGCGTGGTGGTGTGTAACTCTTTAGCCAATAAGCTGTAGTCCTAACCCCATATAAACTGTGTGCTTTGTGTAATGAAAGGTCTTCACTATGAATCTCATAGATTGGTGTGAAGTCCAGTTCCTCCGCCGTTTATTTTTAGTTTACTTTAGTAGGTTCTAGTCCTGAGGACTTCACTGTCACCATCCAAGCTCGCTTGGCCGTGGCAGATGAACCTGAGGAGTTAAAGGGTGGGGCCAGTTTCACTCATACTGTGCCTCACCTAAAACATTCACTGCACAGGGTTGAAGGACACACCCACGTGGGTAGAACCCTTCCCAAATTTTTGTTCACAAAGCCTTGCTATGATGATGATGATGATGAATAGAGTCAAGACTGCTTCTGCTTCTCACACCACTTCACCAGCACAAGGGGTTGCACAAGGAGCTGAGAGGGGTCATAGATGATCCCAACTAATCAAAGGGATGGATATTCCATATCATATGGTTTATGTTCAGCATATAAACTAAGAAATTCGGACAGGGGCTGCAGGCTGGGGACTGGTTGGACAGTGGTCACTTGTTGGAGAGCAATGGTTTTTCATTTGCATCACTTGTCTTTCTTGGAGTTTATTCATCTCTTATTTTTTTTGATATTACATGTAATCACTGCTGTTATTATTAGTAATAGCATTAGTATTATTATTAAAGTTATTAAATTATTCTTATCTCAACCCAAAAGTTTTCTTATTTTTACCCTTTAAATTCTCTTCAATCCTTCTGTGGAAGAAGACTAATAAAACAGCTGTGTGATATGGCTGGGTTTGAAACATGAGAGTTTTATTTGGCAACCACTATAGGGCTCAAGAGGTTCAATATAATAACAGATTGATTGGAACATATCAGAAGGTATTTATAACCATTAACACTTGCAGATCATGATATTAGTTCATCTGTTCTTGATATTAATTTAGATGATTTTTTTTGTTTTACCTGTTTTTTGCTGTACCTGTTACACTGGTGTTGACTGTTGCATCTTGCTGTGCTCTGTATTGTTAGTGATGTTTTCCCTGGGAGATTTGTTACTAAAACTCTGGCCTTGAGCTTAATCTGGTATTAGGGATGTGTACTGAAGCCATTATTGTCTTTTGGGAAACCTTTGGGAAGCCTGACATCTTGATTATATCACACTGCCACGAACCCACCATGGCATGCACCATGTGCTTACAGTGGTGAATGGAAACACCCCCTGTCACCCATGTCACTGCCAGGAATATTGTCTTTGGCCTTGAAGAGCAAGTTTTATGGCAGCATGTCAGCCTGAAAGATTTGGATCAATGGGATTAATTTCTGGTCCCAGGAGCATGACATTGACTGGGTGTGTCACATCCCCTATCCTGCACCAGCCTCCAGGAAAGTGACCTACACAATGGGCTGTTAAACACTACACTGAGAGCAGAGGCTGCTGGGACATTCAGGAATTGGGAAATGCATTCAGCAGAAGTCACTTGGCTAGTTAACACTACAGGATCTGCCTGTCTACCTGGCTCTGCCCAAACAATACCCCTACACACAGTGGAAGGAGTCAAGGTGACTGTAGTATGTTTTTAAGGAATTGTCAGAAAAAAACTGTCAGGGTTATTCATTCCTCAGGAAATGATAAACCCATTCATGTGATTATTTTTGGTCAAGTAGCTGGGTGCACTCGGTGGGTAATGCAGAAGGATGAGAGAATTCAAAATATACCTCAAGGAGATTAAATCCTGGGTGAAAATAGTTCATGGTTTGAGTGAAGTGTTATGGAAATTACTATAGAAGAAAGGTTAGGATCAAGGGGAGGAGTTCAGTGTAATGTTAAACCCTATAACATGGCCCAAAAGGACCAGTGGTGGAGACTGTAATGGATATGCATTTAAATTGTTCTAATCCATGATCTGAGTTGTACGTTATAGGATTGCTATAACAAGAACCACTGGAACCAGTGGAGGAGAAGCCTCACAAGAAGCAATGTAAAGTGCAACAATGCCTGACCCGAGCTCTGGTGCCCAGAGACTCCAAACAACACACCATCTTATCGGTGAATGATTGATTGTCACCGATACGGTGAATGGGGTTGGTGCTCCCAGGAGAAGGGCTCAAAGAGCAACAGCATATGCTCTGGAGGGACCAGCTCCTTGGAAGCTCGGGGATGGCTCCTCCCGCTCCCAACCCGGTGACGATCCCCGAAGGAGGAGGTCCACACGAGTCAAGAGTCCATGAAGAGAAGCAAAGTTTATTGGGGTGCCCGGACTTATATAGGGGAGCATGGGACTTTCCAGAACATGGGCGGAGTAAGGGGAGGAGACAGGGAGGAGCAACACATCTCATTGGTGGGCATGCAAATTAAGGGGAGGAACAAGGGGAGAACCAATGGGAGAGCATAACCATATGAGGGAAATGGTGCACTGCACCAAACAGGGACCAATCAGGATAGGGTTGATGGGAAAATGCCCTAAGGGTCTGTGGGAAGGAGAAACCTGGACAGGGATGACTAAGGGAAAAAAGACAAGGGTAGCCATCTTAGGGTATATAACAATCAAACTGGGGAAATGTCCAAGTAGCTCCTAAAGCCCCCATGGTCCTTATCGAGCTTCTTTTGGGGTTTTCCCGGTTCTTGGACTTCTGTGTCTTCATCCACCCAGCGCTTATAGTACTTTTGCCATTTAATAAAGTCTTCATCCACTAAGTCTCCTCCGACGCCATCTCTGCTGTCCCAACTGACACCATAACAGATGGAGACTGAATTCATGGACTAAATCAAGTCACTGAAAGGTCTGTGGACATTTATGGACATTTGACAGGAGTGGCCCATAGACTAAAGTAATGGTATCTGTATATTTAATCAATGATGGGAAAGGGAGTGTTGATTAATGAGTGTATATTGGATAGTGTGGGATCTGAGCATCACATCAATGGTACAGAATAAGGGGTGGAGAACTCTACCCCAGCCAAAACCAGCACAACAGGTTTCCTGAGACAAAGTATTTTAAACTAGCTGTGCTTTTATGGTCAAATGTGAATTATTTTCTGCTAAGCATGTCTAAGGATTTTTTTGCTTCTTTTAACCAGATTATGCTGGGGCAGGATGATAAGATCAAACAAAAATATTATTTATATACACATATGGAAGATTAATCTCTGAATCCAAATCTTTAGCTCCATATTTAGAATATGATCAACATTTTCAGGTTTTCTTCATATGCATATATACCAACACACACTCATGTACACATGTGCATGCACACAATTAGTACCTGTAACTATATAAGAATTTCCATATCTAGACATGGATTTGTCATATAACAACACTTTGCAAGCCATGTTTACAGAATTGCATCTACAATGTAACCTGCAGCAGGATTGCTAATCAAGTAGGAAAAGAAACCATCTAATATTTGGTGATGAAAATTGCTTTAGAGTGTCTGATTGTGCTAATCAATCTTTGCCAAGTAAATCACCACTAAAAGATAGTTGATAATTACAGGATCTTTTGCTGTAACTGAGTAAGAAGAGGAATAAAAATAAACTCTCACAGGAAAGCTGTCCTCTTCAGTAGACACAGCAGTTTGCTTTGCTTCCAATATGTTGAAAAGAAATTTGGATAACGTGTCCAAGTTGTCTTAGCTTTCAGAAATATAATTATTGTGCTGAATAAGCTAACAGTGGTAAAATTAGCCATTAAAACTAATGTATTCAATGATCCACACAAGTCATCTTCAAACAGGTTGTAGTCTCACTAATTTCTTCATTACTCAAAACTTTGACATCTTTTATAAAATGTGGTCACTTATGGCCTTTCACAGCTTGAAATAAAGGATTTTTCCTTTCTCCACTGTTCACAAAATTCTCAGATAAAAGCAATTTTTGGTGGCCAGCTCTAGTAGAAAGAAAATATTTTTGTAAAATTATGATTATACAAAGATGAATAAATACATAGAGATAATTAAATGAAGTGATAAGCTCAGCAAAGCAAATTCACAGGCTGAAGCCACAAAAGTGTCCCAAGAAAAATAATTAGTTGGATAGTCATTAAAGGTACAGAACACCAATGCAGTGTAAGAACCTATACACATCAGAGCAGAACATCATGTGGGCAAGACAGGAGTACTAAGAGTTGCAACAGGGCAATAATCTGAAGGAATTACACCTGTTCTTGTGAACAGTGAGAATTATGCACAGCTCTGAAGTACTCTTAGACTTAGATTTTTACTTATCACAAGAGACAAAATTCTCTTGGTTCAAGCACCTGGGAAAGCCTTAGAGACACCCATTTAAGGTCATGTCCCAGCACCAGAAGTTCCAAACTGAGTGGTGACATTGACTGTATCAGGGGTGGAAGTGGAAGCAAGTTCATACATGGCATATCAATGATCCAGAATGCCACTGTGTTTGTTTGCTCTGTAAACTTTTTGCAGACTTTTAATACCCAGGTTCACTTTCAACATCTTTAGCAAGTCAGAGTTAAACTGACAAAGTCTTTGGCCATAATCTTTCAAGGTAGTTGCAGTCTTATGGGAAAAGTTAAGCTAAAGAGCCTACATCAAAGTATGCAAGAGTGAAAAATATATTATTTCAGCTGAAATATTTAGTTGATAAATGAACTTTCAGACTAATGATGACATTCATGGTGCACTGCAGGATTCTCTTTAGAGCAGCTTTCTCACCATCATTAAGTTAATGGGGGATGGAGAAGAGTAAAAATGCCATGTTTACAGAAAGAAAAACCTGCTAAACTGGGAAGCAGGCTCCCAGTAAGGAACTTATCATGCATATATAATTAAGCAGAGAATACTTGAATATTCCAGTAATGAGTGCCACAAAAACTAGGGTAAAGAAAAAGCTCAGAAAAACCTGCAGGCTGTATTTGCCCAACTTTATGAAAGCATCACTACCCAATAGCTCTGACTTTATTGCATAGTCATCCATTACAACAAAGTACCAAAACTTCCAAAACTTATTTTCTTAAGCCAGTTTCAAAGGTTGCCACCACCCATAACATTAAAATGCAGATAACATTTTTCTGGATGAACAGCTTTCAGTGCACTTTTGTGTCGCTCCATTAGCCCATTTCACTTATATATCATTCCTGGAGATGACAGGAAGGTCATACATCTTATTCCCAGCTTCAGAACAAATGCTGCCTTGGCATCTTTGGGCCTTTTCTGTCTCCCCTTGTAATTTGTAGCTCCTGAATTCCTCTGTGAAGATAACATCTTGCTTGTGAGGAGAAATTTCAAGTAGTAATGTTTTCCACAGGTGAACTATCTCTGGTGAAAATCTTGAAGAAAATGGTTGCCTTCAGCCACCTGAATGTTATGAAGGGTATTGAACATGAAAGGACGTAGCACGTGTCTGATTCTTTTAGATGAAAGAGCCATTTTAATAGGTGGGTACAAAAATTTGTGTGAGTTTATTTCTAAGAAAACTATTGCTCTTTCAAGTTTTCATTTGTGAAAGTGATCAAAATAAGGCCCAGTTATCCTTTTATTTTGTTGTGGTGGAGTTGAAAGCCTGCACTTTCCCTTCAAAAAGTAGCAGAATTTCCCATTTCTGTTCAGCTTGGGATATGAGCAATGATGCCTATTTCCCCTTTGTCCTTGTGAAACAAGCCAAACATGGTGTTTAAAATCAATTCCAGTGTTGATGAGAATTTTTTTTTCCATACTGCATTCTCAACTGTCAGCAGATACAAGGTCCTGGTTACTGCTTTTGGATGACAGCACTGACACTTTCTTGGAAGCACCTGTTATGCTCTTGAGTTTCTGTTGCTGCTCACTGTCCTTTGTCAAAGATGCTGCTGAAAACTGAGTCTGCAGGAAAGATATTTTGCCACAAATTTATAGCTAGATCACTGCTCAGATTTTATTTTCCTCAATGGACCTTTTTTTCTTTCCTTCAGCTAGCCCTTGACAGTGCCTCAGAGTCCAAAATTCATCCTTCAAAGCCATAACAATTTACATTTTGAGAGCTCAAACCCCTCAGTCTCTGAAGGCATTTTTTCTGTGAATACAGTAATAAGTGGTATAATTCCACCTGTGACAACCCATTGCATACCCTTGTCAATTAACAAGCTCATCCTGCCCATTTTGGCAAGTAAGTCAAAATGACCATTAATCTGGGCATCATTGAAAGTATTCAAATTAAACTTGTTAATGAGCAACAGATGGTTGATATTGACTTGTTATTTACGCACCAAAAAAGTACAGGAAAAAAGTTTTAAGAATCTGTTTGATAAAAAAAACCAGGGATGAAAGAAATGCAGAGCTATGCCCGGGCCTTCGAAAAGTACAGCATTCTACACATAATTCTCCACATGCCTCAATTTGTTTGCATGATGAAAATTGAACTCCAGCTCTCCAACATTTGTTGTATCTTGTGTCATATCCTTATATAACTGCTTAGAATATAATCTCAGGTAAACAACTTTCCTTGCAGACAATAATGCAATCACTGCAGGGCAGTCTGAAATGTTTCCTTTCTCAAGGGTGGAGCAAAACCTGGAGTGTCCTTAATGAGATTAAAGACCTGCCTCACTTATGGCTACTGAGAACAGTAAACATTCAGGTATGTAAAGAAATCTAGTTTTCACATTTGGCATCAGATTCAGTAAGAAACAATATTTTCTTTTATTAAAGATAACTGTATTGCCATTGAGTTCTTTAGGTCTTTGTCAGGGAACATATTTCAGCTTTGATCTTCCTGGTTTTCAGATTGCATTCTATTTTCTCAGCACAAACACGTAATTTCCAGTAAAAATTTTTCCATTCTTCCTTTGGATGTTCTCTTTTCTCTTAATATGCTGACAGATTAATTCAAATGCTGCAAATGTGGGAATTAATAAACTTTCCAGATGGATTTTAAATCACAATTAAGTGCCTAACTTTACAATATCTGTATATTTGACTATAAGGAGTAAAAACTGACTTGAAAATTGAAAAGTTAACTAAGATCTGAAATCCTTCAATTGGGCCCACTTAAATTAAGAATCCAAAGTTAATTCTCATCTTCATATTTTAAAGCACAGACAAGGTATTTTCAAAATCTGTGGTTTACCAGAATTTTCAGTTAAAGTAAACAAGGCCTTCATCCATAAGGCTCTGACAACTCCTGTAGACAGAATCCAGTACTGGTGAAGTGAAAAGAACTGGGTACCTGACAGAGAATTCTAATTCCTGCACAATACCCTCTCAGCATGATCATTCCTAGACCTGATGGTTGAAAAGACCATGTAGTCGACACTCTGCACCAGGTTTATGTCCAGTGACATGCATGATGCCTTTGCAGAGGGACCATGCTGAAAACACACAAGTTCCCAGACCACAGCCCGGGAGCAGGTGGCATGTCCCCGATGGTAACACCACGAGCCAGTTCCAGCATGTGCACTGCATGTTCACCACCACAGGTTTAGTTGGATTTGCATAAATGGCCTTTCAGCCAGGCATTCCTGCAGCTGCTACTGAACTATCCTGAAATTTTCTTCCAAAGGTTTTTCTGCTTGATAGACATGGCTTTTAATCAGCTTTAATCTAGCTGGGCTGTACAATGCTTTCCTCCAGTTTTGGGGAGCAGTGTTTCTGAAATGCAGCCATTGCAGAGGGCTGCTCTTCTCTTGGTACTGATGAAACCTTCAGGTACTTATCAGGAGAAGGAAAATCTCTGATTTCAGTGTAAACACGGTTCTGGAGAGCTTCCAAAGCTCATGCCTTCCATATAAGACAGGTAGTGAAAACATTGATGCTGTTGTAACTTCAGCTGATTTCCTCAGAGACTGAGGTATTGCCACAGAGTTATTTGCTTCTGATGAGCACTGTAGGGCTAAATGTGCTGTAGTACAAAAGATATCTCTGCTGGTGTGGGTCTTAACACAGGAGGTGTAAGTGGAGCTCCTAGGCCATGCAGCTCAGGCACTGTGGGGAGCCTGTCAGACAGGCTTACCCAGGCACATGCACTAATATACCAATGAGAACTATATTTCTTCTGAGCAACAGGAATTCTGTAAGCTCCCACCAGCCTGAAGAGTAGAAAGTGACCTTTTAATTAAACATATCCTTCCTATATAGCAAACCAGGGGTCAAACTGAGGCCTTAAGGACACAAAGCTAAGCTATTGCAAGTCAAGATAAGAAAGCAGGACTTCCGAACCAGGAATGAAAATCATGCACATGAGTTTTGGACGGACACATCCTTCAATGCTTCACACTAACAACTGGTTACAAGAACAGCAGCCAAATTTAAATGTAGCATTGACTAGAAGCCTTACTCTCCTACTATGCATATTGCCATGTGTCAGTCAGGAGGCATCAGAGTGTGGGGTTATCCTGTAGACATCAGAGAAAGAGGACAATTTTGCAGTCTAACAATGCTGATGTTTCTTTATTTGGGAATCCAGCACCAACAGTGGATACAGAGCTCAGCTGATATGTGAAGCTGTAAAAAGAAATGCAAGTGGAGTTACTCCTTAACTACAAACTGCTCATGAACAGGATGGTATACAGAGCTCTGCTGACTGCTCTCTGAGCTTTGCCACTCACTGCTGCCAGCATCCTGTGAGCAGAGCAGCCTTATGTGACGAAGGGACACAGTGCCAAGAAGTGGTCTTGCAAACTTTTCTCCTTCTGTGAAGTGGTCTTGCAAACTCTTCTTCTGTGAAGTGGTCTTGCAAACCTTTCTCCTTCTGTGAGGCAGAGATCAAAGGACAGCACAGTCACAATTCAGTCCCCACTTTTCCCCTAGAAGTGATAAGTTCTTGAGGGCATAACACTGTTAGCACCCAGCCCACAGGGCAGTTCAAAGGGGAGACAGTGCCCAGAGGGGCAGTGGTACTCTGCTGTGCCATGAGGCAACGTGAAATCATCTTCATGTTTCCCATACATTTTACTGCACAAGTAAGCTAAATGAAAAGATGTTAGAAAAATACTGAAATATTGTTAATAATGAACATGTAAGACTCCAGTTCAAAAATGCAGCATGCAGTACTTTTTTCATGTATCAAGTAAGCCCGAAACTTTTTAGAGATATTAAATGATAAAACTCTTATGGAGAACATATAAATAGAACTCAGCATAAGGCAAAACCCATTGAAATCATGATATTTATGGAGTTCTGCTGAAATAAATGACTGCAGAAAATGTTTATTGCTGCACAAGAGCTAACTTTCCAACTAGATTTTTACTCTTCAGTATATTTTTAGGAGAGTTTATTTGAAAGCTGATAAGTTTTAATTTGCAAGGAAATTACATTTTTTCAAAATAAATTCAATGTAGGAAGTATAGTATGCTTGCAACAATCCCTAATGTGACCTAACCAAAGCTTGCCTTATAGGTTTAGATATCTTTTGCTTAATGCATTCTACTCTTTCTAACTCCATGACTTCTGTTGTGCTGTCTCTCCTGTCTTTGTCATTGTGTTTTTACTCTGCAGTCTAAAAGAAATCAAAATATCCATCCACCAAAAAATACAGCCTCCTTCTATGTAGGTATATTTGCATTCTAAAAAAATAAAGAGAAATTTATTTTATTTTTACGTCTTCAAGTCAAATAATCAGAATTTGGGATAGTGAAAGATATATTATGTGTTAATCATAATTTATTTTGCAGTGAATATCTGATTTTGCTGGTCTGCAGTGTTATGTGTACTTTGGAAGTCACTTAAGAACTAAAGAGGGATGTAAGCCTTTTTTCCCTTAAATCTTTTAAATACTCAGAGAGCTTAATATCTTATTTACATTTTAAATTCCAAAGCTTATAGCAACGATATTAATAGTAATAAGTACAGAAAGCAATTAGTAGCTTGACTGTGTTCATCCAAGAACAGCTTTGGAGTTATTGTAATAAACTCTTTTACCACCAGTATTAGTGGTTATATTTCACCTACCTCGAAGTTATTATTTGAATGTTAGAGGTCTCCTGTAAATCCACTGAACTATCTTTAAAAAGTTACTGAAAATAGGGCCATAATTAAAAACTACAATTTGCAGTGGTCAAAATATCAGTCTTGATAGACAGAGCCTAAAAGCTTCCTGTCCCTTTGCTTTCATAATCCTTTCAGCCATCCTACAAGAGTGATACATCTTATGCTTATGGTGCTTTCATGTGGAAAAAAGAGAGCAAAACAACCCCCCCAAACCCAGTTCTCTCTGCAAGAAAAACAAAAAACGTTTCAGTTTTGTGTGTGCTGGGAGTTGTATGGCTGCTGTTTCAATTTTCAGGCCCCTAAGAAGAAGAACATCCTTCTCTATGAATAATGTCTCCCTTAAACCTATGGATTTGTATAGGTTCTGATTAAACAGAAATGAGCTTAGGGGACTGAACCAGGCACCTCAGATTGAAGCACTGAAATAAAATTTTGCAAATTATCTTTATTACTATTGTATTAGTTCATATCCATGAATGACAGCATATCTCAGCCTGTACCTTTCCAAAGTCTATACTTGTAAGTAACTTGATCATATTTTAACAAAAAAAAAAAAAAGAATATGAGATTTTTCAATGTTTTGTATAATGGCTTGGGGGTTTTGTTTTTTTTTATTTGCCTTGTTTTGTTTTTTGTCAAACCTATTAGCACTAGTACATATATATTAAAATGGCACAACCAGTAAGAAGATAATGCAACAAAATTATTCTGGAACACTTCAAACCTCTGTGGAAATAGATTAGGATGCAATACAAGAGATGACACCATGGCATAAATAGTTTTGCAGTTACAGGATTAAAAAATATTGACTTTCACTTTCTGTAACAATGAATAATAATGCATTAGCTACAACCATCAATATCTAACATGATCCTATCACTGAACTTGCATACTAAATGTGTTAGAAAGCAATATGCTTATTAAAAAGAAGGTAACAAAATATATAAAACAGAGAAGGAGGCAGAGCCAGTAAATAGTGCTGCAGGGTAAACACCAGTGCATAAGATGACAGCAATGGCCTGCAGTGATGTACACTTGAAATATGCTTTTGTAATAATTTGAGTATTTCATAGTTTTAACATTCATATCTTAAGGCTTCTTAATAATATCAGAATTTAATACAACACCAAATTATTCACATCTAATGCACATGATAAAGTGGCTGTATTCTACTTGCTTTAGGGGAAGACATGAAGACCAGGTTCCAATTTTTTGACTTAGGATACATACAAATAAGCCTTTGCCACATCTCTTTTAGGAGCCAATGCTCTTTTGAACAACCTCATTCAGTCAAAGCCCTTGAATGCATGTTCAATTTTCAGTGCATGCAATTCCAGTAGGGAGTAAACACATGCTTAAATAAGTTGATGAAATGCAGCTTGTATGTGATTCAGTTGCAAAACTATTGGCCCATTAATGCCTTAAAGAACAGAAAGTGACAGTTGGCCCTTTATATTTCCCCCCTACTCCAACAGCACCTGAAAGTATGGAAGTAATGTTCACCTTAATGTCACTCATTACAAATAGCAAAATAGACAGAGAAAAGCTAACATTCCCCCATTCAGTCTGGTTTCTCAGTTAACTACTAGAGGCAAAAGCTAATGTCCTGTATTAGGTGTCCTAAGTAGGTGTTATCCTGTGTAATGGCTGGCTTCATGCAAATTATTGCTATTATAAACCATACTCAACTGTTCAGAAAATCAATAGCACATTAAAAAAAAAAAGGCAACAGAGCAAAACCAAGAGTGGCAAGTCTGGAACAGCTCCCTTGGCAAATTGATTGATTTCCCATACACAAAAGTTGAGACTTACTCTACTTCCTTTACAGTGTAAAGTCAACTACTTGTATTTCTAATTTTAATGTTTTCCTGCTATAAAACACCATTAGACACAGTTTAAGGCCACATTTTTTCAGGTAGCAAAATCGGTTTCAAGTCATTAACTTTAGAATAACTGCAGAAAATTACAATAGCAGAGACTGATATTTGGTATTTGAAATATTATTTCCATGACAGAAATCTGTCCAATGCCATTCAAATGGAGAAAAATCGAGGCAGCAATCTAACAGTTAATCAGACTTCCATGCACTTATTTAATGCAACATTTAGAAAAAGTGCAGAGCTGGGCGAGTTACTAATTACTCAGAGGCTTGTGGGATTTGCATTTTCTTTCCTCCTGCTTCAGTTATGCACTATTCATTTTGCCTCTAAGTTAGGTTAAAGTGTAGTCTAAAAGCTATTGCATCTCCTGCCTTCTGTGTTAAAAAATTTATGAGAGCTGTATTCCACCATCTATCAGTGCACCTTTTCTACTAGGCAGACGACGGGAAGCTCAGTACATGGAACTCGTCTTCAATTCTTCCCTCTGCCTTTTTAACCCCTTGGAAAGCACAGTTATAGTCATTAGGGAAGTGCAAAGCACATGCAGCTGGGCTTTCACAGACATGGTGAAACCCTGCCAATTCTACAAAATATTAAGCCTTCAGTCAACAGTTAAAAGTGTTTTATTCTACTGATTCATAAAATGTAAATACTCCACTAACAAGGGACAGTGATAGCACAGTGTACAGACCCTTACTGGGGCTATTATTTATGATCCTCTTTACATGGGATGTCTCGGAGCTGTCAGTTGTGGAAATGCAGACTCGAAGAATATATAGTAATGATGGTCTCAGTGTGACAGTACAAGCCATGCTTTGTCAGAGTACATTGAATCCCTTATCTTTAAAAGAAAATAATGTAATTCCTTTCCTGTCACCAGATGAGCAACCAGGAGGTGTTCACAATTAGATGAAATTACAATAATTTTTCTCTTCCAGTTAACCAGTTAAATTAATGACCTCATGAATATATAGCTGTCTTTAAGTCATGAATTGAACTAACTAGTTAAAATCCCCCATATTTCATGCCTACATGTTATGATAAGCTAATGTATGTACATCTCTATTTCTACATGTAGCAAATGTGTCCATGTCTATAAGAGCATGCTTTCAGCATAGTATGGCTTACCTGTGTTCACTTCATAAGTTATGATTTCTGCCTTTGGTAAAAGGTGACAGTAAAATTTGGTTTGACTCAGTTGGAATTGCAACCTCTCCCAAAACCAGCTGTCCCTGAGGCACGTTCACTCAGTTGCTCATTCAAGAAGATTCACATGGGAGCTTGTGACAGCGACTGATCAAAGAGGCAGGAATCATGAAATGGCAAATAGCAAACAAGACATGTTGTGAGTTCTGGATTCTCTGGGCTGAAACATCCCACTCTGAGTCAGGGATGCTTTCGGCACATACACCACTGTAAGTAGAAAAGACATGGATACCACATAGGGAGGGAGAAAGGGGAATCAAACAGGTAATCTGCCTGTGAAAACCTCTGAATTCACACCTGAAATCAAGTTTCACAAGCAGGTGTTTTGGAGGCCAGGAGCGGTGCTTGTTGCCCCCTACGGTTTCACAGCACTGCGCTCATGGTTTTGTTCTCCTTTGGTAAAGAAGTAGCCAGTTTTCAGCACAGCTGCCCCCAGCTGTGAGGCACCCTGCTCACTTTTTGTCCTGTGTACCTTGCTTGCAGGTGGCTTATTGCAAATTACAGGAGGAATTAGGGTGCTGCGCCCAGCGCCGAGGCAGATGGCTCAGACAAAGCACAGTGAACAGAGTAGGTAAGACATCCCTATCAACAGTTTTATGATGCCACTGTGTAGGGAGAAGGAACGATGGGCAAGCCTCATGCTAGCCCCTCTCATTCCCCCCATGTCCTTGTCTTCCTCTGGGGCTGCTGTGCCTCAGAGCCCCTCGGAGAAGCTCTGGGTGGACACCCATGACAGTGCTGCACCCAGCAGGCATTACTTGGACAAGTCCTTCACCTGACACCTGTGTCCCACATGGAATTTCCTCATCCCTCGGGACTGGAACCACACAACCAGACACAACCCCAAACAGGATTAGGCATAGTGATTGCCATGCTGTAAACTGCTCTTTATGTGCCTGTCTACCGAGGAAGAAACTTAGGAGGATGGGGGTGGGAAGCTGATGCAGATATTCCTATTCTAGTCTCAGCATGGAGTTTCAATGTAAATGTATATAAGCAACTAAATTTTAAGCAGCATATGTTCTACAGTCAGTAAAGCTAACTGCCTTCATCAGAGAAAAATAAATATTTGCAAGCTATTTAGCAGATTATCTAGACTAGGAACTTTGCTTTTGGTTTTCTTGTCTTTTTGATCAGAATATATCAGTTGACAGGGTTGATTTGATCTAATTTCCATTCAGTAAAAATGTCACAGATGTCAAAGTATATTTATTTGTCATTTTCTGAAAGGAAAAAAAAATTGGATTAATTCAAAATAAAATTTTCTTTTATTTTGAAGTTTATTTATAGTGAGAATTAAATCAATACCAAGAATATATGACTGAGTGGTCCTTATATATTAAATCAGGAGACATCTACTGATCTTGTTTTATGATGCTATTTGCCCATCTGCATCCCAGAAAGAAAAATCAGGCAATAGGTATCATATACTCAGTGACAGGCAGAGATGGAAACAGAATCTACATTTATTAGTTTTAGTAGGTCACCATTCATTCCCTTGAATTCTCCTCACTCATCATACAAATAGGTCTATGTCTGTGCATGGGTCTGTAAAACCATAAACCAGTTTCTAGCATAAGTTAAAAATATAAATTAGAAATCCACTAACTCCAGATTTCATAAATTTATTGCTGAAAGGAGTGTTTTTCCAAACCCAGACATCTGTACTGACGTTGGAGTCTTGGGGTTTGCTCAAGTTGTCTGCATGATTGCTAATCCTTGTGAGGTCCAAAAATATATCAAAAGGCATAAAATCTGAATTTTAAGACTCCTAGTATAACTTATGTAAAGTAAGAGAAAAATGATTCATGACTATGCCTTAATGTAATCTCCCAAAAAGAAAAGAAAAGCCCTATTCACTGATTCCCTGAATCGCTGCCTGCGTGTTTGGGCTTAGTAGCTTGGTGTTCAGTGCCTGTGGACAGTGAGATAACATTCTTTCAACCCTCCAAACATGTTATGTCAGGTTGCATCATGTCATATGTGAAGTGATTTAAAGGGATGTGACACCATGTAGCCCTGCACTGTGCCTGGCCTTGAGAGCTGAGAAGGGAGTTGGAGGGACTCGCAGTCACATCTATGGCAATTTGAATCCCTGGCTTGGGGGACAATGTTTGCCTCAAATGTGACATTGATTTTAAGCAGGTATCTGTATTCATGTCGTGTTGTTCTGATGGAAATCAATGGCACTACTTCAAGCTGGTGATGAATATTTGCTCCTTATGTGCCTGTCCATATCATCTTCTCTGTTGTAGAAACAGAAGAATAAATGGAAACATACTGGGCACAATATTTCACTACTTGCTGTAGCAGTACTTTAGTTGTGTTGCTGTTGCAGTATTAAAAACCATTTCTGTCTAGTACCTACCAGAGTATTTTACCAATCTCTGCTGGAGAAGGGCTGAGCTACAAGTCCATCATAAGTGCATCAAACAACCTGGTTTGTCAGATGGCAATTACCCAAATACAGATCTGGCAACAGTCTGACAGAATGCTAGAAGCAAGGAAGCAAGGGTCACTTCTCTCCTCATTCCTCCTGCTTTCTTTTATATGTGTATGTACATATATATATATATATATATATATATATATATATATATATATATATATATTGCTTTGGTTTAGATGTTGAACTGTGTAGTTTCAGCTTAATGGTTTCACTCCTGACCCTTCCACATGGGATCCAGGAAGAGAGTGATCACATAGTCCTGTAAAAGCTGTCCTTTTGCTTGGATTACCAGAATTAGGGAAGTTTCATAAAGACTCAGATGCTGGCACATCACCACAGACTTAATAGCTCTAATTAAAGACACTCTCACCAGTCACCTTGGTTGCCCCCTCTCTGAGAGAAGCAGGGATTATAAAACTGCCATCAGCTTGCTAAATGAGGATTGCCTGGCTCTCCTAGTCAAGCGAGACTACCCCGTTTGTTGACAGTACATCTCCTGCTGCCTCAACAGGGACACTTATCCATGTGTGCTGACTACAAAAATGTAAATGGTAACTTTTCCAATGTGTTTCCTCACATATGGCTGCACAGAAACCTTTAAATTAAGGAAACTATACAGTTTCATTGGTGAAATACAGAAACTGATGGTAACACAACCAGATCCAAAGAGGAAAGAAAACACATCTGTCTATGGATAATCTTTTTAGTTTACCACAATCTAACAAATAATAATGTACAATGCCAGTATCTAATAATAAAATACAAATAAATATTTTTCTCTTAAAAATCAAACATACTTATTTTCTTTTTCTAGTGGATAATTGTCTGTGTGTATAGTACTTTTTCTTTTTTCTTTTTTTTTTCCCAAGGCTCAATTTCCATATGTCCAACAAACCATTGGAGTTTGTGTTAAAAATTGCTTACTGAAACTACTTTCAGTGATTAGGGTAATTTGTCTTATGCTAAATGTGCTCATGTATGCCCCAAATGAACTGACAGATACAAGAGACTGATGTTGTAGGACTGGAATCTAGGAAACCTGATAAATAATCAGGTTTGGCATTTTACATTCTATCCTATTAAAGACAACACACACTACATTGGGATATGGAGAACCTATACATTGGTTAGAATACAGCAAAGGAGTAAAAGAAGCAAAAGTTTTGAAAAAATTGAAACTGACTTTGCTGTTGTTGAATTTCTTACTAACCCTGCTCAAATATTCATCTGTTTGACTTGGTCCTTTGTGTGACAGCAAGTGATCCCATGCCTGGTATCCAAGTGGGGGCTTCTAAAATTTTCATAGGCCAAATGATTTGGAGAAAACTTCTTCCTCATGCTGTGGACTATGCAGTATGAAAATACTACATTTCAGACACCAGAAGGTTGTAATCAGTGGCACAGGGTCTAGTTGGAGGGCTGTCAATAGTGGTGTCCCCCAAGATTCAGTATTGGCCCAGTATTATGTAATTTATTTATCAGTGACTTAGGTAAAAGGGCAGGTGCCTCCTCAGCAAGTTTGTTGATGACACAAAGCGGGGAAGAGGGGCCGACACCCCAAAGGGTGTGTAGCCCTTCTGAAGGACCTCGATAGGTTGGAGAGATGGGCAGAGAACTATCTGAAATTCAACACAGGCGAATGCAGAGTCCTGCACCTGGGGAAGAAGAACCCCATGTACTACTGCAGTACATGTACCAGTACCTTCTGGAAAGCAGCTCTGCAGGAAAGGACCTAGGGGTCCTGGTGGATAACAAGCTATCCTTGAGCCAGCAGTGTGTTCCTGTGACCAAAAAGGCCAATGAGATCCTGGGGTCCACCATGAAGGTCAAGGAATGTGATCCTGTCCCTCTACTCAGCCCTACTGATGCCTCATCTGTAGTTCTGTGTCCAGTTTTGAGTCCTCAGTACAACAGAGCTGTGGAGCTCCTGGAACGGGTCCAACAGAGAGTGGCAAAGATGACTAAGGGACTAGAGCATCTCTCTCATGAGGAAGGGCTGAAGGAGCTGGGCCTGTTCAGCCTCGAGAAAAGATAACTGAGAGGCATCTCATCAGTGTCTATAAGAATCTGAGAGAGGGTGACAGAGGATGGACCAGGCTCTTCTCAGTGGTGCTGAGCAATAGGACAAGAGATAATGGACAGAAACTGATGCACAGGAAGATCCCCCTGAACATGCCAAGAAACTTCTTTACTGTGTGAGTGACCACACAGTGAAAGAGGCTGCCCAGAGAAGGTCTGGAGTCTCCCTCACTGGAAATATTCCAAAACCATCTGGACAAAATTGTGTGCCATGTATTTTAGGATGATTCTGCTTGAGCAGAGAGGCTGGATGAGGTGACCCAATGTGGTCCCTTCTAACTTGACCTATTTTGGAATTCTTTACAGCCTTAAAGCTTTCATGCTAAGTGGAGGCTTTTGAGACCAGGTCTTTAGAAAGAAGTAAGGTCTCGGCAGTAAGACAGGAGTCAGAAGTGACTGAGTTCAGTGCTGACACCACTGCTTTTCCAGCCTTCCTTAGCCCATGACCTAATTTTCAAAAGAAATCATTGATTTATGTTGCTGCTATGTTCTCATATTCAACTTGAAGCCCTGCATATATTTGTCCAGTCAAGCACTCAAAATTGGTGGCTCCTGCTGAATGTTTTGGCTCCAGCCTCCTTAAGGCTGAGGTCTCTCCACCTGTTAATCCAGGATTATGCTTAGGTATTTGATTTAACATTTGCAAATATTAGTTTAGTAGAACTAGTAAAGTGCTTTGAAGTTCAGGCTCATATCCAGTCACCTGTTTTGTTTTCTTTGTTCTCTTATTCTGTCCTAAAATTCATTTTCCAGATAATTGAATCTCTTCATCAGGCCTTCTCACAGCTGAAAAAAATACACAGAGACAGAAGGTGGGAAAGGCTCCCAAGGCCCATATGTTCTACAGCATGTTTCTTGCATAAATATGTCATGGGTATTTTAGTAACCTGCTGCCTTCTGGCATGAGATGTATTCAGCTTCCCATTGTTTTCACAGGCAGTTGGAGCAGGAGAGGGGGAAGATGAAAATCCACAGAGGGAAGTCTGATACTCTTCTGTCTTGTCAGGTCATGTTCGTTTTGGGGAGAAAAAGAGTCATTCTCCAACTTGCAGGGGTGTATGATAGTATGAACCACAGGCTTACAGCAAGTCACACACCAGTATTTCTCCTGCTGCAAAGCTTGGAAACAAAGCAGAACAAAAGCTAGTATTGTTACAGCATAAATAGGAGAATCTGCTCATGCTTCTCAGTCTTCACTCTGTACTCTATTTGTATGCTAAAGAGGAGACTGAAGCTAAATTCACAGCTTTTCTTTTTTTCTTTAAAATGCGCTTTTTGAAACATGAACATCTGAGGAGATAAATGTTATTTACAGCTTTGATTTATAATGGTTAACAATCATCTAATCAAGCAATGTGAATTTGTTGTCTGTTTGGCTACCTCCAACACTTATAAGTCCTTATTTATCATTGGAAAACACACATTTTTAATTTAGTGTGTTAATTTATAGATCTTTCTTAAATCTTATTTAACAGATTGATTTATAAACATTAGACAAAATGATCCAAATGATAAGTGTTAACTTTGTCATCAGATTTATGCATTCCAACTAAGAATATGACTGTATTTCTTTGGTTGGTTTACAAATGATAACATTAATTAGTTCTCTAGTTGACTGATTAGAAAATATCTTCTATCCTGGCCATTAAGTTCTGATTTATCTTTTTGACATACAGCTATGTCTCATAATTTGTTTCCACAGGGCTCTGATTTATTAATGCAATGTGCTAAATTTTAAAACATAAATTTCAAAATCTCTGAAATAATTGTAAAAAAAAATCTGACTTGAAAAATAATCCTTGGGAGCATAGCGTAGACATTTTTCATATTTTCTTTGAAGCTTAGGGAAACTACAGAGAGTTTTCCAGGAAAGTTTTCCTCTTTTATTCTTTCTGCATAGAAAGACTGAATTTCAAAGCACTGGTGACTGCCAGAGACAGACACATAATTCTAGTGTTACAAGCACTGGTGTTCCGGTCCTTGATCCGACCAAACTGAGACCATTAGAGGATACTGGACTCAGGGTTGGGAACTGGATCACAGTTTGGTTTCAATATAACAGCAAGTCCAGTGTTTTCCTTCTTTGGGAGAATAACCAAAGTATATTTTGGCTTAGCAGTTGTTGTATATTCTTTCTCCAGACACCCGGTGCACATTTATGTTTACCACTACCATGCTCTCACCTCCTGAGTGCTGAACTACTGTCTTCTGCCAAAGACTCCTGCTGCTCTAGGGATCCTGGGCAGAGCTAGAGAGCACCAGGCAGGGGTTAGCTGAGCAGCCACCTTCTTAGGCAGCTTCTTTTAACTCTTCTTTTAATTGAAGCTACAGAAAAATGTTGTTCTGCATTTAAAAATTCTTCCAGAAAATCTAACTTTTAAGATCTAGAGTTCCTATGCTTTTGGTTTTCACATTCAGCAGAGGATGGATGGTACTGTTTTGTGCACCTGGTATGTGTCTAGATAGAAAATTTTTATGCAAATCAAAACAGGGATGACTACACAAAATATACCTCCCAATACAAGACTAATGGCGACTTGTCTGCTTCGCTTCTCCATAGATTGGAAAGTTAATGTTGGTTCAAGAAATAGAACAAATTAGTATGGTTCCAGTTCCATGCTTAAATAATTAGACTGTCTCTTATGCTTGAGCGAACACATTTAGAAATAATTTGAGGTTTCTCTGGGTATCTCCATACAGTTAAATATAAGAAGAAAATAAAAGGAGAAAGGCTGAAGTATTGTACCCCTACTCCTCCAAACTGACCACTCAAATAAGGTCATAAAATCTGATAGAATATCCATTCCAAGTACTGATACAAAAAGACAGTATTGAGCAGATGATTACACTGTTTGTTCCTGTTCACCTAAAAAGTCTTCTAACATCTCTACAGGTTTTGTGTCCTTAAACACACCTATATATCCTTTTGCCACACCCTACAGCATGCAATATATACTCTCCACTACATGTTATAAAGAGAACTCTCTGATGAGCTGCAGCAAAGCCCAATTCCTTGCAAGCCTTTGGGCTACAAAAAGGCCACACACAAAATAATTACTTTGTTTTAGGACCACCTGAGTGGTGGGACCTCATGACAGGTTAAAGACCCAAACTATCTTCTCTAGTGGGATCTGGCTTGCACCAATACTGCTGACAGTGGTAACTATTTCATTAGCTTAAGAGACTCAATCAGCTGTTTTAATGACTCCCAATCTGCTTCTGACCTATGTAAATATCAATATGAATCCCTAAGATGAAAATAGTTTTGAAAAACAAAACACAAAATAAATTGCACACATGCATAGAAATACAACATTTTAAACTGGTTCCTTCCTCCTGAGCCATCCTCTCTGCCCCCATGCTCAGATTGTTTTAACAAGAATCATGTCCTGTACTCCAATCCTTCAATATTTTCCATGTACTCATTAAGGTAACTATTTTTGCCTGCAAAACATTTTATTTACTCTCAGCCTCTGATCTCCTCAGTGCCAAACTTGTCTCAAACTCCAGTGTATGTAAGCACAGCAGTTGACTGCCATCGCTCTCCGTTCCTAATGGAGCTTTTAAATTCCTTTGTTAACCCTTTGAAAATGCCAAGTAAAGATTTACAGTCTCCCTGTCCCTGCAGGGCCCCTGAAAAGGAAACCATCCAGATGGCAAGATGCAGTTCTGCCATAACCCTCTTCCACAACTGCCAAATGCAGGAATGTGCTAAAGGCACTGAATGCTCAGCACAAGAAATTTCACAACTCATTAGCGATGCCACATCAAAATAATAAAGAACAAAACCCAAACTGAAGCCCAGCAGGCTGCAATCCCAGGGGTTAGCTGGCAGCAGCCTAGATGAGAATGTAATGTCATGATTTGCACAGTAAAGTTTCTTGACCACTATTTTGCACTTCAAAAATGTTACAAGTCTAAATCCAAAAAAAAGTTTAAAAAAACTGTTCACACAGTCACCTCTTGAGGATGAAGAAGCTGAAGGATTTTGAACTCCCATGGTATATTTTAAAGAATTGGAAAGAAAATTATTAGATTCTTTTTTCCCAGCACTGCTTTTGCCACCCTAATTTTTACATTACTCTTCACTGAAAGAATTCTGGGGGAGTCTGAAACTGATTTTTAACTCCTCTTGGCAAAAAGAAGCAGCAACTTAGCTCTGGGAAATCTGAAATTCTTTCCCCTAGAACTCCTCACTGCAGTCTGACCTTTTCTGTATTCAGTGCTGAGGACATCATGCTATCTACTGGTTACCCACAACAAACTTGTTTTTCCAATTTTCTAGATTTTCTGAGGGGAGAGAAATGAATGTATTTTAAAACAAACCAGAACATTTACTGCTGATAATTTCTATTAAGTACTTTTTCTTCTTATCTGTGAACAAACTTCAGCTTTCTGAACACATTTGGTATTGATGCCCAGGAAAGATCAACAAATACCTTCTGAAATGTATTTTAGAATGTGGGAAGCTCTTCAGCTGCTCAGTACAACAATTTTTTGGAGAATGAATTCAATTTTAATTTGATTTGCTCACTAAAGCATTAGTGGCCCACTCACAAATCACTGTCCCCTATTTTTTGAGTGATTAGAGGGTTGAGAGCTGGCCAGTTTCCAGCTACTCATCTGAGCCACTGCATGTACACAGCTGATTAGCACAGGGCCATGTACCTGTGTGTCTCCTTAATTTATTAATTATTTGATTTGTGTAGTAGCAGCCTGAACTGGCTCACCAACTACACCAATTTTTTTTTGAACACAAGGTGAAGCCATCAGTAGCATTAAAATTTTTTTCTGACAAATTTTAAAACAGTAATTACATCTTGGAAGCTGCATTTGCACAATGTTTCCCCTGCTTTCTTGGAGAATTACCCAAGGAAAAGCAAAGTGCTCCAGTGGGTGCTTCAGGATAAACAATGGTTGGTTTGCGGCATTATGGAATTGTTATGGCACTTAACTAGCATAAGTTGAGGATTCTGTCACTGTTTTACCTTTCTCCTGCTTGAGTCCTAACCCTCCTCTGATTCTTTCTCCCCTCCTTTGCTGCCTTTCTCCATCCCTGATTCCTCCCCACTTGCACGTCTGATGCATCCCCAGTACCTCCGATCATCCTTTCCTACCAGGTCCTGCACCTGTTCACTGGCAGGAGTTTCGTGGCATAGAGATACCATGAGCAGAAATCAGGTCCTGCTTTCTTGTGGAAAGGTTGGATGCAGGATCCTGGGCATTTGGCTATGTGATTCCACTTATTACAGACTTTATGGCCATCTTCATTGTATAAGTCAATTGCTAAATCCTTTGTAGAAGCATGGGCTGGTTTTGGCTGGGATAGAGTTAATTTTCTTCACAGCATCTCGTATGGGGCTATGTTTTAAGTGTGCTGGAAACAGCATTGATAAAACAGGGGGTTTTTTGTTACTGCTGAGCAGCACTTGCGCACCATCAAGGCCTTTTCTTACCCTCACCCCACCCCACCAGTGAGCAATCTGGGGGTACACAAGAAGCTGGGAGGAGACACAGCCAGGACAACAGAACCCAGTTTACCAAAGGGATATTCCATATCGTATGGCACCATACTCAGCTTATAGAGCTGCGGAAAGAATAAGGAAGGGGAGATATTTGAAGTGATGGAAATTTGTCTTCCCAAGTCACTGTTCCATGTGATGGGGCTCTGCTGTCTTGAGGAACACCTGCCTACCCATGAGAAGTGGTGAAGGAATTCCTTGTTTTCCTTTGCTGTCACGCAGGACTTTTGCTTCACCTGTTAAACTGTTTTTACCTTATTCACCTTTCCAATTGTCTTTTGTGTCCCACCAGGGAAGACCAAGTGAGTGGCTGTTTGGGGTTTAGCTGCTGGATGGGGTTAAACCATGGCAAAACATCTGATGTGAGCTGTTTTCCATGATGGAAACAGGAGTAATTTCTACACTGAAGTGTGAAAATCACCTTCTCACAACTTCCAAGTAAGTCCTCTTATTGTGTGAAAGCTGGCATTTGATTTCTATCTGCAGTTTCATAGGTCCCTCCTTGGGGAGCTCCTAAATTACCCTAATATTTTGGCAGGCATGACAAGGACATCCTTGAGGTAGGGTTTTAATTAGGTCACATAACAGGACCAATAGTAGATTATACAACAGGAAGGCTGCACCTTTTTTATGTAGGTATGTGATCATGACATAGAGTAAGAACTGTTATTTCCATTGTAAATCTTATTTATGTTCAGGGTTGCTATCTTGCTTGCAAATACTTTCTTCGGACTAAAATCTGACTGAAAAACCCATAACTTGGAAGCAAATATTTACATTGTATGAAAAAAACCTGCAGCTAGGTGCTGTGTTGCCTCATTCATTGCATTCACAGGCAGAAAAAATAATCAGCTTCCATTTAAAAGAGTGATCTAAAATGATGTCTCTCTGGGGAAGCAAAGAAAGATATTCATAAAGGTTAACATTAGCCTTGGGAAGAAAGTCTGCTGTATTTCCTTTAAGGCCTAAAGTAATGAAGGCTCCTTCACTGGGTGATTTGGAGCAAGAGATTAACTTTAGGTATGTTGAATCTAGCCCCCTGCAGTAATCTGCCTCTCCAGTGCCATAGGCATGCACTCTGAATATGCTTCTAATGTTCTAATAATGCAGTAATAAAAGACAGCCTCTGGTGTTGGAAGAATTAAGCCATTGCAGCAGTTACAAGGGTTTAAGGAATCAGCAACAACAAAACAAAAATCCCCCCCTTTTCTCCCTCTGGCTCACGTGTGGACTGAGCACCTGTCTGACACAGCATTTGGCATGCTCCCACATCAGCAGGCTGTGAGGGCTGCCACAGTACTGATCCTCAAACACTCATTTCCATTAGCAGGTTGAGCATTCTGGGGAGAGGGAATATATCTTAAACTTAATCATGTCTGCTGGCTCTCTTCCCTATAAAATCTGAAATGACAATAGGGTGGCTCACTGTTTAGTATTCTTAAGGGAAGAGCAAGATCCCAGAGGAGCAGAGCTTATCATGACAGCACACACTGACGTCCTTTTGAGCAAATGCCCTGAGAGCTCTTTATAAGCTGACTTACAGAGTGTAACTAGTATTAATTCACAGGGATGTTTTGTTCAAGAGAAGAATCTATTCAAGGAACTCTGTACTTCAGAGGCGGCAGCAGACTAAGCTTCCTTCAAAGCACTCTGCTGGGCTGTGGAAGGTAACAGCAGGGCTTGTGACACACATGCATTTTCAATTCCAGCCTCATAATTGTAGGAAAGGACTTACTTTAAATTCTTTGAAGGTAAGAACAGAACCCAACCCATGTTTTTTTCCAGCTTGAAGGTACTTAAGAATTTCCTCTTTTTCATGTTTTGTGTGTTGGTTTGTGGGGTTTTTTTTGTTTTGTTTTTGGTTTGTTTGGGTTTTTTTTTTTTCCCTGAAGCCATCAATTCTCCCTTAGCCCTAAGCCACTGGTGCTTTGTGTTTTGAATGTAAAATTAGGGACACTGACCATATTATTTTGGCTGGTTGATCAAAATTTCATTTCCCTGAGTCCTGAAGTCTTTTCCTCATTAAATTGCAAATGAAAAAGATTCTCATATCCTTCATTTTCAGATATAGTTACACAGTTTTAGTTTAATATAGATGATAAAGAAATGCAACAAATAATAAGATATTAAAACATTTCATGAGATTATTGTTCCACAATAACAAGGCAGAACACAAGTCTTCCAGAGCACTAACAAGTAAAGCTGAAAGATACAATTGAACATTCTGGACTATAATTGAGGATCTGGGCAAAACAGGATTAACACATATTTATTTGTCTGGTGAGTGCAGAGTCAATTACAGCTCTTCTAAGTGAACTCCTACAAATGGTGGCTAGGAAAATCTCTGGACCCATGGAGAGCTGTAGGATTTTGTGACACCTTAGCACATTGAAGCCAGGAAATTCTGAGTACAAGCAGAATTCCTGTGACCCCCTTTTTTCCCCTCTGTGTCTTTAGCATATCTCCAGTGAGAGAATGTTGATAGTACGAGGTCATGCAGAGGAAGAGCTGTCCCAGATCAGACCTGAGGTCACACCCAGCTCTGTTTCCAACAACATCCATACAGATTTCTAGGAAACAATAGAAGTATATTTCGATACTTCCCCATTGTAATCTCAAAGTTTACAACAGTTTTCAACTTATGGATGGGGTTTTTTCTGTTTGTTTTGTTTGTTTGGGTTTTTGGGGTTTTTGTTTGTTTTTTAAGCCAGAAGTGGATTCTCAGTACTCAGTAAGGCTAGATATGTTGTCTAGACTCCTTGACTTAATTTAAACATTTGAGGTTTTTTGCTAGCAAAGCCATAGATATGGTTACATACTATACAGAGATATCATCATCATCATCATCACCATCATCATCATGGTTAGGCTTTGTGAACAAGGATTTGGACAGAGATCTACATATGTGAGGAAAACTTAGTTGCTCAGCTTAGATCTCTGCATTGTCTTATGCAGACACTGACATCCCTTCACTGACCACTTAACTGATGCCCAAAACTAACTTTGGCACCTATTGTTAAATGCATGAAAATAGGCTAAAACTTGTAGCCAGAGTACCCATTTTGTGTAAAAATAAAAGGAGGTTTTTAATTTCTTTTCCTTTGAGATTTGGTGGGAAGGGACAAGATTTGAAAGATAAAGGGAGATGACAAAAATAATTTCTCAGTTATGATGTGCCAAAAAAAGTTAAAGTGCTCTTCACAATGTGCACAAACACTGAGAAAGCAACTCACCCAACCCAAGCTGATAAGCAGCAATATCCATCCCTGGCTGGCCTCTCAGCATTTGGGCTCAGCAGTTCACCTCTGCCTGGATGTTGGTTACAAAAATGAAATTTCTGGCCTAGCACCACAGCTAAAAGCCAAATTCTTTTCTGGAATCAGCATTTCAGCACAAACTTCCTCTAACAGTTAATTTGGAGGTAAAGGACAAACAGATATCTTTGTGTTTGTAAAGACTGAATGTATTTGAAAAGTTGACATTATTGCACACTTATTGGTTTTACAAGACATGGTGAACAGATTTTACTAATTTTTATATTTTACCTTCCATATTTTATAATGAAGTCTGAATTTAGTGCTGTATTTGTTGGAGTACTGGATTTTCAAACACACCTTGCAAAGACATTTAAGGTCTAATAATTACAGATCTGTCTCAATCTGGTTGTTTGGGGGTTTTTTTGAGTAAAAAACAGTGACTCCATAAATATAAATTTAGAAGCACTCTTTATTTTTCAAGTAAAAAAAAAAAGAAATATGTATTTCTACTGTACCAAAAAAAGAAAGGAGCATGCACCACATCTAAATGTAATCTTGTTGCAGTGAAATCAATTCCACAAACCACTTTTAGATCATTCCTTTAGTTTGTGGATTTAAATTGCATCTAAAATCTCATTAACCAAACCTCTGTATGGAAAGATTCGAGCTTTGCCATGACACAGGGAGGCTGTTCCCAACCCATATACACCCTTCACATTCACTTTCACACCTCATGCTGCAGAGATAAAAATGTGCTATTTTTGGCAGACATCATCTGAACATTGCGATGACCTTAAACTTTGGGACAACTTCAAAATCAGAACATGGACCTGCAATTTTACATTAAATAAGTACATTAGAATGATAAAATTAGGGATGCAAATGGTTTATTTAAGATGACTGTCATACTTCCAGGGATTCTCCTATGCAGATTAACTCTTGTGGTTTTTACCTTGGAGATTTCTCATGTGGCTTCTTTTCAATTTCAAAGTAGATATATATATGGTTATTTTATGTTTTTTTTTCTTTTGTTGTTGTTTGAGGCTTTTTAAAGAATCATCTGGCTTATTTAGCATATAAGTAAATTGGAAGATTATAATCAGTTTCAGCCCAAATCTCTGCCTTTTCTTTTTTTCACTTCTGTTGCACCTGACTGATTGCACAAATAGTCACAATATCTTTCCTGATAGTCCATTGTCTTTGGTATTTTTTCTTGAATTGACATAATATTGCTCACATCCCAGGTCCACAGAGCATTTGCACAGATATTAATTCAATGTTCCCTGACAGCATCTCTCAGGTTAGTGCTTGGCTCCATCTTCCCATTCCTCTCTGGGAGCTGCTAACCTGAGCTCTCTTGTGACATTCCTATTCCATGGGTCAGAGGACCTGGACTGTCATGTTCTGCCTTGTCCTTCCTTGAATGTTTCATTCCAGAATGGGGCCATGGATACTGAGTTGTTTTAAGGACTCCTGTCCTACACACTAGACCTTACTATAGGATTTCTAATCATACTGCTATAGGATTTCTAACCCTACTGCAAAATCAGATCCTGCCTCTGACCTAAGAGACAGCCTGATGTAAATCTGTCTTAGACATTATTATTGATGAAGTAGCAGCTAGAGATGATGAACCTCTTAATACCACATTTAAAAATTTATGTCTTTATAGGGGGAGCCTCTTATACTGAGCTGGGCTGTGGACTGATGGTCAGAAGAGCTCAGGCACAGCAGGCATCAGAAGGCTTGATCAGAAGGCTCACAACTTAGGGAGTTTATTCAAGATAGATTAACAGTTCTTCACAGCACATAATAGAAGTTAGTTCCTATTGCAACAGTAGATCTAGATCTGACTGACTCTCATGCTGTAATATCCACACCTTTTATGCACTCTCACATCCAACATGCTATCACATTATTGGTTAACCAATTCACCTTGCATCCATCACAGCCTCTCATTGGTCTCAGCCACCACACATGCTCCAGGCACCTCTGTTCTCTTTAAGGTAGAACTCCAAACAGCTTTCCTTAAGAGATGCACTCACACTCACCTCCACATGTCTTCACAAAGTAAAACCAGCAGTAATGGATTGCATTTCAAAGCAGTATGATCGTGCATATAAAAATTCTAGAAATGGAGGAAGTTTTAAAAGCCTTCAGAGGGACTTTTGACATGAGTAGCAAGGATTACAAAGTTCACTGAGTTAAAATCCTGTGCAGGTCCAGGAGTTTGACATGATGATCCTTATGGGCTCCTTCCAAGGGATTCTATGAATGGTGAACAAAAGGACTTGTGAGGGAAGTTTTCTCTGTCCCCTGCACCTGCTCAGAAACTGGATCCTGGATATATGTCCTCATGAAATCACATGGCTCTGGTGACAGAAGTGGTGAGAGACAAGTCCCTGGGTAATATGTAGGACTGGGCAAATTATAACCAGCTCCATCACAGTTGTCTGGGAATCCTTCAGATTGTTGTATGAACTCCAGGGCCCAAACTGAGCATGGGAAGGGATGGTCTGAGTCCAAGAAGAAAGAGCTATAACACGACTCTACAAGTAGCAGAAATTAGGTGAAATATGGAAAATACAAGTGAGAAAAATAAAGTCAGAAACAGTCAAAATAGTTTCCCAAAATACTCTCTGAAAATCTACATGTTTAAAACATTGTGAAATAAAATATATACATTTAAATACACTTCAGTCTTGCCACAGTCTCTCACAGGTTCCTTCTTCTGGATTCTCCTACCATTCTGATCCTTCCCTCTGTTCTATTCTTCTATCCCTAATCTCACTGCACACCCTCTCTCACCATGTGACTGTCCTTCAGTGAATATCAAGCAATACCATTAGTACCTGTCACATTTTGTTTCTTTTACCTTGTTTTCCAGAAGGGGAAGATCTCCTGCAATTTAAGCCTTTTCTAGCTAAAACTAATGATTCAAAATGTTCTTATTTTTCCTAGATTTGAAAATAGAAAATAGGAAGGATGTTGGTTTTTTTTTAATTTTGCATAAACACATGCATATTTCATATAAAAAGTGAACCAAAAGGACAAAGAAATGAGAAAATAGAAGGGACAATCCTTGTATTACACTGACACATGTTTTCTGCACCTACACTATTAACAATTGCTATAATAAGGGTCTCTAGGCCTGTATAGGTACCTTCCTCTGGCAGATGTAAAAGCATGAAAACCATTAGAAATCAGAAGCAGGATTTACTGGGTGACATCCCAAATAAAAAACTAGTTTCAGATTTCTGAAATGGGGATTTTCTTCTTTTAGGACTTTCAGATCTCTACATTTATTTGAGTCAAATTGTATTGATGGTCCCACATTTTCTTTCCACTGCCTAAGTGAGATTTTCCTCCCAAATGGCATTCAGAGAAGCCCGTTTTCACTGTGCATATAGAATCTCTTTTGCATTTGAAAACCGTGCTAATGTGCACAGGATGCATTATTCATATCACGCCTGCTGTAATTTACATACCCCAGGAAAAAGTATTCACATTCTGGATTTTCATTTGTTGCACAGACAATACTGATAATGCTCTAGAGTTGTGTGACTGTCTTAAAGTTGTAACTAAATAATCTTAACACACAATTCACATGTCTTCATACATTAGTATAATATTCCTTATACTTAACCACTGAGCACTTTGGCAAAAGCTGCAGTGATGATATTCACTTACTCAGAAAGAAGGAGTAAAAGGGTATAGTTTTAAGAGAAGGCATCTGCAGTAGCTATTGTAGGACTCACTCCTTGCATATTTTCTTAATGGATCAAAGTTTTTTACTTTGCAAGCAAAAGAATATCGGCCTTCTATCTTCCTAATAACAAATTCTTTGAACCAAATCTGAAATTTGAAAATCAAGATGAGTTTTTCGGACTTTGAATGTGAAAAATTGTGCCATGAAAACTTAACAAAGTTTTTCACAAGAACTACAACAAAATACAGCTCTGTAGATATAATGTAGTTCCACTAGAAAAAGTAAAAGTTACGAGATTCAAATTTTATCTTTTAAAGTAAGTAGAGGCCAGAGATTCAAACACAGCAAATGAAAAATTGCTGTCACTGACAAGGAAAACCAAGATAAAATACTCTCGGGCCAGAAATCGTCTTCCATCTCTTCTATAACCATATAAATAAATTCCAAAGGAGAAAATCTGCCCTCAAAAACTGCCGTAGCTCTTCCTGTTCCTTTTCTTTCAATTAGTGAGGAGAACAAAAGTGCTCAAGGGGCTCAAAGATCTATACAAGAAGATACTGGGACTCACGAGAAGAGTTTACTATAGTGTATTCCTTACCAGAAAAGTTACTATGCCATCAGAGATCTTCTTGCTGTCTCTTTGTTTCTGGTGCTGATGTGGCTCTAAAACGCTTGAACAGATAAGGAATTGCACAGCTTTTCTCTCTGTAGGCTTAGCTCAAGGCACAGAAGGTGTACATTCCTCTATTGCATCCAACAAGGTACCTCCTCTCTCTGGCAGTTTGTAGCAACTCTCCTACTGGCATGGACTCACTGTAGGGCACTGTCTGTCCTTACCCATCAACACCTGCTTAACCTCTCAGGAAGGGTGTCCTGCCTCTTTCTGCCCCTTACATAGGACTGACAGAAACACTAATTTTCCTCAAGGCATAGTCATTAAATAAGGCTCTATCCCTGCTCCTACTACATATCAGCAGCTCTGTGGCTTATGTTTGTTTTCTGTTCATGCCAGGCTTCACTTCCTTGTATCTATCGTGCATTTGCATCAGCCCACCTCTGCCTGGTATTCTGGAGTCTGGGTTTGAACTCTACATTTTAGTGATATTTTTTCAAGAAATATGAAACAGTGAAGTTCTGAACTCAATCCCATTGTGAATTCAAACCAAAGCCACAAATCCATCCCACAAGCTACATATCTGCTACTCAAAGTATTGCTGATACTTGCTGAACACTTCTTTGTTGCCTTTGTTATTTTATAGGACCTCAGAAGCAATCTGGTCAATATCAATCAAGTGCACTTTAAATCCAGATTTTGCTGGGTCATTTTCAGAAAACCAAACTGTCTTAAATACCATTCAAGGCTTATCTCTGTTGGCTGTATCCCCTGCTGTATTTGATGAGAGGTAGATGTGATCTGAGAGCTGTTTCCTGATTCTATTCTGGGTTGAATACATTCTCTTTTTGCCAAGACCTGTAAGTGTGAAGGCAGATGTTCCATGCCTAGAAACTAATACTGTTTAGCAAGAACTGTCTCAGGCAGTAATATCTAAAAAGTCAAGAGTAAAATGTTCTCCTGAAAACACCATTAAACAAGAACTCATCTAAGTCAGAAATTCTTCCCCTAAACCACCTGGCCCTGTTCCCTTGCACAGTTTCTCTTATGCAATGAAGCTTTTAAAGTATCATTTATGTCATTTAAGAGTTTGCAAAAATCAGGCACAGAGTGCTGTCACTTAATAAATGTTGACACTGAAGACAATGGATACAGACTGTTCTTGCAGCTTCCTGTGATTGCACAGCTTTGCAGGGAAGAGCTTCCTTGGTCAGAAAGCAGGTGCTTTTCATTTACCAGTTAAAGAATTCCAGTTTCTTCTTCATTTAGGGGATGAGCAGGCTGTTAAGCAAATCAAGCTGCAAATTTAAGTCTATACATACTAACAAATACCTTACAGATTTATAGCTAGTGCTTGCCAGATTTGTGGTCTGACAGAACATGTAGAACCGTCTCACACATTCTGTTAACCTGGCATAAATAACTATGGATATTTATGAGTCCTTTCCATTTCCCAATCCTGTTAGTGGAAAAACTATCACAGATAAAATGATGGAAAATATAAGCCTCACATATTAGTTTCATTCACTGTATTGCACAAAAATTAATTGCAGTAGGGTCGTCATGTTTTGCACCAATGACTGGAACTTCTAACATTCTTGATGAGTTTTGTAACTTGGTGGGAAAAGGCTGATTTATTTTAAGTATATTGCATTACAAAAGTAGTCTGTTTATTTTACAGCTGTATTTAAGGAACAGTCAAAACTAACAATTGTGCAATTAGTGGGACTGTAAGAGGTAGGAAAGAGCTGTGTATATAGGCCATGTTGTGGTGGAATCATCCTTATGGAATGCACTGCTAAGTCATGCTGTCAGACTTCCTCCTCCTTCTCTGGCACAGGGTTGTGGAGTCTACTAACGGTCTATTTAAAGATAATACCTAAAAAGCATTAATAGAATCTTTTAATGAACCCACTCAGACTACATTTTTCCAGTTATCTTGACAGGTGAGTTGAGTTTAAACAACTTACACTATATAATAGTATAAAGCAAATGTGCTGTAGAATATCTTGTAGAACTAACAGTCTCAGTCTGATCAGCCTTCCCTAAGCACACTGCTGTCAAATATGCTGCTATTAGTAGAGCATGTTTTCACATTACAGAAGAAACACATTAAAAAGAAGCATCCAAATTTCCACATTACAGATGATGATCTAGGAAATTCTATTGCAATAAACAAATATAGCTCCCATTGATACAATCAAGTTCCTCTCTGGTGCAATCATGTTATTCCAGTTTTATACCTGTTTAGCCAAAATGAGAATTGGTCTGTTTGGCTTCTCCAGGCTAATATTCATACAAACAGCAATATGCCCCTCTATGAAGCTGCTGAATATTCAGATTGAGTTTTGTAAACGTTCAATACACTGAAAAACACAAATCCTTTAGAAAGTGCTGGTATCAACCTGTTTTTACAGGTATTGTTTGTGCCACTGCAGTGCAGTTTTTCTTCCCATCCTGTCAACTCATTATTGTAAAAAAGGTGAGCCCATGGAGAACCCACATGGCCAATGGTTTCCACCCCATGTTTCCCTACTGTCCATTTAAAATTGTGAGTACTATTTTTGTTACAACCCCTGAACATTTTCAGTCAACTTTAAATTGAGGGTTTAAGAGTGACAGCCCTAAACCCCTGCATACTCAGTAAAGATATGGTGGATACACTAGTTTTTTAGTGTCCCTAGTTTTAATGACAATGTAATGGGAAATACAGGAAGAAAAACTTGGGAAAGATAAACCATACAATGAAAAAGTGAATTTGTTTCTCAAATTATCTAAACATCCTGCCATACAGAGGCCTTGGAAGGAGCACACAGTCTAGAGAATTTGAAGTTAAATTATGGGAAATACTGAAAGGTAAATTTCTTGTATCTTAAATCTATTGGCAACTTCTATAATGTCTTTCTGATCCCCTGTAGGTGGCAGTTCCTGTTTTGCAGGGAAGCTGGTACAGAACTTAATGCCATACTTCCATCAGTTCTTTTATTTATGCAGTTAAATCCTAATACTAAAGGAGAAAAATTAGGTTAGCTTTAAGATTTTCTAAACCAGTCTGGACAACAGGCTATTTTTGTTTGTGATTCATTTATTTCTGTTATCCTTGTTATTTGTTTATTCATTTTGATTTTATACAGCACTGCTGCAATACATATTGTCATGACGAACACGGTGGAATACCAGACTGAATAGAAGGAATGAGACCTCTCAGTATCTTTCATACAGTCTACTGGAGTATTCTGACAGCAATCTAAGGACAGGACCATTCCCAGGTTATGTCAGGGAGCAGCAAAAGCAGGCAGCTCTGAGAAGAGTCTCACCAGATACTGTTGTGGACTTCAACAGTAACAGATTTATCTCAGGGACAGTCACTTCTCTGCATTGTTAGCACTTAACATTCCTGATCCTAGCTAGCCCACACATCTTCAATGCTCCAGGTTGGAGCAGAACTGTGAGCAGACATGCTCTGTCTGTAGGATAAGCACCTGTATCTGAATTATAGCACAATGCAAATTCAAAGTAAAAGCATTTGCATAGCAGGGACTTCACTGTCTTCAAGTGGTGGAATTTTCTGGTGTTACAAAAGTTTTTCCCTCTGCAAATGATGAACACAGTGGTAGAGGTGGAAAGATTTGCTTTTAATCACCTCTAGCAGCATCTGTGTTTGTCTTGTTTTTCTGGCAGAAATTTATCAAATCATAATTTCACAGGCTCCTGAAAAGACTTTGTATTATGCCGAATGAATTCCGGTGGATCAAAGAATTAGTTCAGAATGAAAAATTGACTATGATAAATGTTTCTGCAACTAAGAAATAATGACTTGCAGTGTACTGCAGTGATGCTTTAGGTGCCTTATCTCTGATTTATCTGAAATCACTCACTGAACTAACCACTATTAATTTATGTTGTATCCATGTGGATGTCATATTCAATGTCATGATACTTCTATTGCAGCTAAGCAGTAATTTAACTAATCATTAGAAAGAGTATGTTAGCCTAGTGAAATAATTTCATATTCATCATAATAATACCAATAATAATGGATTCGTGTGATATTACTGTCACTGTCATATGCATTGCTACAAAAATTCCATTACAATTCTGTTATAATGTAACATTATAATAAATGATCAGTAGTATGAGGGTGAGATGGCACTGCAAATCTGTAGGACATTTTATTTTCACACAGAATCATTATACCTTGAAAAAGCAGCATAGAAGTGCTTATTTTCAGAGAACACCTGCAGAGAAGCAGTTACAAAGCAGCACCTATAGGTAAACTGTTTATTAAAATAGAGGATCTATTACACAGATTTAATTTGAGAACGAACAAATTTTGCATTTATTTTATTTTTGCTAAAGGAGAAACAGAGTGTTTGGAGGAATTATTAACTGGTTATTCAGAAAAGGCTAGATTATCTTGTCAAACCATTCAGAAATATTTAGGTTTATATTACAGCAAATAACTGTAGCCCTGGGAGCTCTAGCCCAGTAAAGCCTTATCTGCCCAGAGGGTAAAACATCCCTCCCTGAGTCATGAACTGAGAGCCTACATTTTGGTTTGATCAGCCTGTCTCCTTTTCATGTTTTCGTCATTGGTAAAGGTTTCTTCTCTTTGTTGTCAAGATCACAGTGACTTTGTGGTTTACTTTTGTACTTACACATACGAAAGTGCAGCTTCTTGCCACTTGAGCCTTTCTATTGGGGCCTGGACAGCTGTGGTCTCTTCATAGGTGACAAGCATTTGAAAACAAAATACAGTAATGCACAGATAAACCAGTGGGAGCTGTTACCAATGATCAACTGGTTAAAACATGGACAATTCTAAACAAAACAATTCAAAACACTGCTTAGTGATATTTAATAATAAATGGAAATCCCATTATTAAGTACATATAGAGTGTGGTAGAAATAGGGCTGACATACAAAGCAGAGTATTCTTCTTTTAGTATCATGCCTATTGCAATGTCCTGTCAGGTGTCCCTTGATCCTCTGCCATGGGGTATTAACTTTCCAATCTGCCCCATTGATCTTACTGCCCTCTGTCCTCTCTGGTCTTTATGCTTAACCATTTCTCCATTTATTCTCTTCTACTTTAACCTGTTGCTGAGAAGTATCCCATTCCTATCCTGGATATTAAATCCCTTTCTTCACCACCTCTCTAGTGGCTCATTTTTCTTTGTCCACTTATCCACTTCATCACTGTCTTGCCAGAAGTAGCTGCAGTCTTTCTTATTTTTGAGAATATGCCACTTTGGAAAGCCAAGGAAAGATCAGGGCTGTGATATTTCTCATTTTCTTCTTCATTGATCTCAGAGGGGTTGAAGTGGCTGAGAACAGGGATTCCTTTAGCTGGAACTCAGACAGACAGCTGTCATGACTGCTGGGGTCCTGTAGGGAAGGATTTCACTGAAGTAAGTGACAGCTCCAGCCACCGTGCCAGCACCAGTCAGTAGAGGTTACACTGGGAGGAAAAAGACAGAAATTTACTTCTGTTGCTGAAACCCTCATTAGCCAGTCTGGTTATCAGTGCAGGCAGACACCTCTGTGGGTGGTGACATGGACAGACCCTGTGTACTACAGGCAATGGACTTCAAGGGAGAGCTGACTTCCACTCTCTACTTCTTCATGTCAACAATTATGAGTAAGGAAAATATTGTCTTGAGGCTGCAGCAAAGAAGAAAAAAGGGCAGAAGTGGTGCCTGCTCTTATATGAGAGGAGAGACAACCAAGGACGGCTGTCATGGACACTGTAGGCAGAGGAGGACCAAATGCCTTGAATCAGGTGATTATAAGCCAAGAATTACCTTCAGGGAGAGGGGATTTGAAGCTCCAGAACTCTTCCAAAAAGTGATACTGTAAAGGCATGCTATAAGAGAGGAGCAGCAAAATTCCAGTGGGATCTCTAGTCTAAGAGTCACTAGTTTTAAAGATGGGTAGGTGTCTTAGGCTGTAAGTCCTCAACAAAAGCATACAAGAATCACATCAGAAGAACTATCCAAACAGCATTTGAGTGCTGAAGAGAGACAACAGCCAGAGCAGGGTAGCACATCCCTGTACTTGATGGTGCAAGTGCTTCTTGCTCTGAAGAGCTGCTGTGCTGAACTTCAGGGGCAAAGATGAGCACTGTAAATCCTGAGGCTTCAGAGGTGCCAACTGACCCTTACAAAGTCACATCCCTCTGAAAGGGAAGAGCTGGGAATAACACCAATCTCTTCCAGTTCCTCAGCCAGAGCCCTGCTCGACCATAGTTCCAAACAACAATCACGTTCTAATTAGTCTTGTTTCCTTGGAAACCCGCAGACCCAATTACTAGTTTGTTGAGACAGCTCTTGTGATGACAACAAATATTCAAGGCCACCACCAGCCCACCAACTACTGCCTCATTTTTTTGTCCTTCTATGTCTTAATATATTTTCTTAAGAATCATAGATGGCTCAGGAAGCTCAGGTATTTGTTCCCTTGAAAAATCAGGAGAAAAACCATTTGATGCTTTTGTTGTTGCCTTTTTTTGACAGATGACACAGACATGGTCAGCAAGTAAGACCCTTTCCACATGATTTGCCTTCTGTGGCACCTCAGTGCTAGCAAATATCCAACATGCACATGATTTATAAGCTGAAGCTGGGTAAAATTTATAGAGAAAGGGAGATTCAACCCCCACCTCCCTTGCCTCAGCCATCTCCCAGATATTAAGCTTGTGTAATGCTTCTGTGGATGCTACAGATAAGGCAATTGAAGACAATCTCTGCTGGCATGAGGATATGGTTTTGATTTGGCTATATTTATTCTGCAAGTCAAACAGCTTACACAGATCTTGGCAGCATTAGAAACAAGACACTAGCCAAGTCACAAAGCCAGGATGCAAATTTTGAATGCCCTGAAACTCTTAGGACCCTGGACCCAAGAGTCCTATTCTTGATACCACAGACTGACACAGTGTACTTGAAAAATTAGGGCACATATTACTAATATGCTCAAAATGTCAGTGTGTTTGAGTGAAAGGCTTTTGCTTGGAGTCTCTTGTATCAAAACATTCAAAATTAAACCAAGCAGTTTAATTTTTCCTAAACAGATTTTGCAGGAATATGTTACTTTGATTTCATATGTTTACAAACTGCAGGTTTTCAGGCACTACACAAAGTGTTGGATGCTGTTGCACACAGAGCAGTTACAAGTTGCACTTGCTTAGGATGCCAGAGAACAGGATGTTTGCACTGGAGTTTTGCAGAAGATAAGAACTTATGATGGAAGAAAAAAAACCCTAACACTTCCTTTTGGTTTTCTTGCTTTTCTCCTCCTCCTTTTCAAAAGGAATTGGGACACTCTGTTACTTAACTAATTCTGTCACACTGTGAATAGCATAATCTTGCAAATTCTGCTATTCCAGGAAAATTTAACTAATATACTATCTGAGAAGAAAATATACTGTCTAATAAATACAGTATCTGAGAAGGAAGTATTTGAGATCATTTGCAAGAACAGCATTCTCATGTTCATGGCCCATGCCCTCAGATAAGTTACCTGAAGCAGAAAGCAGAGTTAGAGAAGAATGAACAAGCTATATTGAATTGAGAGCACTGGTACTAGGGAATGAAGGTTTGGAATAAAATTTCCAGCGTAGTTATAACATGTGCACATAACCTGTAACAGTAGGAGAAGCAGCAGAATCCCTAAAGCTACTGAATATATAGCAGATTGGTATTTATTGATTTATGTATTTTCCCCTAAGCTTTTTTTTCTTTTCTCCTTCCCTCCCTCCCCCCCCTTGTTTGTTGTTTGTGTTGTTGGTTTTTTTCCTTTTTTTTATCTTGGATTTTTGTTTTGCTTGTTTGCTCCCTTTTAATGAGGTATTCCTCAGATTAGACAGGAAAAGCAAGTCCCTTCTATGAAGAACCATCTTTCATTTTGATACTCCTTTGAACACTACATTGAAGAGTCTCAGCATTCATTTTAACAACAAGCAGTAATAGTTAACTTAGTAGCCCTATCTATTCCACTGGTAGGTCACTAATTATTAAATAATTGTTTCCCTATTTCTATGTAAGTTGTTATTAGGCAAGGGAACACACCACTTACCTACTTTTTCCTGTTTTCTCTCTCACTCTCCACTTTGCAGACACACCATCCCTGCACAGCACTGCAGACTCAGCAGTGCCTTAAAACAACCAGTCAAGTATTGAGAAGGTGGAATTCCATCTGGTCAGGCTGTTTCACACTGCCACCTCCTAAAAGATGCACTAACCAAGAAAAGAACAGCTGAAGTAGCTGAAGACATTTTTCATTTTCGCTTAAGAAAACACAGGCATTTAAAACTGACTCAATTATCTTCTCTTCCCCCTTATGTCCCATGTGACAAAGAGGTAAAATCCTCTTCCTTGATAGGAGTGCTTAAGGTATTGATGAAGATGCACATAGGAAGGGGAAGGTTGCCCTCGGGTATATCTGTTAGGATTTGCCAAGACATCCATTTCAACATGACAAGTTCCCAGCATAAATACATATTCTCTCTCTCGAATAGTTGTCTCCCAACAATGGAATTGCCCATGCACCCAAACCCAGCATTTCAGCATATGTGCACATAATAACTCTGAATGACATCACCACAATGTTAGCCAGATAAATAGACTTTTATTGTATCAGCATTCAGGTAACAGCTCTCTGAAACACAGCAGAATTCATATTAAACTAATTGTTATAATGTGAGTGTGCATTAAACAGAAGATTGGATAAGTACTTCAATGTGGATTTCTGTTCATTCTGCAGGCAGACAAGAGAGCCCAAGGGATGAGCAAAACTCCTTATTTCTTAGTCCAATGCACATTTTTATTAGGCAAAAAGAAAGACTGGAAAGGAATAAATGGCAGAGGAAGAAAATGGGACAGTAATGAAAAATATTGCCTGAAGTAGACAGATAAGAAAAGAAAAAGAGGAATGACAAGGCAGGAAAACAAAAAAGCAAGGAAGAGGAAGAGGAAGGAAGGTGGGCAAAGAGAAGCTGTCTCATGGCATCACCTGGCTTAATATCCTCCTAGGAAGCCTGGGTTGAAAGAACAATCAAAATTTCCCATGGAGTCATGCCAGCCATGAGGAATGAGATGAAACAGAGATGTTCTGCCTGTCCAGTTTTACCCCTATCCCATTTTCCATTAACAATCTTTGCACAAAACTCATTAATGTGTATAGAGAAGCATCACCTTTTCCGGTTCTGCAGTACCACACAATGAGAATAACCAGGTTGTTATAGGTCATAGAGGACATCTGTGACAAAGCTGGAAACTGGCCCAGTCTCCTGAGTTTCAGTCTAGTGCTCTTAACAAAATGATCAATCTCTGGGGAAGAATCCTGGCTTGGGGATATTGGCCACAACTGTTGTCACAGTCATAGCATCACATACATTCCTATGCACTGGAAAGACACACATTTCTAGGAGGTTGTTTTCTTAATGTCTCCTCATCCCTGAATTGAACAACTTTTTCCTGAAAATCTGCAACATCTAGAGTTAATATTTTCCAAACTTGCCATGCTCCTTCACAGGTGGTAAAGCCAATGGAGGAGACATGGATTTGGCAAATGCAGTACCAGCTTTGTCCAGCATGAAGCACTGGCCCAGGCGCAGTGACATTCTGGCTAATCTCCTGCAGTTTGACAGGGACAGTGCTTGTCACAGGCTGTGTCCAGGGCTGAGACTGGCTTTTGGCAGTCCCATAATTACCCTTCCAGTGGACTTCTTTTATTCTTACCCATATATTTATTTAGTTCAATAGAGCTTGGAAAATAGGCCCACAGCCTAGATTCTGAACTCTTCCCCTCACTTGCAAGGCTGAATAAAAGCAATTGCTGATGGAATGGTCTCTCTGGGATCCTCTTCAGAATCTGTCTCAAATCAAGCATCAAAAGTTTGTAAAACCACCAAAGCTTTTCCAAATTCTTCAAAGCTTGAGGTACTCCTCTTGCCATCATCAAGCTTTTATTCCTCCGAAATGATCTGTCCTCTTCAAATAATCCCCCCTCCTCTGCTGTCTTGTCCTCTTGGGAAAACCATAGACAGATTCCTGCTTTCCTGTGTAACGGGGTTTCATCCGTAGGCAGCCCTGTAAGCACTGGATGCCTTACTGGTCAGTTCATGCGGCATCCTCTACGACTGATCCCACTACTGTACACTCTACTTAGTCCCCTTTGGGGCAAAGCCTTTCCTTCACAGCAGACTGTGTGAAGAGTCAGACCTTCAGACATTGAAATAGTTGTCAGGAGATACTGAAACATTGTCTACACTTGCTACATAGTTACTACAAATAAGTTGGTTCATCTTACTCGGAATGTACTGTTCTGAACAAAAGACTGTTTCATTCTGAAAAAGAAGTAACTGAATATATAAAAGGTAGTATTTGAGCATATTTCTCTAAACTACATTTTTCCTCTGAATGGCAACATAACTGTTCAAACTGTTTGTCAGAGGGGGATAATGAAAGAGGGGAAGACCTATGACACTGCTGTGTTTTGATTAAGTGGTACATATAATGATATATGCTGTAGTGAGGGTGGACTTCATAACCAGAGTATAGGAAACAAATAATCTGAATGTAGGACTTTCAATACCTATTTCTGAAAAGGGGATAAAAATGCCTTGATTTTCCTGCAATATGCTTCCTAAATTTTGAGAAATTTCTACTTTTCATGTTACCAAATATTAATCCTCAGTCTTACCACAAACCATTCCAATACTTTTCTGTTTTAAACTACTTGATAGGAGGACTCATGCAGGCACAGCAATTATGCAGTTGTAACTTGCAGAAGCAACTTGCAAAGTTCACAATGGTCCAATGGTCAGACCGAATTCTTTTGGTTGCTTTGTTTTTAGAAAGCTGTTTCAGAGAGGAGAGCCTCAGAGCAAGGAAAAGTTTCAAGGCAAACTAAATCTGAATTGTAGTCTCATAGCCAGTGATTCTCACTGGAACTCAATTTTCCATAAATCTCTCCCTCTAATTCACTGCACAATTTGGTGGCACAAATTTAAAGACAAGCCAGTATTACAGTGAGCCAACAGTTTGATAGCAGCCCTGTGCCTTTACCCTAAGAATATCTAGTTATGGCTTATCTCATTTGGGAGTAATATGATCTGTTATTTTAGTCTGCAGTTAAGAAAAACAGCAACTGAAGAAATAGAACGTAGGCAAGAAACCAGATTTATACTGAGATCACTGTAGCAACAAGAGCATATTTCCAAATACCCAGAGCCAAATAGCAGCTGGTACTTCAGGAGACAGGATTTTGTCCCAGTGAATACTGGCACTGTGTCAAACCACAGAAAAGTGCTGCAGTAGATGGGGAAGAAATACCTCTCCCTGAGAACAGTAACCTTGCATCTTTCTGAAATTACGAATTCCATCTCTTTGCCAAGGGGGAGGAACTCTTTTTACACTAACAACTCTTGCTACCTTAAAACCTAGCAGTGGCTTTGCATAAATTGTTTGGGTTTTTTGTTTCTCTCAGTCAGACATAAAAGAAAAATCAAGTACTTAAAACCAGGCCAGATTGGTTTCTTTTTTTGCCCTAACATTAATCAAAATAAATATCCCTCAGGAAATAGTTTTGGCATGTAACAACATCTTAGCTAATTTTTCCTTCCTAATATGGATGTAATTATGGACAATAAAGTATGTTCTTATTGCAATCATTGTGATAGAACTGCATTTGCACAGTAAGCTGCTCCAAGGCACATTTTCTTGTACTGCAGTGCACTGGGTGTCTTCTTCCTTTAAATGAATGACTGTTCAAATAATTTCTGATACTGGCTCTTGACCCAGAAGCATATAAGAAAACCAACAGCAACCCAAACTTCTAGCTGCTGGTATGTGAAACCTGAAAAGATAAAAAATAAAGGAATTTCATTCTCCCTTCTCCTCTACACCAGCTACCAAGCAGTTACTGAGGATGTGTGTTCATGAAGCTGTGCAATTACAACAAAAAATGACAGAGCTTACATTAATCACTCCTCAGTCCAAGCTGAAATTTGACTGCTGGAAAGCTTTGACCCTGTTTCTTTTTGTTTTCCTTATTTGTCAGGGTATGATGCTTAAAACAATTTCATTGCATGCTTTAGATTTATCCAGATCTCCTTGGATCTGGATATGCTTCCTCCACTGTGTGATGTCTTCCCCTTGTAAAGGACTTTCTTGAGTTTCCAAATATACAGGTGCTAGCTAAAAGGGTAAGTACACAGAACTTTGGTTACGATCTTTTTTTGCTAATAATTCAGTAATTTAGTGAATTTTACCCTTTCCGTATATAACATCTCAAGCTGTCATTTCAGTAGGAGTCCTCAGTGCAGGACACGTGGGAAACTGTTTGAGGAAGTGCTTTGAACTCAGTTCATGTTGGATGAATGATACCTGTGCTAAACCTCGTTACCTATGTCGTTGTGTTGTTGTGATATGTAAGAGCCTTGGCTGATTGAGCCACCACAGCAGATAAGTTGAGCTTGGAAGAGCTGCATGATCCTCTATGACAACAGCAATCCTGCAAGGCAGCCAACCCCAGTGGAAGATGAAGTGTGTGATGGCATCTGGTTCAATGCTTCTACCTACCTTCTCATACCTTTGTAACTTGTAGCAAGGCAGGTCACACTCTCTTTGCTGAAACGGAATTACAACCAGCAAGTGACCTTTAAATATAGATGACTTTAAACTGGACTCAAAAGAAATTGGCTGAATCTCAGTGTTTGGGCTACATGGGAAATGACAAGGCTTAGAAGGAGTGAGGGTGGAGCAGCTGTAGCTGCATTATGTCATTATTTTGCAATGGAGTCCAGCTGACTGATAATGAACCATGAAAACAGCCATGTCTTTTCAATCTTCTCTGTGGTATGATTACATTTGGTGGGACTGGTGACTGGTGGGATCCTACTGCAGATGTCTTCACTGGCAGCAGGAGTAAAGAAATTTCAAGACCAAAGCACAAGTCTTCACCTCAGCTGTGCTGGATACAATGGAGTACTTTCTTTCAATAAACATTTTCATATGGAAGCCTTGGCTCCCAAACCTGGTAACAGTTTCTCTACTATAACTGCCAGTGGGGACAGACAAGAAAGCTTTCAAGCTTTCTCTGCACCACCCCACCCTCCACCCCCCCGCCACCCCCCCCCTTTTTTTTTCTTTCCAGTTCTGCCTTCAACAAAAATAAAGGACTGTCAGGATATGGGGAGTTGTTATATCCAAGGGTACACAAATATTTCCCCTCCAGTATCACTTTGAAAGTATGGTGTTTTCCCTCCTACCTCTAACAGACTGTTTTGAGATTGTAATCTACTAACTAAGAGGTCTTCTGGCAGTCTTAATTTTTGGATGCTAAAGCTGCTTGTAATGACAACACGATTCCTCCATTACATATGATACATGCAAAAAGCAAGCACCATTCTATTTTCCCATCTTCTCTTAAGCCAGTTCAGTACAGAGCTCCACAAATTCTTATTTTTCATTAGATGCACAGTGGTGATGACTTGAGGCTCCTGTTTTAGACTGGTGAGCATTATGTGAACTTATAACAAAGGATTAAAGCCCTACAGTCCAAGATGGGAGTTGGTAAATCACCCCTAACAGTGAAAGCAGACAGGACTGTCAGGGCTGCGGGACACTGTCCCGACCCTGGCCTCAGGTTCAGCTGACTGAACTAACTGAGAAACTGCTGGATGTGATGTCAGAAATCCTTGATGTGACAGATAACAATGACAGAAGCTGACAGAAGTTACCAATAGCACCATCAGGAATGTCTGAGTTTCACAGGTGGTTCAAGAGGAGTGATGCAAGAGATAGATAAACCTCCCTGAAAAGCAGTTTCAGGACCTTGGGCAAAACCAACAGTATCCTGGTAAGCATATCAGCCATAGGTTACAAAGCTGAGGTTACCTGTGTCAGTAATGGGATCAGGAATACTGACTGGGTTATGGACCTAGAAAAACTGGAACCATTAGTGAAAAAGTAAGTGGAGGTGGATTGCTTGTCTGGAGAGGATTGGGCAGGGGAAAGAGGGGCAATGATGGTGAGGATCAAGACTATGTATCAAGTATCAAGAGGTGGAAAACAGGGTAACAAGATATTTAAAAGCTGTCATTGTGGTTACCCAAGGGTACCTGCCAGGCAGGCCTGTACTTCCTCACTGCAGGTACAGCAGGACAATAAACCTATTGTCCAGACCACACCAAAGCTGTCAAGCCTATTTCCATGGCCTGGAGGACCATGGGAAGTAGTGGATACCTTCCCTTGCTAGCAGGGGTACAGCCAGAATGGAACATGGTGCTATCACTGAGTCCCTTCCCATTTCAGGCCTGAGAGCATCATAACCACATCCTCAAGGGGATAAGGAAAAAGTGAGGTGAATTTGCCCTCAAGATATGCAGTCTGTGGGGAGATGCAGACTTAATCCCTTCAGAAAATAGGAGCTGAACACTGTGGGTAAGTGAGAGAGCTGAGGGCTAAACTGCCAAGTAACCAAATGAGAGAGGAGCATTGTTACAACATTGCCCATCTTTAGAAAGCAAGAGCTGTAACTGCACTTTCTGCAGGCTAGGTCTTGTTGGAGTCTTTCCAGCAAGCTTTGAGAATTAAAAGTGAACTGAGTTCCCCCTAGGACTCTGCAATTTTTCTGGTCATGTTTAAACTAAGGGGGAGTCTATACAGCAGTTTAGTTTGCATCAGGACTGTGCTTTTGAACTACTTCTCCATATTGTCTCCACTTACTGAGCTTTAGTTCAACTCACGGAGAGCCCTCGGGGAAAACCAAATTGGATTCTCTTCAGTTAACACCAAAGAAGAACTTAATTGAGGGAGAGCTGGGAAGGTTTCAGAGTTTCTTTTTAACTGGCATTTAAACTCTTTTGTCCAAAAGTGTCATGTAAGCTACAAAAGTGTTTTCATGTCCCTTTCTGACAGTCAGCCATTTTAATGAGGTGATTTTGCTCACTGTATAAGGGATGCTCATCTCCTAAGTTAGTGACTTCCTCCGTGTGCCTCCACCTTTCTTTCTCATCCAACTGCAGTAGTTCAAAGAGCAATGGGGTGAACCTGTGAAGTTTCAAGGTACTTGAGATAATAACAGTAGAAAATTTTAGTGCACTCATTCAAGGAGATTAAAGGGAATAAGAGAAAGCGTAAATGTAAAGCATCAGAATTCTTCTGTTTTCTAATCAAAAGGAATTGATTTTAAGAATCAACATAAAAAGTGAGGATTTTACTACGACAATGATCTGAAAATGTAATATATCATCACTGAGGGCAGAGTTTTTTAATTTTTTAAAATATAATTTTTATTGCACAAAATATATGTGCCTTCCTAATTGAAAACTTTCTCCAACATGATGTCAGGGAAGTCTCTTCAAAAACATGCCACAATTTTGCAGTGTCTGTTACTCCAAAAAGGTAAACTAAGGCAACCTGTTAGTTTTTTTTTCAGCTTTTATTTCAGACTTCGAAGAGGAAACATAGCTCTCTATTAAGAAAGTCTGTCTTTCTCTGAACTCACATCAAAACAAATGGGCAACAGTGTATTCTATTCTATTATTTTATTTTATTTTACTTTATTTTATATCAATTTCCCTGGGTTAGATTGAGCCTCCCTTGATGAAATTAGAGCTTTATCTGGAAAGTCCTCTTTTCCCAACTTTGAGTGCTACAAGAGAATATTAACCACGTACTGGATTCTTAGATACTTGAATTCCCAGACATAGAATGACTGAACCCACAAAGATAAAATCCAAAGGGTATGAAGTTGATCCTTCAGCAAGTCCTGTGTGCTGTCTGATACTGGACTTACTGGCCTTGTATAGATTAACTGTTAAGCACTGGCTCAAGGGGTCTTGGGCAGGCTCCTTTTACATGCACTTCAGTGTGCCAGGTCTTATCTTGCTCAGTCATAAACATAAAGGAGAAATACAAAGACCTTGCCAACTATGTATAAGACGAGCGATAGCAGATGGAGATGGACATATGGGAGACTACATAATAGATCACAAGAGTTGGAAGGGACCCACAAGGATCATGGAGTCCAACTCCTGGATCCTCCTGGCTGCCAGGGCACTGCTGACTCCTACTGAGCTTGCTGTTTCTGCACAACAGCAGTTCTTAACTGAGCGAGCTCTTACAGACTGGTTCAGAAATGGTGAGCTCTTACAGACTGGTTCAGAAATGGTGATAATGAAAGGAAGCCTTTTTGTAAACATTATGAACTAGTCCGAAATCCAGCTTGGAAACTCAGAGCTCCAAAATGCATTCTTTGTATGGACTAAGAAGACAAGCAGAGTAGCTGGAGGAATCTAAATGGGAAAGGAAACCTTTCACTGGACCTTTTCAAAAACAAAAGAATTCACAAAGAAACAAACCATGACTAAGCAGAAAGTCTGAACCATATACTGTGAGCAAATGGAAAGCAGATAAATATTTTTTCAGTGACAACTATTTAGTAGGTGTCTTGCCCTTAACTGACTAATACTCCTTGGTGTGCACTGGTGACATGTAATTAGTTGGATCAACTCTTGGTTCCCATGACTGGAGTGAAGGTCACAAGAATGGTCCTTTCTAACATCCAGCAACTGAAAGCTATCAGAAAGTTTAGGAAGACAGGGTTATTGCTTGTGAAGATACAGAAAAGAACATTGCAGAAAATGAGAGATCAGTAATTTTGTTTGTATTATATGTTTCTTAAACCACAGAGAAGAAGGACTTCTTGTTGGTTTTTTTTTAGGGGGGGCTATTTTTAATTTTTTGGGGGTTTTGTTTTTTCTTTTTTGTTCATTTTTTTCATGATTTTTTTCTTGAGTGGAAATGCTTCACTAATCCTTTATGTTAGAAACAGAAAAAGGTGAAGCAAACTCATCAACAAATCTGGTAAAGAGGAAAATAAACATATGTAATTATAATAGCTGTCTGATGCTTGAGAGATAAGAGATTCCTTGCCTCTGTCTCTTCTTGCAGTATTAGATTCTTTAAAAAGCATCTGATTGATCACACTGGCACGTTTTCAGTTCGTCTCTCCACACAGAGATTGGCAACAGAAGGAGAATGATTTGTAATCTAACACATGATCTCGTGTTCTCTGAGTACACCCCACAAAGCTGCCAGTTGTTGCTCCATATGATGTAAGGGGGCGAGGGTGCAGCATCCCCCAAGTTAGAGGGCCCCTCTCAGCCTGTAGGCACAGCAGGCAGGGGAGTTCTGACCCCCAAAAACCACGACACACATAGAAATAATAACTGAACTCCAATATCCCAGACCAGCTCTTTACACAAGATATGGGTGGAAAAGCTTTCAGTCCCATGTAGTAGCCAGCAAAATGATTCTGCTGTGGATAGTGCAGTTCTCAAAACCTTTAGGAAAGGCTAGACCCTCAGCTAAAGTATTTTATCATGGTTGTTCTAAATTTACACAATCTTTTTAAAAAGTACTTATTAAGATTCATTCTTCCAGCCCTTCCTGGCAAAAGGCTAAAAATGAGCCAAGTTGGAGAAGATGTGGGTGGGAGAAACTCATGTGCTGGTAATTGCAGCTGTAGCTTCAGTGGGCTCGTGAAGCTGCAGGAGCCAGGAAAAACTTTGTCTCTGCCAGAGATAACAGAAAACCATCTAGTTGTACTGTGGCTTTGTCATCATTTCTAACAATTAGGTTTCTTCAAATAATTTTTCTGCCTGGAGTACCTCACCCTGTTTCAGTCTGATTCACAACACCATTACTATAGTTTCATGCTGATATAACCCTTCTGAAAATCAATCAACTAGACTGGCAGTGGTATAAGACTGGAGTGATGCAGTGGTGAATCAGACCCATGGTTATAAAACAGCATATATAGGAAATTACATAACTGGATCAGGAGTATTTTGAAGGAATTAAACACCAAAAAACCCACAAAAAGAACAGATATGATTGTGTTCAAACTTTCCTGCCAACAGAACCGTAAATGTATTGCAACTTACCTAATCACACACCAACTTGTTTTGAAAAAGAACTGGTTTTGTTATGAAGCTGAACAAAATAAAAAGATGTGAAGAAATACTACTCTGCCTGTTTTACACAGATACAATGTCTGCTATTCTCTCACCCTGGAACACAATGTTTTGCTCCTGCAGCACATTTAATAGGAAAGATCAACATTTTCCTTAGTAACTGAGGATAATAAATGCATCATCATAGTCATGAGTTGAGCTAGTTGTAATGAAATAAACACCCATTTTGTGTCTCTGGGATGAGACCTACTTTGTATGACTGAATTGAAAACTGATATCCTGCTTCCTCTCATCTACTCCATCTTTCCGCTATCCCTTAGCAACAGGTGCTGATCGCCAGCAGAATTCGATCTATGCCACTCTGCTCTCATAAGTAGAAACTGGGGCAGAATTTAGTTCAAATCCTTTTCTACAAGAAAGCATTTGCTGCCTTATCTACACACATGGGAGGATGTTCATCACATCAGCTGGTATTGCTGAGCAGGTCCAATCTAGTACAGCTTTATAAAAGTCACCAGTCACCATCTCAAAAGTATTGTTACATATTCAAAATGAGATCAAAGAGAGGGTAAATTTGTTCCTGGATTAAGCCAGCACAGCTACAATGACTACATCATATGCACTTTGACACAGCCTGTATCAAAGTGCCCAACTTTGCTCCTCGGGATGGCACTCTGCCCTCCCACACTGCAGCACTAACATAGGAATGCTGGGGGTTGTGCATTTTGTGGAAGAAAGAAGTGTACAACCTGTGGGGTAGAAAATAACAGACATGTAAGCTTTGTCTAACTGCTTTTTAAATATCCTGTGAAACTGTTACAAACATATAGCAGTCCTGATTGCTTGTATTGAAAAGCAGTTTGGAATTTTGCTGCTAGAATGATTAGAAGACAAACTGCTTCCTGGTGTGTTCATGTCCTTTGCTTTTGTGGCAGCTCTCCTCAAGTGTGAAGAGCCACATAAACTGATCACCCATGCTATCTTAAGGAGTGATAAGTCTTTGTCTTACTTTTGGAATGCAGAAGAAGTCTTCATCTTCTTTGGGAGATGTAGAAATTTTCTTATGCTTTTAGTCCCAATTATGTATCAGTTAAGTTGAAACAAACCTTAAAAACCAGGGTAGTTGGTGCCAGCATAGAATAGATAGAATGAACAAGTGCCTGCTGCTGGAGTATCTCTACCTTGTCCTGTATCTGTGAAAAATGCCTTGCCTGATGCACGATGATACTGGCATTGACTCCTGTTATGGAAGCTTCACGTGACTGGCTCATATTACAGGGGGTTTTTTTGCACTGCAGTATTGAAATATTTCAGATGTCTGTGTGTTTTCATTATTTGCTGCTTTTGCAAACTGGAAGCCCAAACCTGAATATTTTCACACAGCTTGTGCTATGGCTGTACTTTACCAAAGGCTCATCATCCATGTTCAGTCTAGATTGCCTCCCAAACTGACAAAAAGTGAAAAGTTTTACTTTTCTATTATCTTGACAATCACTTTTTTAGCTATATTAGGTACTTTCCCATTATAAATTCTAGAGCACCCTGGAAGTTTTTCTCTTATTAAGTCCTTGTGAGTGATTGTGGTAGTTTTGGCTTTAGTTTCAGCTAGGCCTCAGTTCAGCAGGCTCAGAAGTGTGACGTAGATTCAAGGGGACAAGCATCAACTAACTTAAGCAACAAAAGAGATATATCATTTTGACATCAAATAAAGTATAAGAGAAGGTGTAGGAGGTGCCTAGCTCTCTTTCCACCTCCTGGCCTGGTGCTGCTATCACCAATGCTGGGGTTGTTGGGCCTTCTCACCACTTCACAGCTGTTTAGTTTGGGAAGTACTTTGTTCTTGTTTTGTCATTGGTTTTCTCCTCTCTTGCCAGGTATCCTTTGGGGGGAGTTTGTTGGAGTGTTTTTGGGGGCTGAGGTGGTGGATGACATTATGTTGTTGTCTGTGTTGTTTGGGTGGGTGACTCGGTCGTGGTTGTTGTTGTTGTTTTTTCCACATTTGTATATATATGTTATACCATATTCTGTTTTTAATTGTCTCTTTTCTGTATAAATATAAGAAGCTTGCCATTTCAGGTTTTGGGTTTTTTTCTTCTTTTTTTTTCCCTCCTCCCTCCCTTTCCCTAAGGGGAGGACTCTGACAGACTATTGGGCAAGTTGGCATTTTGCAAAGCTAAACCAAAACAGTTCTCACAGTCATTTTCTCTGCTGTCCTTCTTAGCCTAAGTGATGAAGTCAAAGAGGGGTTTTGTTCTTTTTACCATAAAGACTGAATTCCCAACTTAAGCCTTGGAGGTGAACATGGGACTCTTGCTCCTGAACACTGCAATATCACGACTGAGGTATAATTGAGCTAACTTGATGAAAGTAGTAAAAGAATGGTTTAAACCACCAAATTAAGTTGTTTTGCTTTTTTGTCTTTTTTTTTTTTGCAGAAAAAATAGAGATTTCTTGGAACATTCTGCCCCTGGGGCTGTAGATAGAGATATTTATATCAGAAGGTTAAGGAAAGGATTGGATAAATTCATGGGCAGCAGGTCTGCAAGACATTAAAAGGCTTGGGCAGCACAGCATTCTCAAACATGCCTAATAAAGCAATTATAGATGTTAGTAGAGAATCAAGGGAACAAAAAACACCCCTCAGTATTTGCTGGAGACAAACTCCTGGGTTAAGCAACTTTTATTCCTGTTTTTACAGTGCATATGTCCTTTCACCAGTCTTATACCCAGTATGAACTCACATACTACAAATTTTGGACTTGTGACTTTTCCCTCTAGGATATTTCAGAATAGAAGTCTGTATTAGCTTTAAGTACAGGTAGACTTTTTCTCACCTTCTTCACTAAACTTCAGCCCAAACATCCCACTATGAGCTGGATTCTTTGCTTTTTGCCTCATCTGTATGAGATCCAGGCTACTTCTTGTACCTCTGTCTCAAGTGAAGTATGTTTCCCATCCACTTGACCTTTGTACTGTGTGTTCTTTTCTCATTTTTAGCCAGTTTTTAAAAGACTTCTCTATCCTATCTTTGTATAATTTCATACTCTTTGTCCTGCCTGATGTCTACTCTGCTCAAATGTTTGTTACACTCAGAGAGTACTTTAGAAATCAATATATAGTGGTAGCTGCAGAAACTGGTGACCATGTTTGTAAAACATCATCTGGGACCAGGTCTGGAAAGTTAGGGCTTTTGTCAAGCATAGTCTCTTACTATTGATTGCCCTCAGATCAAAGTCAATGTGTCATAAGATATAATAAGATACAAGATAACTTCCAGATGCTGGGAGAGGGAGAATCCCTAAACCCTTCACATGGAAATGCTGGCCAGGAGTAGAAAACTGGTCTGGTGGGTGGCATGCAAGCATGCAGAAACTGGTCTTTCCAAAAATATTTCCAACATTGCTAATGAATGTGTCATTTCACTAATTCTAAAACTGGCCTTATGTGCTAATAAATACTTGTTTATTTTGAATACTTGCCTTTCATTCTTGCAGGCCTTAATGATTTAATTCCCCGCTTTGCCCTTTTCTTCCTTTGCTTTGAATAGACATGGGAGGAGTTCCTGCCTATTAATCTAGTTCAGTGTGCTGGAGCTGATGGTCTAAAATCTAAACTGCTTGATCTAGCTGCCAGAGGTAAGTTTCCTCCTTGTTTAACCTTTCTCTGGAGACTGATGTAGTGCCCCAAATACACAACAAGGTCATACCCTTGCATTACAGTGAAAGCAAATTAAATATGACCTTTTACAGATCTAGTTCATGACTTCTTGTAATTCCTAAATCCCCTAGTACAAAAAAACCCAGATGATTTCCCAGAGAATAATGTTTTGGGTGTTTTGTGGTTGGTTTTTCTTTTGACTCAATGAGGAATTTTATTACTTGAGACATTCAGTCTTTCCTCAGTGGTGCATGTGTCACAAATGCCCTGCCACTTGTTGGCTGTGGCTGTCATCCCAGGGTAATAGGCTGCAGCTGTTTTTTGTAACTTACAGCTAAAATCATCAGTATGTTAAAACACTAACTGCTTTTATAAGAAACACTCAAAAATGCAATCAACACTTGCTCATTGGTAAAACTCATAATTCAGTATTCGCATACATAGTACTTCATATTAACATCACCATATTTCAGGGCTGCTTTGAAGGAAAAGAACAAGTGTTCATTACATGATCATTTCTAGGATGGCTTGTTCTTGAAAATAATTTATCCCATGGTAATGGATTGTGGATGAGTTCAGAAGTTTACAGTAATATCCTAGAGGAAACAATAAAAAATGTTTTCACCCTTTGCCTCCCTGCCTCCTCTCAAAAAAACCCAAAAGGCCCTTTCCTCAGAAACCAAAGAAGACATTACTTTGGGTAGTGTTCTGCTTTATTTATTTTATGCATGAGCACTTCTTTGCACTCACTTAGTTTTATTGTTTCCGTCATATAATGTTACTGAACTGCCTCTTTGTTGTTTTTGTTTTGTTTTGTTTTGTTTTGTTTTGTTTTGTCTGGCTGTAGCAGTAGGGGATATAATTAAACCTCTTTTTCATATATGTGTTTTATAGGTGTATGTATATGCTTATATATTCATATATATGACAATGTGCAAAAGCACAAAGTTGACAAGAAAACTGTAGGTGTAGTGTTGGAAGCCACTATGTAGGGGTAACTGTGTAACCCTGGAACTGTTAAAATTGGTTTGTAAGATAGAAAAGCCCCTCCAACTTTCTTTTTTTGCTCTAAATGTAAATAATATGGATAATAGGAGAAAATTTGTCCTGCTGTTTTTTCACTCCATAACTATAGTGTTGATACTCTGCACAAAAGCATTCTTTGGATTCTAAATTTCCTGTAGATAAGAGTCATTTTCTTGCAACACATCCTGTTATACATCCTTGAAATACATCCTGAACTATATCCCTTAGTTCAATCAGGAAAAAAATGTTCTGTAAGTACAAATTTATATTTATTCTAAGAGTTCTACAAGTAGGCTAGTTTGTATATGTAGTGATATAATCAGCTCACCATTTCCCACCTTTGCCAGCCTGTTCTCTCCTGGGGCTGCAGGCAAAGGGGGCAGGTGAGTGTTTACTGTGTTGGCAGCTGAGAGGCAGAGCCATTATGCAGCTCTCTTGGATCGTTAATGGGGAATATTATCTGAAATTGACCTTGTTTAGACATAAAGTGCCTTTGGCCTCACTTCAAGATTCTTAACACGAACAAGTATCTGATAATATGTGCTTTTAAAAGACTATATTGCTTAAGCAATATCTCATTGCAAGAAGCTCTAGTGTTCACCAGGATTTTCCTTTCAAAAGGCTGTATGAATATAACTTCAAGTCATGTAGATCACATTTGTCAGATTGATGAGAATTTGGGCTTGGGCATTTAGTCCCATCAGTGCATTGTAAGCTACTACAGAAAGAGCCACTCAGTGTCTCTGTTTCACATCATTGTCCAAATTTCTTAGCACATAAGGAAGTTTTGGCTTTTTAGAAGACATGCTGTGCTGAAATTTCAGATTGTGCAAAGGTTTGGTTAAAAACAGAAAAGGGATCACAGGAGAAGGTTGCTCCCTGTCTCAGGTACATTTTTTATTTTATTCTAGAGGCATAAGTGTGTTCTGTGAACTATATTCTCTCATGGGGCTCCATCTTTTAGACACAGGAATTACCAAACAAGCTGTTTGAACAGCTTGTTTCAGGACTAATAGATGTCTAAATAAAGTTATTCTTTGAAAATACCCATGACAAAAGAGGATGATAATAGTTTTGTATATTTTAATTTTTCTCACCTGTCTCAACTAAACAAAGCTGTATCAGGGCTGCCAGTAACTGGGATACAATGGGCTGCTAGAAGTTATTACTTTTTTAAAAAATATGCAAATAGATTTTATTGTCTTTATAGTGTGTAATTATCAATGGTGGCAGGTGACATGGTGCTAAGTGTGGTGAAAGAACATGCATTTAGAACACTGATGGAAAAGCAGGAATCTGAATATTTTTCATAGCTGAACCAAAGAGAGCAGAGCAATGCCAGATTTCTCTTATTGTGATATTGAACTCCGCATAGAACATAGTTACAGTATAAATCTAAAGCCCAAAACATTTTATTCTAAGAGTCAAAACAAAAAGAGCACCTTTCAGTTTACCAAATGAAGATTTCAGTTTGGTTTTGGTTTTTGGTTTGGTTTTTTTTGTTTGTTTGGTTTTTTTTGGATTTTTTTTAGATGTGCATATAATCATGCTTGAATTCCTCTACTCTAGGGAAATGCAAAGCACATGAAGCCCATGGTCTTCAACCACTGTGCTTCACCTGGGATAAGCTACAAGTCTTAGCTGCCCCATCACTGTTTTCTGCCAAGCATTGCCTTGTCCCTTTGCACTTTTTTGGTGTTAACCTTAAGCCATGTGGATTTATTTAACTGTACTCTTCCTGTAACACAGCTTCCTTAGGCTTAGCAGTCTTTCTGGCTCTTGCCAGAGCATGATTGATCAAGGGTAACATAACCCTGAGAACCTCCCTTACTCAGTTTAAAAGGCCAGCATATCTCATTGCAGAAACCATCACATCTTCCTAATCATTAATGATTTTTAAATAATAATTTATTCACCTTTATGGGCTATTATAGCTACAGTTCATAAAGTCTCCAATAAAGAACTAATTTCCATTTTGCTAACCACATTCAGTATTTGACTGCAGGATGGTCAGAATCTAAGTAATAAGAAAAATACAGGGTGGAAGAAATGTCCATCATGCCTGGTAGACCAGAAGCTAAAAGCAGATAAATGGTTCAGTCAAAAAGACTATGGCAAAACTGATAATTAAAAATGGCTTTTCCAAATCCCAGGCCAGTGCCTTAAACAAAGTTGCTGCCTTCTTCCAAAATATCAGTGTTTCATTTCAGTTTTACTTCAGGATTCCATATCACAAAGGTGAAACAGCTTGCAGATACTTGTACTGAAAGCAAATATACCACAGAGCAAGATGTTACTGTTTTTATTTGTTTCATCAAATTTTTAAAATAATTTGTCTGATTATGTCACTCATCAGTTAAACACTTATTAACAGTGCCCTTCTACTCATGTGCTGTGCTAGAGCATATGCAAAAGAGTTATGACACAATGCTACAAGCAGACCTAGCAAAGAGTCACAACTGTTGTCTGTACCAGGCATTTAGAAGGGAGTGAAAAAGGGGGAAATTCTGACCTATTAACTCAACTGCATTTACAACGTCACAAGCTCTAGTAGATGAAGAATTGCAATCATTACTAGGAACCTAACAGCCCATGAAACCAAGAGCCAAGGTTAAACAGGCTGTCTAAACAACAGGGGTTTATTGTCTAGTACATCAGATTTGCTCAAAGAATAGAAATATATTTTACGTGAATTATGTGTTCATCAAAAGGCAGTTGCTGGCAGAGCATGGGGAGCACCACTCCCAGTGCAACCTATATGGATAAACATCTAGTCCACCTTTTGGAGAAGTTTAAATGTCTCCTGAAACACACAACAACCAGGGAGACTAAATTATTCCAATTCATTTCACAAGTTCCACCACCAGCAATTTTATTTCATTAAGTGTGGACAGGCCCTAGAGATCTGGAATGAACTTCAGTTACAGCTCAAGGTGTTCTTCAAAACTTCCACTTAAAAGGGGACACCAAAAGAAAAAGAAGAAATTAAGAACAAGGAAGAAATAAGGTTAAAGAAAGAAACAATGTTTTCAACAATGATACCCACATCGGAAGGAATTTGTGCAGAATGTTAGTATATTGTCACATGCCTATAATATGTATACTGGGGAAGGGATTAAGGGCTCATTGTGCAGGTACTACACAGATTTTAATGGCCAGTTCCTCCTTGTAGCATTTTTATCTTGATTCGTCTGTTTGTCTCTCCATCTATACCCTAATCCGTGAGGGCCAGACTGGCATCTGCCTGATGCTCTGCCCTTGATGGGACTCCTCAGGGTAACATTCTTATAAATGCAGGTTAGTTTTGGATAAGGAGGTGAACCCAGGTAACAATGTAGCCTCCTGCAAAGTGAGTCAGGAAAATGCTGATGTCCTTGGTTTAGCTGAAAACTCCAGGCTACCTGGCTAGTCTGGTCCCTCTGCACAAGACTGAGTTTCACCCTGAGAGAAGAACTTGAGTAGCAGGATACACCACTACTAGGACATGGGGCTAGTCCATCTGCTTGCATTTCTACCTGAAATACCTGAAATCTGTCATCAGTTGGCAAAAAACTGCTATGATTTCATTACTTCCAAATGAAAACATGCACCTGAGATTAAAAGGAAGTGACAAACTGATATTAAGCTGAACATTGAGGTTGTAAGGCTTGCAAGTCGAGATGAGAGATTTTGTGAAATGGATGTGGCTGGTCATTCTGTAGCACCTGTTTCCTATGACTGCCTCTGCACTTTCAATATTGTTTTGGCTACTTCCTGTTGGAGAAAAAATAAATCTGTGCCAATGCGGAAGAATTGCCATGGATAATTCTTTATTTCTGTGAGTGAAATGATCTAAATACCACCTAAAAAGTAGTTAGAGGAGCAGGAAGCCTCTTATTTTTTGGCATGGCAACAGAAGTTTAAAGATACTTTTAATATATCAGAAATAGGTGACAAAAATCAAATTATGATGACAGATCTCAACTGCCTCATCCAGTGGGCTAATGCCAACTTACAGCAGTTTAAAAATTGGGCCAATGATACATGAGCAGAATATGTGCAATCCATCTACTTAGTGAGTATACTTATTTTAATATTAAAATAAAGAAAGCCAGTTCAAAGGATTTTTTTACAGGAGAACCTGTAACTCACTAAGAAGACACCACAGTGATTGCTGTTCTTGAAATCATGAAAAAGCCTTGATTTAATGTGTTGATTCACAAATAAAAGGAAAATCATGACACTTTCAGTAAATGAGTCCAGCCCAGAGCTCAAGTTTTGAGGGTTTCTCTCAGAGATCACTAACTGTGAAATTCCTCATAGGCTTACCTATGCTTGACAGGAGAGTAGAGTGATCTACTAAGCAAGTGTTAGTAAAGATCATTGTCTCTCAGAAAAGATTTCACATAAAATAACAGATTCAGAAAGAAATAGCAAAGAATTTAAGCAAGCAATATCATTATGAGCAACCAGCTACCATCTTCAAGCACTTCAAAACAAATACAAATGAATCACCCTCTTGTGATTTCTCCAAATTGTTATGGTTATTGTGTTTGTTTCTGTAATTGATCTACTTAAGATTGTACAGTGGAATGTGTATATGGGTTTAAATCAGCTGCTAAGGAGGTCTGATTAACCTACTGGATTTGTTGAAGCAATTTAGAAGGCTTGAAGTAGCAAGTTTGCCAAGAGAGTGCCATGACACAGAGTAGTTCTGCCTCTTGTTCTTGGAAAGGGCCGGAGCTGACACAACTCCCAAATGCATGTAATACCAAAGCAACAGGAAATAAGGTGATTGCTAATGAAGGATCTAATGCTTTGTCCCTCCTCCAGCAGTGTCCTAGCTGCCCCTCTGTAGTGGGACCTCTCCTAAAAGGCCTCAGAGACGGTAGATACTGAGGAGAACAAGATCTATCCCATGTGTTCTCCACCTGGCTTTCTGCCTCCATATCTAGGAGCTGAAAACTTCCTTGGGGATTCACAACCAAGGCCCCTGTAATTCCATATTTTCCAGAAAAGGCTCTGAGAATACCAGGAACAGGCATGGGTGCAATTTGTCACTTTTGTATCTTATTTCTCCAATTTCTGCTTAACAGAATTGCAAATAAAGGACTGCATATCTAGTCCCTGGTCTAGTCAGGCCCATCCTGATTACTCCACCATCTAATCTTTTTGTCATGTGGAAAAATATTTGTTTCTTTATTGCAAAGTTTTCCAGCTTCTTCCTGTGTGGAAAGTCTCCTTTTTATGCTGTGGTACAGGAAAATCCAAGTTCTCAGAAATCCTGCTTTCTTTTATTTTCCTCACTAATTCATGGAGAAGTTTTCACATATCTATCTTATTTGCATTTCATTTCCATAGAAAAATACTCCACACTTTGAATCTCTTTTTAAGAAGAGTTGCCCGTAACACGAGTCATCTTCTCAGTCATTGTGGCTGTGTTAGTCTGAATCCAGAGCAAGAGGCATTAATAACATCCACATATTCATTATTATTTTCCCTTTCTATGCTTCATTTCATTAGCCATTTGTCTTGCAGCTCAGCAAATCATAATCTGTGTTCAATGAGTCCTTTAAGTCTCAGTAACTCTCAGAATTTAGTTTCTGATGTTAACTGTGTTAATTCTTGGTTTAGTCACCAAAGTATCACCTTTGTTCATCAACTGTAAGTTTTACACGGCGAGTGCTGAAGTTTCTCTTCTGCCCTCAGAGACTGCAGAACAAAGGTGTTTGTCCCATCTGCTTAGAGCTAATTCAGATGCCTAAAGGACAGTTCAGAATGTCAGAGTTTAATACTCGTGTCTCTTCCATGCAGGCAGGAAAGAAAAATTCTCACCTAGTGGTTATTAAGGACAGACCAATAAAGTGTCTTAAGCATAATTATTTCCCATCATGAATAACTTTATCAGATGTATAATGTGCTATCTGATTTCTTACTTTCAGATTATTACCTACTTTACATAGAGAAATTAATATTGAAATACTTCAATCTTTCAGTGGGTTTTTTTAACACAAATTTTGTTTTATTTTTCTGTTGCTTATGGTTGCTTTCCTGTTGCAATTTTGTTTTAAAGAAACCCTGAGAAGGGTTTTTGGGTGCCCTGAATACAGTATTTACAGTTATATTCCCTTTTTCTAAAGGGATGCTCAAAGAATTACAGAGAGGTTTAGGCTGGAAAGGGCCTTAAAGATCATCTAGTTCCAACCCCCCTGCATTAGACCAGCCTTCAGCTTTCAGGCACAGGGCATCCACAACTTCTCTGGGTAACATGCTCCAGTGGCTCAACACCCCCAAAGTACAGAACTTCTTCCTAATAGCTAAGCAAAATCTACCCACTTTCAGTTCAAAGTACTACACCTACAAGCCCTTGTAAAAAGGGTCTTTCCAGCTTTCTTGTAGGCCCCCTTTATCTACTGGGAGACTGCTGTAAATGTCTCCCAGGTGGATGAATTCAAACACTCTGAAAATATTCAAAGTTTAGCCATTATTTTGGAAAATACTAGAGAAAATGGTTGATTTGAGAGTAACAAAGTGATGCTGTCATACAAAAAGCATCACTGTTTGGTATTTTGGTAGAGAGGTTTGCTTTCAGTGAAACTCTCATTTAGACAGGCAGAACAAACATTTTCAATGAGTGATTTGCACTGTTCACTGTGTATGGGATTTGAAGGGAAGGAAGGACAGTGCCAGTTACTGAAGGGAAAATTTGGGAAGGACATTGACTGAGTATGTGGACCCAGGTGGCATGCTGTGCTGAAGTAGACCTGCAACACAACTATTTAAACAAACAGTCCATGCCATGAGAACGAGCCTGTGAGGACACATTTAGTTATTTCACATCTGTTGAAATATTGTTTGAAAGCTGTTGGGAACTTCAGGGGACTGAATGAGAACCTAATAGAAGTTTGTTTGTAGAGGATGCAGCTGTTAAAATCTTTTCTTATTGGTTTAATTGAATTGATTATTCTGTTAGCTCAGTTATAACTCTGTATTGCTGATCAAGAAACCTGAAAGTCTCTCAGCATTTTGTAAGCATGGCTATCAGTGACATGTATAATAATGACTACAATGAAAGCTTTGCTGTACTAGTTTTCACTTTTCTTTAGTGCTTGCAAGGATGTAAAATTATATCACATATATAGATTTTTTTGTCTAACCAAGGCCACAAACACTGCACTTAGGTAGCAGGCATCCCAAGATTCAGTGCACACTCATGTTCAAAGCCTTCAGTCCTACCCTGAGACTAGATAGGAATGAAAGTTTTTGTGCACCTGATACATTCAATGGCCATAAACCCAGGGAATTAAACTCTTGTATGTCTTCTTGGTGGTACTTTATTCAACAGAAGAATGGCTATCATTACTTTCAGGTTATTAAGATAGTTATTTCTGGAAGTAACTCCAGTATATTAAATGATACGAAACATAAACCAGTCTCATTATATTCCAGGAGCAGCCAATTTATATAACAGCCAGAATGAGATCAAAGTCATCTTTTCTACCTGACCAACCAATAAGAAAATATGCACATCATATGCTGGCTGCTGACACAACATTCTGTATCAAACAGCAATACAAGTAGATAAAACTGTTAAAATGCACATATTTTGGGAAGAGTTGACTCATATTGCAGCACAGACATGTTTGCTCACTGCAGGTTGAATGAGTGGAAAGACTGACAGATGAGTGGAAAGACTGACAATGCTGCATTGCAGTGACAAATTTGCACCTGAGCACTGCCACGATCTGAGTACCTGGACAGTGTGAGGATGTGACTAGTGATGCTCCCACAGTCACTGCTCTAGAGGCTGCAGATTTGCCAGTGCTTTTCAATGCCAGTGATAAGGGAGTTATGAAAATTACATGTTTCAGCTTCTTGGTTTGGAATGTTCACCCTGGACATTTTGGATACTTGTTTATGTTCTGCATATTTCAGAAGCTAGTCTGCCACGTAAAATTCCTGATTCTCTCAAAAGCCTTGTTCAAAATGACAAGGAGGTCATAAAGAAAAATTCAAGTCTGAGCAGTTGCAATTTCCTTTCTTTTAGCAAGACCAAGAAGTGCAGTTTTAGTTATTAATAAAACACATTAAACTGTACAGAGCACTGTAATCTGCTTTTCTATGTGTAGTCCCTTTTACTGGGAGTGCCTGCAAAGGAGGGATTTCATCAAGAGGTGTAAAGGGAATAGATTTGATCCCAAATTTCCCAAACTGAAAAAAACTGTCAACACTTAATTTCTTCACATTACTGCACTCAAAGAGAGCTAGGTGAGATTATTGTCCTTATTGCCTGGGTGCAAAGTTGATCTGGAGGTTTATTACATTTCCCTTGAGGCACAGAGGGAAACTGAGAGGAATTCTTGTCTTACAGCTCTGTGCTGTTTTGTGAGCCCATGAAATAAGAAGGAAGAAAGCACTGCAGTTAAATTTGTTTGAGTTGGAAAGTTCTTAAGTAGCAAACTCTTGGGAAGGCAGGGAGAAGGTGGGTGCAGAACCTTTGCCTCCTTTGCTGCAAAGGAAAAAAAACCACTGAGTTCCATTAACAGTAACACCTACAACAGTTCCAAAATAATTACCATGTGAAATTCATTGGTGTTTAGAAGCCATTATTTAATAATCCTGGAAGAAAACTTGTGACTTAATTGGGAGTTTTGACAGATAAATTACAGTGTGACCCTGTACATATATTCTTTCTACTTAAATGTTTCTCAGCCTTTCCTTAAACAAAGAGTGGTTATAAGCTAAAACTGCTGCTCAAGTGTATATCTAGTCATTAGATGATAACACTGAAGCCCAGCACAAACCTGTTGTATTGTCCTCATGTCCATTTCTGCTCCTCCATTAGTTCTTTTAGTTGGGTTGGTAATGCCAGTCCCACTGTGCTGGCAACACCAGGACACTCACTCCTTCCTTACTGCAGTGGTTTCTGTTCCATGTCAACTCAACAAAGGAGAGAGGCTATTCTGGGAAAGCATGGGACATTTTATCATCCAGCCTCATTCAGAATTCATGGCATGGGCATTATGAACATCTGAAATGAGGGAAAGGCACCAGTGAGGCTGAGAGAGTGGAGGAGTGACCACACAGGGGGGAAAAAAGTTAAGTAGAAACACATTGCATACTAAAATGCTTAGAATTTTTAAGAGGTCCACAACTACAGTATTTAAGCACTTAAATTGAAATATTGTTTTCTATTAAAAGCATATTTCATCCCTTCTTTGGAATCAAGGCTTTGAAATAAATGGCTTCTTTTATTATCAAGTTGGCTTCATGTTATACCAAATTAACTTTCCGTGGTTTAATTACCCATAATATATTCAGCTTAAAAGAAAAAGGCATCCATTTTGCCTAGCACAGCACATCAAAAGTTCTCACAGGAAAGGACTGCTTAATGCAGATGGAATTCATAATTTTCTAGCAGTGAAACCAGTTATCCATGGTAGTAATACAGAGAATAATTGTGGCAGTATGGGAGCAGATGAAATGGACCAGATTAAATGCACCTGATTCTAGCAATTTCTGTGAAGCACTGAAGATAGGAGACTAATCCCATTCCTAATCCTCCCACCACAGGGGAGAATCATTCTCATCTATTTTCCGTCTTTCTGTTCACTGAATATTTAGGATGCCTACAGTGACTCTACTCCCCTTATTTCAGTTAATTGTAAGGCTTTGGTCATCAAATCTTAATATGCTCAAGACAAAATTAAATTGTGAATGATGTCTCCACAGAATGACTTTTCTGCCAGTTTGTTTTTTGGTTTTTTTTGGAAAAGGCAAGGTTTAAAATCCTAAAAGTAAAAGCCCTTCCCATATTGTGAAGGGGCAAAAAAAGCCCGAAACAATAAAAAATCCCCCATAAAGATTGAACTAAACATTATTCTGGGAACAGTTGTTAAAAAACAAAAGAGATAAAGTAGGGCACTATGGATCCCTGATACTGCTTTGAATAAAGATCTTAACATAATGAGGAAGGAAAACAGACATCACAAAGACCCTGACCTGGCAACCCTCTTTCTGTGAATATGACAAAGAGTACATTTATTTGTAACCCCAGAGTGTAAATGAAGAAGAAAGATATGGGGAAGTGCTGTTTTTAACTTCTCTGTCAGAAACAAAACATTTGTGGTGAATACACAACTGATCTCAGGATTGCATAGAAGTGTCTGAATTACTTTTGTCTGGTGCCAGAAAAGAGCACACTACTCAAACTGTAAACAGATAGTGAAATAGAAATAAAAAGTGCTTTTATTTCAAAATAAATCCAAAGGTTTTCAATTAAAACTGGAACTTAGTTCTTCATTGTTTCTTCTGCAGCTGATCATTAGATTCCCAGAATATTTCACATATTCATCCAGGAAATAATTTATTTAGTTTGAATAGATTGGATAGTTACTGGTATGAAATATACAGAGATACCTATGGCTTCTTTCTCACAATTAGTGTGGGTAAATACAGTTCAAGTGACATAAAAATCTTCTCAGGTTTCTCCTGAGACAAGTGAGCTCATGTAGCAGGTAACACAGAGAAATTCCATTTATATTTGTTTACACTTATGCACAGCTCCATGTATGTGCTCAAGCTTCTCTTGCCATGGTCTTTCATGTATTTCCTGATCACCCTGATTCCTGTGCACTGGTTTACTGTATTCAGAGAGGAACCCACTAACATGCTCCATGTTTGATGTGGCTGACTCTGTTTCATATTAATTCCTTGGTGTGTGTTATAGTTTGAGCTGGCAAAATGCCAACTACCTGGTACCCAGTCACAAAGTCCACTCCCAGAGCAGGAGAGTGAGGGAAAACAGCAGAAACGAGGCTTTAAACACAGTGAGGTTTTTATATTTATACAGAGAAGAGGAGAGCTTAACACAGAATATGAAATAGCACATAGTGACAGGAAACAAAAACAGGCTCACCAAGGTCGCCCCAGCTAACAGGTGAAACTCCAAACCAACCAAACCCCCTCCCCAAAGGAAACCTCCCAGCAAGAGGGAAAGAGGAATTAACAGGAATGTGCTCACGTCCCCGGCTAAGCAGACGTGGGACCGGCAGGAAGGCCTGATATCAGCAGTCAGGGAGCGGGAACCGTCCTGGTCAGAAGCATGGACCGAAGAGCCCAGAGACTCCTCCCACCTTGCTTGTTATACTCCCCGACACTTCCTGATGATGTCAGATGATATGAAATACCTCTATGGCTGCTTAAGTCAGATGATACCTGTCCCCTCTAATCTGTGTCACAACCTTTGAGGCCTGCTAAAAACTGAGGCCTAAATGGGGACCTATGCTGACTAAAGCCAAAACTACTACAACGTCCACCCCTTATTTCATATCATATGACGTCAATGGCCCATATCCCACAGTAATCATTTATTTTTTCCGCGCTTATATGCATATATGTATAGTCCATATGCAGTCTTTCGAGGCGGGTGGCCTTTCATCAAGGATCAGCACCAGCATCAGTTCAGCTTGGGTCCTTTGCCTTTTGGTTACAGTCACAGTTCCAAGTTCAGGACTGGTTCACAGGTTAGGGCTGCCTTATCGTTGGACATCATGGGATACCAGTATCAGCTTTGTTTGGATCTTTCTCATCCGGTGTCTGGTTTCCTGCAAAACACAACTCAAGGCACACAATTAGGTTTTCCCCAAGGCTAGGTTGCCTTGGGGCACGCACTGGATCTCAGCATCTTGTCTCATCACCCACCAGGTATTCCCAGGCCCTTGGGCAAAAACAATCCCACGAATGGGTTTGCTTTCGCCCGAGGGAGAAGTAACCCAAACAGATTTCCCTAGTATGCCTCTCAGGTGAATTGCGGGAACTTTGTCTCCATCCACCGTGTGGAGGGATTCTGTTTGGGCAGGACCAGCTCGATTGATAGAGCCTCTGGTGTTAACCAACCAGGTGGCCTTGGCTAAGTGCTTATCCCAGTTGCTCAGAGTTCCTTCACCTAGTGCCTTTAGAGTTGTTTTTAACAGTCCATTGCACCTTTCAACCTTCCCAGCCGCAGGTGCATGATATGGAATGTGATATAAATAGTTATTAATCTTCTCTAAGACCCCAGACATTTGCATTCACTGTTCTTCTATTGTATTAAAAAAATATAGACTATTCATCTATTTTAAATATTAATAATATTAAAATAAAGAACATCTATATCCACTCCAAATTTTATTTATTTGGGAAAAAAATTATTTTCTTCTGGAGCTTGGTGAAGTTCCAAAATGCAGTCCTCTTATTCCTCCCTCTAGAGTCTGAAAAACAAAACAAGAATTAGTCATTTCAACCACAATGAACAATCATGCTAAGCTCTACCAGGACAAAATAATTTGGTGGTAGTAGGAATCCTGAGTCAGACTGACAGTCCATACTTAGCTGCTCTCTGTGGAAAGGTGAGAGCTGTTCAAAAGTTCTGACTTCATTATGTCAGTCAAAACAGAGTTCTCACACTGAAAAGCTACACAAACACTATTAAGGTGTGAAGGATTGCCCTAGAATACCCTGGGCCATGGAACCACTCTCACATATCCACAAATCCCTTCTTCCTCTTCTCCATCATATTCAACAGTTACACTGGGACAGTTAAAATGATGGGAAAATATCGGGTGGTGCATTTCAACCCATTTAAGTAGCAAATCAATCTTATTCCAAACTTGAGTTTCAAGCAGCACTATGTCAAAGTAGGCACTAATTATTAAATATATATAGTCAGCTGGAGCTGTGTTTGTATGACCTATTTATTTCCTGCATTAGTCTATATCTCCAAAATTACTTACAGGAAGTAAGTTAGTGATACCATATGAAGGACAAGAGGTGTTCTTTCTCATCACAAAGGAACTCTGAAAGAACTCAGTTTACTGCTCTACAGCTCAAAAATTGAAATTTTTGCACTTTATGCTTTTGAGAAAGATCAGATTGAAGTCTGATTGTATAAGGAAGAAGAATTGTATAAATTCACCAGTAATTTTATATTCTTTTAGAATGCATAAAATCTTACATCCCGCACATTTCAAATCTAAATGTTAATTGAGGTGCACTGAAAACATTCCACTAGAAATTACCACATATAATGCACCATTTAAGCAAATCCAAAATATTGTATTAGACCATTTTAAACCTCTTTGTAAGATAATAAGATGACTCAAATAGCTGTCACTGAAGTAAATATAAATCCCAGCTTGACTAATCATAAACAAGCACTGTTACAAAAAAAGGGTACTTTTTTCTAAGTGAACCTTCTAATACTGTGCTTTTTTCAAATCCTGCACTGGGAGAAGTGCTGGTGGCTTTATCTTTAGTTCAGAGCTGAGTTGAATCTAAAGGTTATCTTGATCATTCAGGTTTTAAAGGGGTTTATATTTTACAAATATTTTGTTCAGACAAAGACCATATTTTTTCCTGAGTCACAACAGCTGACACATTGTATTTTAAAGGCACTTTACATTTATAAGGTGACCTTCCAAAAAGACTCTTCAAATCTGTGTAGGTGGACTCTCCACATGGAGAGTTTTGTTTGCTTGAGTTTCTTATTTTCCAGAATAAGCATGGACATCTTCCCTCCACCTTTTTTCTTTTTTTTTTTTTTTATGATTTGTGTCTTGGTCCCTTGTTAACCACTGATTTAAACAGCTCTTGCCCAGTAACTTCTTCATGTTTATGTCACTGTAAGTTCTGATGTGTGTGCACAGATAGGGGAACATGGAGGAGAACAACAATGAGATAAAACCAGGATACAACATTGCAAAACATTTACAGCTAATGACTCAGCAGAATTCCACTTTCAAACTACTGCTTCCACAAAGAGCTTACTTGTGTTCTTCTTTCTCTGTCCAGTCTGTTTAATAATAGCTCTGTTTTGAACCTATGCCTTCGAGGCTTCTGGTTTCATACCTTTCAGTTTTTCACAACACTGGGAAAAGCAGATCTGCTAAAGTTGTTGACCACAGACACATGAATTTGTATTGTTTGTTTGGTTTAAGATTCCCATAAGTATTTTAGTTGGATTTAGCATTTAAGTCTTCCCTGAGGAATGCTGTGATTTTGAAAGGGCATCAGCAAAACATTTTAGCAGTGAGATTTGCCTGTGAGAGATAGAACACACTCCTACTGTTTATCCTCTGGCCTGACATTTACCATTATTGGACTCACCTGTGGGTAGCCATGGATGTGAGGCTACTTACAGACAGAATGATGAGCAGAAATATTGTCAAATGTACCAAAATCTCTGCTGCTCAGTTCCTCTGAAGCCTTTGAGGGGCAGGCTGTTGTCCACTGCAGTCCTCTGTGCTCTGATGAGCAAGACAGCAGAAAATCTCAGAATTTCCTAAGATATCAAAAGAAACCCTCACATTGTTAAATATTTTATACAGAACAAAATTCAACTCTAATATTTAATGTTGGTCAAATTTGAAGCATTCCTTCTGTACTTCATCACTACTGAGACATGCATATTATTTTTATAGAGGAAGAACTATAAGAAAAGAAAACATAATTGGCTTCTCTTCTCCTACCTGCAATGTGATGGGTTGTTACAAGCCCATGATTTACACATGAGGTAGTATTTATTGCTTTCACAGAAAATAGGGTAATTTTAGCTAATGGAATCATCTTATTTCTAAGTCTTATTTGTAAGAAAGGAGAACTAGTTAAGAAGCACTCTCTTTCTATTGCAGCAGCCCCTGTGCCTTTGGCTAAGCATCACTAATTTGCACATCAGTATTGACTTTGAAAGTCAGTTCACTACCAGATTTATTACAGGATGTAATCAAACTCTCACTCAGCTCCACATTTCACTTGTGACATGATATAATCCATTTTCTGTGTGTTATAACTATAGTAAGCTCTTTCTAGTGTTGAAATGTCAACCATGCAGCCTGACACATGTTTTGATGGAGTTTGGGCGTCCTGTTGGGCAGCCTGAGAAACTGACTTTTAAAGCAGCGCTTATGAAGAGCCTTTGGTTCGTTTCTCTTTGCCACTGTTCCTTTGTTCTGTTCACACAGCAAGCTGCAAAGTGATTTCTTTTTCTTTCAGTTCATAAAATGCAACTAACCAAACATGTTTTTATGGAAAATTTAAACATAATACCCATAGTTAGATAATAATCAAATTAAAACCTGATAAAGGATGTTCTACTTTACGTTCTATTAGACATCACAAAGGAGCAGAACAGCAGGACAGATCAGAAAAAGATAAAACATAAAAGGATTTGGGAAAAGTAACTGAACAGGGAGAAGAGACAACAAATTGTAATGGAATTTAAGGACAAATATTAAAAAAAAAAAAAAAAAACATAAAAATGAAAAGGAAAGACTGAAAGGAGACTGGTATTGTTAAATATGAAACACTAAAAAAAAGTGTAAATTTTTGAGTTCTTTGTAGTTGCTGTTTTAGTCACTTGATTTCCTAAAAAAACCCCCAAAAACAACATAGTGAGGATGCTTTACTGGTTACACCTTAACCCCTGATATGCCTTACTTTGTAACAGTAATTTTATACATTGCAGCTTGTTTAAGTGTAATTCTTTCATTAGAAATGTTCACTCGTGTATTTACCATATTCTGGATTAAGATGCATTCAATTTTCATTTTTCCTTTTTCACGTAGAAACCATTCAGTTATATGATAATCAGCAACAGGAGCTCTATCATAACAAAAATATCATAAAGGATTAAAGATTCAGAACAACACACATTTCTCCAACATGTAACAAAAGGTTTTGTACCACACTCCAAGGACATACAGAAGGAATTTGTAGCAAAATCCCACATTCTAGATGGCAGTATAAAAAATCGGGTTAAAGTTTGTTAGGATCCCTTTCACATGCCTGGTAGAGCCTCATTTAGTTTTGGGAAGATCTTGGGAAGGTGAGCATCTACACTAATTGGATTCCCCAAAGCTCTTCTGTCTGCCCTTTGTATTCCTGCAGCATCTTTACAATATTATAATGATTTCAAATAAATCCTCTGACTAAATACATATAAGCCTCTGTGTGCTGCAGCAGGTTAGACTGATTTCTGTGGTCATTAATATGTGGATGCAACAGCCACCATTCCAAAGCAGAGCTAATGCTAAGCATGATCATCTCTGCCTGTTGCAAGAGTTGCACTGGTAGCTCTGTGACCTAGGATGGTGTTTGGTTACAATACACAACCTCTAGTCTTGTGACACAGGAAAAGAATTTCATCTCCTTTTGGAGTGCTGTACATTTATTGTATAGGCAGTTAAATGCCTCCCTGCCATCCGATCCCGTCAGGTCTCGGAAGCTCAGCAGGGTCAGCCCCGGATTAGTACTTGGATGGGAGACCTCCTGGGAAATGCCGGGGGCTGTAGGTTCTAGTCCTGAGGACTTCACTGGCACTGTCCGAGCTCGCTCGGCCGTGGCAGATGAACCTCAGGACTGAAACGGTGGGGCCAGTTCTGCGCACGCTGAGCCTCACCTGAAATCCACTGCGCAGGCTGGAAGGGCACACCCACGTGGTGCCCTTCTCAAATCTTCATTCACGAAGACGAGCCACACACAGACATTTATTGTATGTCTAAGCACAGTGATTTTCATTCTCAGACAGACATCTATTCTCCTGCAAGGAGACAGAATATAGCTTTTAACAAAGTATGTCACTGAGTCTGATAACACAGACTAGAAGCTCAAATGTTTATGATTATCAACTCTTATTTGCATGCTTAGATGTATTAGCTGACTCCAAGGTACTCCAAGAATGAAGATACATTTGTAAATTTGTAATCCATTCAATGGATTCTTTCAGTAATTTAAATAAAGAAATTTTTTACCATTTATGGTTGTAATTGTAACAGGCAACTGAATCAAAAGTACCACGTCTGTGGTCTGTGTTGGATGGGACCTTAACCAGTTCAAACCCCTCTGCCATGCAGGGACATCTACTAGACCAGGTTGCTCAAAGCCTGATCCGAACTGAACTATACTAACTCACTTTAATAAGTCTACAAGTCATCTTGAGTACTGATAAGGTATTTCCTTAGAATCCTACAGCACAATACTGTGGCATCCCATATACTGTTCAGTGGAGGTGGCTATAAAAGAACACTGCCACTTTTCCCTGTTCTCTTACAATTACACAGTGAAATGAACTTTTAGTTCTCTGTAGGTACATTGACAGAACTTGTTTTGGCTTTAAGCAAGCAGAATACCAAGACATACTAGGATAAGAGTACTTGGTTGTATTTTAATAAGTGTTTGTTTTTAATTTTTAACTAGTCAAATAAGAGTAAAACTGGCAGCTTGGAAAAAATGCTAATGCATAACAAAATTTGGGCTGCATCCCGTGTGACTAAATCCTATCTAATTAATGCTGGATAAATCCAGACGAATTATATGGAAATAAAATTACTTACACTTTCTTTCTCTGCCCTAATGGACTGCAACATTCAGTCCACATTGTTTAATGTAATAGAATTTACTTTTGATATGCAAAATATTTCAACTGCCAGGACTCTGATGAAAGGAGAAAGGAAGAATCTGAGTAGCTGCCAGTGTGAACTCTGAATGTAGTACATTTTCATCACATAGTCTCAACACTTCTTGCATTAAATTTACTCTTGACTGAGAATAAATATCTCTTGTAGTTTCATCAGATCAGAAGTATCATTTCATTTGGAGTAAGTAGAATGGTGTTTAATGGGAAGCTTGAACTATTTGTGTCATCATATATTTTTTTGCAAATGTTACAAAAGAAAGAGGTGAAAATATTTTGACTTTTCACAGTGAAACATGATCTCACTTCACAAGCAGGCCATTTCTGCATGACACAAACTTTAGCATATAACATACAAAAATAACACAAGCTTAAAACACGTCAATAGCATAAATCATTATTCAAGGCCACATACATGTGACAGAACTCATAATATCATAATTACTCCCTTACAAAACAAGAAAAAATTCACAGTCACTCAAAGATGTGCAAAGGTTTCACTATTCTATTTCTAAAATTCACATAAACAATACTTAAACCTAAACCATAATGAACCCAATCCCTCAGACTAGCACATCTATTCAGACTAACTTCTATGTTCCAAGGCCAAGCCTTTTATCATTTTAATCATGCAATCATGTGTAATGAACTAATTTGCTACAACATCTCATTGAATTCCTTGGTGATACATGTTTGATGTTATCCCCTTTTTGCCCCACATAATTTTTAATACAGATTAGGAAAACAAAACACACATCCAATATAAACTAGGAAAACAAAAGTTATTTCCTTACCATTGTGTCCTGATATCACCCTGATCCAAGCCTGACAGAAGCCCAGAGATATACATGGTACTTTGCATCAGCTCCCTTGATCCAGAATAACAAAACAGTACAATGACCTGAGCACTGTTTCCATCTGGAACAGACAGTGTTAAACTTGTGAAATCCTGGTTATGAGAAAGGCCTTCAGAAGCTCCAGGTTTTCAAGGGATCTGGGAACTGACAGAGAAATTGTCTTCACAGAACCAGAGCTTCTGCAGCAGCCAAGATAGGAGATAATGAGCAGACCAAGGATTTAGAAGTATGGAAGCCCATTAGTGAAAGTAACAAAACTGCACGACTGCTTGCAGAAAACACCTTCCATTATACTAAAAGTCTGGTTGACTCTACTAGGTGTTAATAAAGATGGATGACTATATTCTGAGGCATCCTAAAAGGCTTTTTCTTTCCCAAACATTCTGCCTTAGGTCAAGAAAATCTGTTCTTTTCATGCTAATGTTATAGATAAGCTCTGTGGCATGTTCTTTTCTTGGTCATGCTATAGATAAGGTACCCATGGAAATTTTGCAATGAAGACCTTAAAATAAGACCTGACTGTCATGGAGCTCCACAACTCAGAAAAACAAAATGGGTTCCCATTAATGAGAATATCCCTTTTACAGGAAAAAGTAGAAACGTTAAAGAAAGGAAGCTGATTAGATTTCATGATAGAGAAGAAGGTGAGAAAATTGATAACACCATGAAGCATTTATATACCCAATCAAAGAAATGAACATCCTCTCAGATAACACTCTTTGGTTCATGTGAATTATGAGTAGTCTCTTCATATATATTTTGCTGAAAATAATTGATTTTGTGGGGCTTGAAGGTCTAGAAATTTACTATAAACAAGGATCACCACCACTGATTATTTAACTGCACATTAACTCTGAGAACTAAACTTGCAGCTAGTAAGTGTCCAAAGTAGATGCATATGCAAAATAAGGGGTTTCAGATATGCTAAATGGGTAATTGTAGATGGAGAGGTAACCACACAGAAAAGTTTTTTTTTTCAAAAACAAATAGAAATGAATAAATAATTACAACTTGTTTCTATCTATCTCCACTTACCTTATGAGCACTGCGTGTTTTATTTAGTTGTAAGTCTGATCTATCACATCATTAATCCAATTATAATCTATATAACCTAATGTATCAACAGCAAGAACAAACTAGGCCTGGTTACCATATCTATTAGTATAAGCCCTTGAAATTTAACTGGTTTGTTTCTATATGTAGTAGAAGGAAACAAAGTAACAGAAAAGTTTTGGTGAGCTCGAGGAAGTAAAGGGGTAACCAATCCACTGATCATCAAGAATTGCAAGTCTACAGAGCTCCACAGACTGTGGCCATAGGAAATAGGAAAATATCCATGCAGGATGCACAGCCTAAGAATCATCAGGGTATTCTGTACACAGTCCTAAAATTAAGGATAGAAAAGAATACTAGAGTTGATAGGAGCTTCTGAAAATTCTCAGCCAGGGTTGGCCCTTAACCCTTCACCAGGATCTGAGAACATCTCTTCAGCCTCAGGGAACTCAGGGAGCGGAAAAGAGACCATGGCCCTGTGTCAGGACTGTTCATAACACGTCAGGAGCCACCACGATGGCCCACCCAATCTCCCTCTGGGTCTCTGTCATCTCTTCAGACAAGTTTTCTGTGTCACATTTGGGAGTTTCTTACAGTATGTTTGATGGTTTTTAAGGTATATTTAAATACTTATTAATTCTAAATATCACAAAGAAATGCACCATTTTTTATGTATAACCTAATACCAATACAACACATTTAGCAAGTGTCTGAGCTGACAGGTGTGCAAATTTTGGGTCAATAGGATTTTTACAAGTGTTTATTCTATATCAGGAATATCAAGCTCTCAGTATAGTTTGAGGGATATTATAGTGAGAGAAAATCAAATGTGGCCTCAGGTTAATAAACATGTAATTTGATGCTAATCTTATAGATAATTTTTATATTTTTTGGGGAAATGATAATGTGTCAGCATGTGAGCCACTAAAAAGAAAAAAAAAAGGAAAGAAAAAGGAAAAGAAAAAAAAAGAATACCTTAGTAGTAGATACATTCACGCTCTGAAGAGTATATAGGTGTTAAAGAAGGAAGTAGGTTTTGGTCACTGATGCCAAGATGCCAGATAAAGACACCTGGGCACCCTGTGCATGCTCTGCTCTTAGAGCAGAACTCACTGGTTTTGAAGCCTCTCTTGATGGCTGCCTCCTCCACAGTGTGAAAACATTACTGGGTACTTCTTTTATGAAATATCCAAGGCCAATCTAAAATTGTGGACTCCTGATTTTACTAGCCATAGCAAAAATATAGAGTTGGGACAGTTCCTGGACTAAAGGAATTACAGTACAACTATAGATTAAATAAAGATTACTGTATACTTCTTATGGAAGAAGGTGGAGAAGCTCTGCTCACATGAGTCCTTCCAGTCACAAAAAAAGGGGAATAGACAAAAACAGATTTAACCCTGGATGCCTTGAATGCTGAACTCATCATTTGCATTGCCAGAATCTTTCATGACTTTTATGGAGTTTACATGTTCATGAGTTTTCCTCTCACCACAGCATCCTCACTTCCAGGGACTCACAACTCACTTTTATTCAGAAATCTGCAGAAAATCATGTCTTGTGTTAGAAAGAAGAAATCACTGAAAGCTTAAAAAAAAAAAGCCTCTAATACTCTCCAGAAGTATTTTTCATACACTACCCTGTCAGACATATTTGCATATGTATGTTTTAAAAATAAAAAGCATATGAGTCATCACATAGCATTTCTGCAAGAAACGTACACCAAGAAAAGGTAGGTCAAGGATAAGAACTGTAATGAAGAAAATGGACTGAAAGCAAATCTGAAGTATTTGTTACAAAGTTACAGCCTTGGCTCTGACAGACCCTATGGATGTGGGAGCCTCTGGAGGAGCACCACGTCAGGGACTAACGTCCATACACTGGGTCATACAGAAAGCAAAGATTAACCATGAGACATTCCTCAAGGTAACTATGAAGAGTCTTTCCTTTAGCTGTGTGCATGAAAAACTAGGTGGAGGGACCTTTCCCCCAGGAAAAGATTGTTTTACTGAACAGATCACACTTAAAAACATGCCCAGCCTTTGCCAGGCAGGTATGATCTAAGCCCTCAGAAAAACAGTAGACGTAAATCTTCACCTGAGTTCAGCAAAATAAATACACTAGGTAGTCAAGATTTTAACTGTCTAAAGTCAAAGGTCTGAAAAAGAGTGTTTTGCAAAAAAAGAATCCCCTTTCTCTCTTTGGCCAATGCTGCCTGTGTTAGAAGAGTATGAAGTATCAAGGACATTCAGGCTGCAGCAAACTCACACCAGCAGTAGCAGTGAAGGCACCAACGTGCCATCATCTAACTCAGCAGGGATCAATTTACACAACTTACTCATTCATGATAAAAAATTTGGAAGCTGTGGACGCTAAAATGCAGAGTTATGATGCTGTCACTGTAGTGAAGTAAACATTTAAATCTCTGAATGCTAAAGTGTCACAGCAGTGTGCTGGTTTCAATGTGTGACATGCAGCAGCATGAGCAGCATTGTGGTGTGCACATGTCTACAACATTACTGTGATCAGAAGCAGAGAATCAACAGGGCAGTGAGCCAGTGTCTTAACCTGACTGGATTGCTAAGAAAAAAAGAAAATGAAATAGAGGTGGAATAAGAGCTATCATGTTCAAATACCAGGACTGTTTGTTTGACCGGAGTGATATTCTCATCACCAGTGCAGGAAAAGAAAATGACCATCTGGGGAACTCTGGGTCTCGGGAAGGTGAGACTGCTTGTCCCTTGGGAGGCCAAGAGCCTTGCAGTGCAAAAATGGTCCACTCCTGCTATCAAAGCAAACCTCTGGAGATGGGAGAAGGGCAGAGGAATGTAAAAGGCTCTGTGCCCTGACTGCAAAAAGGAGGATTTTATTAAGGCTGTTAGTAATCTGTAAAAGTAATACAAAGAAGCAGGGAGCAGTCTTTCAACTCAGAAAGGAGGAAGGAGATCCAACTCTTAAAGAATGTGGATTCGTCTGATTCAGCACTACTAAAGTGGAAATTTTGAGGCAATTTATTTCTGGAGACTGGCTAATGTGTTTAGTGTTTTCTTACAGTGTAGAAAAACAGACACACCCCACCTGACTAAGGTGGAAATGGACTGAAGAAATTTCAAGCACTGAGAATTTCAAGAAAATACAAGGAAGTTTCCCTAAGCATACTTCAATGTAAAACTTTTCCTGCAACTAGTGAGCAATATATTTCTAACATTTCCTCTATCAGTCCATAAGCCCAATATAGAGAAGACACAGCAGTACTGCCAGGAATTATAATGTTGTGCTTATCCACTTGAATTAATAGCAACAGCCCTCAAACACAACTTGCATTTCACATAGCTACAGCAACAAAAAAAGCAAATAAAACTAAAAGCAAATAAACCATATACCCCTTAGGAACAGCATTACCAATTGTAACCAACATTTAAGAAAGAACATGTGCCCACTATGCAATTTCCCATCAACAACACAGAGAACAAACACAATTAGGCCAAAACAGCCAAATTGCATTAGGGAAATACAGTTTGCTCTGCAGCTGCTTGCAAAATAACCGTGATAGAAATTATCCTGGGGAGGAGTAGTAGCCCCTTTTGTCTGTCTGTAAAGTGACGTATAGACCTTTTTTACTTTGCAGAAGCACAGGACCTTACTCATTGCATTGCTCATGTGTGTCTGTGCTGTCACCATCACCACCAGCTATCCATATAGCCAGGAGCTTTGAGCTCTTCATGTGTTCCTTAGACCCGCCCTTTCAAAATGTGGAATGGAAACTAAAAAAGTAAACAAGACACATGTAAAATTGTGGAACAGGAAGCACCTTTGCATTCTCTGGAGGAAAGTCTAGAAAAAATCCTGGATCTTAACACTGATGACATTTCTGTGTTGATTTACACTTGAATTTAGAGACTTATAGTTAGTCTAAAAAAAAGGCCAAATAGAACCATGAATGTCTGAGCTCATGCTGCCTGTACATTTGCATAGTGTATTCACTGCACACTTAGAGATGACAGAAACCAAATCTGGTTTTTGTGTGGAGTCAAAATGAGTTATAGACTGATAGGAAGCCATCACTTTTAAAGAAGAGAAAGTGTATGATCATGTTATTCATAGATTACAAAGGACTGTCCACAGTATCTGTAGAGCAACAGAACAAGTGTTTACAGTTCAGCCTTTTGCACCAGACTCTCCAGACTGATAGAGTGGAGACCCAGTGACTCCTGTGTACTAGCAGGAGGTGGTTGTACTGGTCCAGTTTACCTCAATGTACTACAAAACTGCTGCAGCTTCGGGGTCATGAATTTCCAGGCAGCAGGGAAGGGTAAAGCAGTTTTGCTCAACAAGCAGAAGTTGTTTGAACCATGAAACCAGAATTTGATGCAAAGCCCCTTCACACTCTCAGTAGTTTTTAAAGTCAAATTTAGAACAGGCAAAATGCTGTGCAATGTGACCTCTGTCATCCAGAACATTCAGATGGGTCTGTCTAGAGACAAACATGATACAAATAACCTTGTAAGCGGCTTTCTGCCTTGCAGGCTACGTCCTTGCAGGGTAGGTCTTTGCTCCAGGCTTGCTTTGAGACAATTCAGTGGCTTTCTGACTTGCAGCAAACTCTGTACTCTTCCCTCTTCCTCTTTGAAAAATTTTCTTTCCACCACTTCAGAGACCTTGCTGTCTGCTTGATTAAGGGTGCTGGTTACTGGGACAGTCTGGCAGCACCCAATCTCCATTCACTCAGCCGCAGTTCTCTCTTCCCAGCCAGGCCCTTTCTCCCTAGAGAAGGCTTCTGAGTGGCTTTCACTGAAGGAACACACGAAGCAACTGAGGAAACAGCACCCAGATTGTCAGGTTTATCACAAATAATTTTAGAAACTAAAGTATTCTGGCTGACCACTAAAGGAAAGGAAACAAGATTTCCATGAAAAGGTGTCAGTTTGGGTGGATAACTTTGTGCATCTGAAATTCAGTTTAGCACCAGGAGGGTTGCTGGACACATTTTGACAAACTCGCATAAGGGACAGTGTCTTCAGAAGACAAAATTTTTAAGAAAGTTTACTCATTTTACTTGATACTGCTAATGCTGCTTTGGAAAAATGGCATTATCCATTTTTAATGCTAACACATACAAGGAAATTTGCATTGCACAATGAGCTGCAATGTGAATACTCTTTCCAAGATTCACAATTATTGAAAAAGCAGAAAAGACAAAATTGTGAACCACAAGCATGAAGACTGAAAATGAATAAGGGAAGAGTATTGATTTAACCAAGTAATTATCCAACAAATTTTTGTATTACTTGTCTACTGAAATTGCAGAGCATAACTCAAGGCAGCTTAGTTATTATTCCAGGATCCTGAGGCATATCACAATTTCACCCCAAATTAAAAAAAAAGTTTTAAGGCATATCTTCGATTTATGGACACCAGAGCAGACACCTCTGAATTTGGGTCATTGTGAAGAAAGTAGCACAGAAGTTATGATGCCAGGGGGAAGGAAGAAGATTTGGTGGCCTAGTGCTTCTCCCAAAATTCTTGCATCCTACATCTAGCAACACATTATTGCACAGGCTGTCCTTGGATGAGGGAGATGAACCTTGACCCACCTGAAGTCACCATTCTGATCTCTAGCCTAAGGAGTCCGATTTCTTTGTACTGGTTTTAGTGGGGAAGAAGATAATTTTCATTACATTAATTTTATGGCACTATGTTTTTTATTTCTGATCAAAACAATGTTGATAACACACTGATGCTTTAGCTGTTGCTGAGCAGCTCTCTCACAGCATCAAGGCATTTTCTGCTTCTCAGACTGCCCCAACAATGAGCAGGCTGGGATTGCACAAGAAATTGGTAGAGGACACTGAGGCAACAGCTGACCCCGATTTGCCAAAGGGATATCCAATACTGTATGACCTTATGGTCGGAAATAAAAGCTGTCCAGAAGAAGGAAAGGAGACATCTGGAGTTATGGCATTCATCTTCCCAAGTCATTGTTATGCATGATGGAATCCTACTTTTCTGTCAAATTTTTCTGGCTGCAGAAGGAAAGTAGTAAATTAATTTCATATTTAGCTTTGCTGATGTGTGCAGCTCTGCTTTACCTATCAAACCATCTTCATCTCAACCCATTAGTTTCTCACTTTTGCCATTCTGGTTCTCTTTTACATTAAGCAGTTGTGTGGGGCTTAACTGCCTGCTGGGGTTAAACTACAACATCCTTCAAGCTTGTTTGTCATTAGGGTCTAGAATTTTCCCACTAATGGCAAGCAGGGAATGCCTGAATTTTCTAGCCTTCTGAGTAGATTGCTGTCTTGAAAAGCCAGGCTGCTTATATTGATAATCTCACGCTCAGGAGGATGTAAGTCTGCTTTCTTGGAAAAGGCTTCAAGATCAAGGCTGTAATATAAAAGCTGAATTTATGCTGTCATTATCCACTTCTTTTTCATGAAAGAATCCACAGCCAGTCGTTGAACCCTACTAAGGTAGTTTTTGGGGACAAGTCCCTGTAGTCTTTAATAGGAGATGCAGTATTACACTGCAACGAATGCTCTAAGACACAGAGGTGGAACCCATTTCTGATGCAGTGCTTAACAGAAAGGGCTGGAGCCACAAAATTCCTGTGTCTTCCCTATGTGTGTCATTATCTTAATAGCTTGAATCAGAGTTGGTACTTAAATAGGAGTTGAAAACCAAAGTGCCTGTGCAGACTGCACTCTCTCTGTTACCTTAATACATACGTAAATCATATTCCAAGCTCTGGCAATTATTTTTTATGATCAAATTGTTATGAGTAACCAATAAAATACTATCATAGTTTATGTTTGGTATCCTATAAAATATCTCCAAAATAACCAAAATAGAATCAAGTCAATTAAGAAACAGTATTATTCCTCTCAGTGGTAAGGCATAAACACATTAATGTGGATTAAAAGGGGAGAAAACTAACCTTATCCACTTCTTTTCATGGAAGATAGTCCTCTTGAAACCTTAGGATTTTTGACTGCAAAGAACAAAGTAAAACCAAGTCTCCCTACAACCATCTCAAAATTATTCTTCTCAGTTAAAACTAATAAATATTTCATTCAAGTTAACAGTGGGAAAATAAAACTAACTTCAAATTATGAAAAGAAAAAAGCCCAATTCTAAAAAGCTAAAAGTAGTTTAGGTACATCCTATCACTCTGTTCCTTCATTAGATCAAAACTAATGGCAATGTTCAATCTTGGGGCAATGAACTGTAAAACATCACAGAGTTAAAGTTGATGCACTCACTGGCACTGTGCTTGCTTCCCATGTTGGTGTTCCCCAGGCAGGATTGCTTCTCTGTCCCAACACAGGAGAGATGCAGCCATGGATGCTTGTGAGTCGCCATGTTTGGGCAGATACCTTGTCATGATCCCTCAAGACACTGTCTCCAGAAGGTTCCACATCAGGAATGCAAACCATGTTACACAGAACTGGTGATGCTGGTCTTAGAAAGACAAAGTTCTGTTCATAAGGGGAGCTGTCACTCAGCTACTGACTGAGCAAGTGAGTCTCCTGATCAGTTTATGTCTTTCCAGCAATAAGAATACATACACACACACACATACACACATAATATACATAAATGTTCATTGTAAAGTCAAACATAAGTACATACACTTCCAATAAGTATATATATACCTCTATTCATTTCAGAAATCAGAGACTCTGAAGCCACAGATGCTGTTACGGTCAGCATATGGATGTGAGAAGATGGGAATGGGTGGGGAACATCGTATGGACATTTGAGATGTTACCCATCTGATGTTCTGTGATGAATAATACAATAAAAATGGTGGAAGGAGTTGGTAAACAATGAGCTCAGACTATCTTATTATAGATTGCCATGGGGTGTCTAGACTTTATAAGCAATCAATAGTTGTGGTGATAAAGAAGGGAGTCAATTTTTGAATTGTAACCTTGTTAGACAAGTTCATTGTACTGTACAGAATAGCTCTTTGATCAGTTCTTCCTTGGGAGCCATTTCTGTTATAATTAAGGAGTTTGCCTCTCATCCTCTCCCCCAGTCAGGAGTTTCTCCCTCTTTCCTCCAGCTGTGGGTTTTTCATTTAACACTCCAGTGCCTCACCAATAATAAAAAAAATCAAATCACCCAGACCACTGAATTGGTGATTTTTTTTTCTGGAATGTGACATTCAAACGGGTAAACAAATTTACAAAATAAATTTAAGTTTCCTCCTGTTGTTCAGGTTTACAGTTTCAAATTGCATAGTCAAGTTTATTGCAAAATCAGGTTTTATTATGTGGTGTATTCGAGTCAGGAGCCACACACCACTACAACCCAATAAGGCCCACAAGGGTTGTTTGGTTTGTACTTAAGTATGTGAACATCCCACTGATTGTTATGGGATTCAAGCAATTCACAGGTGCTTTGGTGAACAGGGACCGACTCAAGTACATACCCAAAATTGAGCTAGCACCTAATCTTTTCTTCCAGCTCAGGATGAATACGGGAGCTTTTGATGCCTGCATTGTTCCAGACACACTCCACTGACTGAGAGCTTTCCACTGTAGTTTTATTGGTTGTATTTATTCATTACTTTAGCAAAGTTTTCAGGCTTAGCTCTATAGAAAGTTAATTTGCCTGACAGATCATAAAAATGCTTCTGATATGCAAAATCCTCTTTCCCTAAATCACTGGTACTAATGCAACTTACCACAACCCAGTGGTTTTTCATTTACTTTGCAAAATGTACTTTTGATCTGTGTAAATTTTACTATGGTCAAACATCCATACCGGGAACTCATCAGTACCTTTTCAATCAATAACATTAGAAAGCCATGACTAGAGAGACTAATGAGCTGCTTCATTAGACAAGGGCACTTCACCTCAGAGTCAAGTCCATCAGCATGGAAACAAGGAAGAAGATGTTGTTGTCACTGGTGCTTGGCAGTTCTCACAGGTAAATAAACACCATTCTTCTGCACTATCAGCCCAACATCTTTTTAAACACTGTATTTATTTGAGGGCAAAACTGGCAAGGAGGATTTTTCTATTTTTCCTTGTGAGACATTTCCAATCTTGGTGTCATCATCTACAAAATTCATATTTCACACATGACAAGATTCATATAAAACTGTCATGTAGTAGTGCTTGTCATAAACCAAACCCAGACTACATTTAGAGAAAAATATATACAGAGAACAAAGATTTAGGATTAAGTGGAGCTGAAAGCTAAGTGGGAGGTACTACTTCAAACTGAACTAGAAGTAATTCTGGTTTAATTTTTATTCATTAAAGTTTTTTCCAATTTCCAAGGTATTGAAAGTCATGAATTTAGTCAGTAAGCAAGAAAAAAATTAGCAGGTGAATCTGTTTTCTCAAGCAAGCAATATAAAAACAACAAGCAAAAGACCAGACATGTAGCCATTGGAGACAATGATTGAATGGAGACAACATTAAGTTGACTAAATTATGTTCAGAGAGGAGTGGAACTATAAGTAGATTTTAGCTTCATCTATGAATGAATATTATTTAGTGTTGCTTTGATTTCTAGACCATTGCTATTTTTATGTAGATATATTAGAGTTATCATCCCTGTCTCACAGAAGACAGCTTTGGGTGCCAAAATCATAAAAACATTTTCCAAGCTGAACAGCTTGGTAGGGGACCAAGAACTTCAATTCTCAGAAATGCTGGATTTTACTTGCAGGATGTCTCTGTGTGTGATAGGAATTCAGTACAGAGTAAAGGCAATCCTATTAAAAAAGCCCCAACTTCACCGTGCAGCACT